>NW_026068108.1:256314-300723 GCF_014885135.2 Alexandromys fortis
TCTTTTTTTTTTTTTTTTTTTTTTTGGTTTTGGTTTTTTTTGTTTTTGCAAGACAGGGTTTCTCTGTAGCTTTAGAGCCTATTCTGGAACTAGCTCCGTAGACCAGGCTGGCTGGACTCAAACTCACAGAGATCCTCCTGTCCCTGCCTTCTGAGTGCTGGGATTAAAGGCATGCACTGACTGCCTGGCTGAGCCTATTTTCTTAATCAACACATTAAAAGCAAAATGGAAGGTTTTATGTATATTCGATAGTATCTGGTGCCCATCCATCTTGGTTCATATGTTCTTCCCATCAGTTGATCTGGGCATGGAACCACGTGCTTGTAACCCTAGCACTTGGGAAGAAGAAGCAAGATCAGAAGTTTGAAAAAAAAATCTGGACTACATAGACCCTTCTGCTTCTCCCATATTGGTTCTCAAGCCTTCTCACTGTACACATTCCAACTCCTTATCATGTTTCTTCTCTGTGCACATGCTCTTTTTTCCCTTTTATTGATTCCTTGTGGCCTCTGGTTTCTGCTACACCACTCATAACGGGCTCTCACTGGGGCTCCTCTAGGATAGCCTGTTGTCCTGAGTAACGGAGGTTCTGCTGTTTTGGATCTGCAGGTTTGCCCCCTTCACATGCTCCAACAGTTCACAGATGAGATGGATGTTGGGGTGAGCTAACTCATAGCCCTGGATTTGAACCTGAGTGGCAGGTGGATTGGTCAGTCCGATAGCTCTCCCTCATTGCCACTCCCCAGGCAAGCTCTCCTGAACTGCCTCAGTTAGCTCACCCGAGGAAGCCTACAGCAAGGTGCGAGGCCAGTTCTCTTGCTTTCGGGCCCACAGGTCCAAATTCCCCTCACTCATATCGCCAGGGTCAGCTCTACTGTTTTGTCCAGCACATGCTAACTCTTTTATTCTTCTCTGTGAACATACTAACTATCATGCAGACTGTTCAGTCACTGATATGTTTTTAAGACTCTACTATGACTCCCTAATATGATTTACCCAAGTAAGCAAGTTAGAAAGTAAAAGAAAATTATCCAGTCCCTTAAATAAGCAGCTTGTATCTCAGTCATAATAAACAGAATTACAAGAAGAACTCAAAGCACTAGAGAGTATTTCAAAAAAGTGTTGCTAGACATAAGGATTCTTTCTCCAAACACTGAGATCAATTTAAAAAAAAAAAAAAAAAGAGGCAGGAGTCTAACTTTAAATCACTATCTGTTCTCTAAAACATGTAAGTGCCAGACATCATCACCATTATTATTATACTATTAGTGAAGCAAGCAAGTGTACATGCCACGGTATGGAGGTCAGAGAGAACACTGCATAGTCTGTTCTCTCCCTATACTTTTTTTTTTTTTTTTAAATTGAGACAAGTTCTATGTAACTCTGGTTGTCTTGGTGTCTTGGAACTCATTATATAGATCAGGCTGGCCTTGAACTCACAGAGATTCAGCTGCTTCTGCCTCCCCAGTGCTGGGATTAAAGGTGTGTGCCACCACACCTCTCTTTCCCTACACCTCTATGTGGGTGCTAGGGATCAAACTCAGGTCTACAGGCTTTCACAACAAGCACCTCTACCTGCTGAGTCACCTCAGCCTCCCTGCACCACACTTGTTTTGTTTTGCTTTTGTTTTTCAAGACAAAGTTTCTCTGTCTAACAGCCCTGGCTGTCCTGAAACTCACTTTATAGAGCAGGCTGGCTTCAAACTCAGAGATCTGCCAGCATCTGCCTCCAGAGTACTGGGGTTAAAGCCGTGCAACACCATGCCTGGCATGCATCAGACTTTTGGAAGCCTTCCTTGCCCTCTATGAGTCCCTACGCCACTGCTTTTGCTGCAGTGTGGAAATGACAGCCAGGTGTTTTAGGAGGAGGAATGTGTACAAGGTCTATCTTCTTGGGACGTGGTCATCAGAGAAAGGAAGAGTTGGACTTAGTAGTACATGAGTTCATCGTTAGCTCTGTTTGCTTGCCTAAAGAGATAAAGCACCACATTAAAACTCAATACATTTTGGGAGGAAAGATAAAAACACAAAAAGGGCCTATCTTATCTTCAGAAATGCAATGCTCAGCTTTGTGAGCTGGCATTCAGCTAGGCAGATTACCAAGCTTATTTAGAAGCTGAAGGCTTTACCCCAACTCCCATCTTTTACATTTTTCAGGGTTTGTTTACATGAGTGCTCCTAAGCTCACATACATGTGCCTCACTCAATTCACACACATCAGTGAGCAGCAGCAGCAGAAATCCAGGTCTGCAGCGGGCAGTGCCTGTGGTGGTGGGGCCCTCTCTCCTGTGCGGCCACACACCAACAAGATGAGATGTAGCCATGGCAAGGGAAAACTGAAACAAACCTGATAGCAACAACAAAACCTTGCAAAGCTGCCTCATCAAGACACTGGTGCTTCTTAACATCAGGCTGCAGAAAGCCAGAATCCCATGTTTGCCAGTCTTTTTCCCCTGCTTTCTGGTAGGCTATGAACAACTGCTCTGAGGCAGTTGCACAGAGGTCCTTCTCATCAACCCTGGGGTCCCTTCTGTCAAAAAGTCTGGTAAGGGATGACGCCAATCATGAACTTTCTACATGCAAATACAATGAAAAGCTCAAGGACTTGGAAGTCGGCCTTCTCTGTGTGACAAGTGTCTGTACAGACAAGAGTCATTTCTGTTCACTGGGCACCTTTCCTGTCTAGACACAAGCCTGGCACTGCTCCTCAGAGTTAAAGTTACATTCAGGAGTTCTAAACTGCTATGCAGCCTGGATCAAGGAGGACACGGTCAGGTCAGAGCAAAAAGCTTTACTTTCAATAGAGTTAAGCTCACTTAGTGACACCATTTCAGCCTTTTTTTTTTTTTTCATGTTTAACAAGTAGCAAACCCATAGAAATAAATGTAATTGGCCAAACAAATACCACTAGGGACAAATAAATGAGCAATTGGTATAGTCCAGAGCCAGCCTGAAACAGAGCTTCAGGCAAGTTATTCCACTCCAGTTCCTGGGACATCAGTTCCTATGTAGCTTGCAGAGACGAGGAGCTGATCTGATGATATTGGTATAGCGCTCCACTCCTCAGGGAACAGGGACATAAGTGGTTATTATTAATCCTGCTGAGGTAGTACGGCTGAAAAGCAAAAAACAGAGGAAAACAATGCTCCTCAGTGGGTTACTGTGAGGCACTTGTCCAGTCAGGCAGGTTTTAACTATCTTCTAGCAGCCCTTAAATATGGCCTCAGTACAGGGAACACCCCAACTCCCAGGAGAAGGAGAAAATGACTTTTGAAGTGAAAAGTATCATTATCTCCATTTCCAGATAAGGAAAGCAATGCAGAGATCAAAAGTGACTTTTTTTACTTCCATTAAAGAAGCAAAATGGCTAACCAATGTGAGAAGCATCTGAGGTCATAATTGCTCCGCAACCTATCGCAGGGCAGCGGCTGGCGAGCGCAAAGCCTGAGAGTGATACTTGGTTCTCCATTAGGGTGTACAATCTTGAAAAGCCATTTTTTCTTATGTGTCAGCTTCATCTACATAATGGGGTCTGCCCAGGATCAGCCTGGATAAAGCATGTGGACACTGCAAACAAGGACACTGCACAAATAAGTGACGTCTGTCGCTGCCTTGGCTTTCTTGAGAACGTGGCCACTGCGACCTTTGCCCGGATTTAAAAAAAAAATGAAATATTTAACAGCTTTACGAGATAACTCACATGTAATAAATCCACTCATTTTAAGTCTATAATTCAATGGCTTCAGGCACCTTCAGAGTGGTGTGATCATAAACACAATAGACTTTGAAATATTTTCATCACCCCAGAAAGAAACCCTGAATGCATCAACAGACCCTGCGCACACCCCAACAGTCCCTAGGCCACACTGATCTGCTTCCCATCACCATCACTATGAATCTGTGTTAAGGCATTTAATATAAATGGAGTCATTTCATGTGCAGCCTTCTGTGACTCGTTTCTTAAACTTAAAAGTTTTCAAGATTCATGAACGCACATCAGTACTTCATTCCTTTGTACTGCTAAACAGCATTCCCTTCCTTGAATATACCACATTTTCTTTAGCCATTCCTCCTCTGATGGAGCTATCATGAACAATGAAGATATGAACACTCATGCTGGAGCTTTTGCTTGAACACGCTGTATTTCTCTTGAGTACACAACTAGAAAGGAGACTGCTGAATGGCAGGGCAGCTCCATGCTTAATGTTTTGAGAAACTTGCCAGACTACTGTCTTTCAAGTGACTCTACCATTTTATATCCCCACCCGTAATGCCCGAGGAGAAGATAACAGAAGGGAAACCCTTTGCTGGATGCCTGTGCAGGAAAAGCTCGACTAGCTCAGCCGATGGCAAGCTGCATCGCCGACAACATGCGTCACTCACAGCAGCGATGGCAAAGCTTCCCTTTTAGGAGATACTGACTGTTGAGGCCTTTCCCTCCTTTTCTCCCCGCTCCCTGACACTCAAGCCTAGACCAAGGCAAAGAAGCAGGTTTCTTTATACACAGAATATCTCTAACACAAAGTACTACAGAATTTTCAGCATCAGAATTTAAAAGTTCTCTATTAGTCCTCAGATCTAGATAATAAAATATGCTGTCCAAAACTGCTGTATGAAATCTTCTATGACAGCGGGCACATCAGCCTAAGCCCAGCCCCAATACCTATGTTCAGTACAGGCCAAGCACAGGCTAGCTTCTAGCGTAGTGTGGCTCCTGCAAGCCAAACAGAATGTGTGTGTGTGGGGGGGGGGGGAGATGGCCTTTAAGAAGAAAAACAAAACAGGAGGTCAGGTAGAAGAGGGTAGAGGAGGAGGAATAGAGAGAGCAAGAAAAAGGCAAAGCGCATTTCTGCCCGTGCTCTTCCCACCTGTCACAGCACTCTCCTTACTGACTGCCAGCATGCTTCCTTGCAAACACAGCTGCAGGTGACAAAGAGCAGCCACTGTCCTACTCAGGGGGTCCCTTCCATGTTCCATATTATAAACTGTACTAAAATGCCAACAGCTTACAAGGAAAAAAATTATATACTGGTAAGAGCCACAAATAGCACACCATTACCTATCTCCCACAACTTAGCACTGAGACCTGTAGGTTCCCCACAAAATAATAAGACTACCCAGTAAACTACAAAAAAGAATGTAATCACAAGACTAAGTATGAAAAAATATGTAGCTTGTTTAAATTTTATAATTTGTCAGACCTGTGATTAACTCAATCAAAGAAAAACCATATTCTATCATATATTTCATACAGTCACCCCATTCTCAATTTGCTGAGGGGCTCTGCTCTTATATAATTCAAAAAAATCATGAAGTTTTTTTTCCCTAGGAAAGTTAAGGACTTGCACCAGGGACTGCCACCGAAAAGAAACACATCATCCCCAGCATCAGAAAGGAAAGATTCTGGTCGTTACCGTGTTTCGCTCCTTTGCTCACCCGCTTGTCTTGTCCTGGCCACAGGCAAAGAGAGCTTCCATGCTCTCAACACTCACAGACTCACGCTGCCAGCAGCCTTCCAGTGGCCTTGCTCTCGGCAGGAGAAGCCGTACTGACTAATACCGCTGGGTCTTGTTGAAGAAAAGTGGTTGACTTCCTTTGATCACCAGAGCGGTGTACTGATCAGATTTCCTGTTCTGCTGACTACAAGCGTGTTGGGCAAAGCAGGAGAGCTGGCTTCTGGCAGCCTATGCAGGGAAGCAAATTCCACAGCTAGAGAATCCTGAGAGAAATGAAAACTAGAATAGGGTGGAACTGGAAGCAGACACCTTCACTCTGCCAGTTTGGTACTTACTGGTGTCAGGATCTCTAGGGTGGGGACGGGGGTTGAGCACAGAGTTCAAGACCAGAGTCCTGAAACTGTAATCTGCAAGTTTTAATTGTTTTGTTTCATTTTGACGAAGAAAAAAAAATAGTTTTATTGAAATTAAAACTGAAGGAGAAGGAAGCCACCCAAGATGGTCTCGTGGCACACTCAATCTGGGCAGCGTATCCCATACCTGGATGCACAGGCCTGAATTGGTATACTCCATGCACCAGATAAGCAGCTGTTGAATTAACATGAGTTCATCTCTTCCATGGTACTCAGAGTTTTTTTTTTTTTTCTCCTAGTAAATTACAAATTTTACCTAACGATAAAGCCAGTGCCTCATTCTCTGCTGCACTCAGCTTCTGCTGTCTTGGGTCTCATCGGCAGTCTGTCCTTCCTGGAAGAGCAGTGAAGGGTGCATTTCTAAAAGTACAGTTAGTCTCCGGGGGACGCACGCCATACTTAAATCCCTTCTTTTCCAAAAGGATTACTTTTATCCTTAAAAGTTTTCATTTGTGATAAAGTATTTGATTTCTAACACTAGATCTAATCGTTGTTGTTTTCAAGAGTAAATAGTCAATTGCAAATTGAGTAAATTGCTTTGGCAATCCTAGTACCAGAAATGAAATGGATTAGGTCAGCAGGTGGCATGTCATTTCAGTGCTGCTTGGGAGCCCAAAATACAGTTAGGTCATTTTTTTTTTTATTCTGGTGACAGTTAGAATGGAAACCAGAGCATTTGACTTACCTCTGGCTTCCATTCTCACAGCCACCACAGGCATAAGAGCTTATAGAAAGTCTCTAAGCCCACATTTCCAATGTTTAGGTTTCTTGAACTTTCAGAAACACTCAACTGACCCTGAGACAGGGCACCCCACTCTGGTCTTTAGAGACAAGGCAATTCTTCTCTACACCAGGAAACTGGGAGTTCTCTTTAATCTGGTATATTAAGCACTACAGTAGTACTGCCTGGTTTTTTAAAAAGATTTTTATTTATTTATCACATATACATTATTCTCAGTATTCTGTCTGCATGTATGTCTTTATGCCAGAAGAAGGCACCAGATCTCATTACAGATGGTTGCTGGGAATTGAACTCAGGACCTTTGGAAGGGCAGGCAATGCTCTTAACCACTGAGCCATCTCTCCAGCCCTAGTACTGTCTTTAAAAGAAAGAATGGTAGCTGTGCCTCAACCCAAAAAGGAAACTGTCCAGCCTGCTCCACTGCAGAACTGGAAGAACTATAAACAATACATTTACACCAAGAAACCAAGAGAGATGTGCTAGGAGGGAGAAACATGCTGGAGAGGTAAACTGCAAGAGGATTCTTTTGTCCCGAAGTCAGGAGTCTCGCATGCTTTGGGGCCATAGAAACATGCTGGAGAGGTAAACTGCAAGAGGATTCTTTTGTCCCGAAGTCAGGAGTCTCGCATGCTTTGGGGCCATAGAAACAATTTCAAGACTCCTACCCCGTGTGTCCCCAGCTACTGGGAGAACTCCAAGGCTAAGGTGGCCTCCCAGGTACACAACAGTCAACACCTCAGCCCTGCTTCAGGGGTGGCACGTGACGAGCAGAGCTGAAGAGACTGTGGTCCCCAGACCACAGTGAACAACGCGTGACTCAGGAATGGACCTGAAAATCAGGGCAATGTCTTAGGCTGGCACTTCTAGGGATGGCTGGGGGGAAGGAGGGGGACAACTTGTAAGCCTACAACTGCTCGAGCCAACCTGTCAGTAAATGCTAGTCTGTGCACAGCCAATAATGCCACGGGGAGAAAACTCCCCAGTTCACACCGCCACATCCTTAAACTTCTAGCTACAAAGCCAACCAATTCCTTTTACTTCAGCAGTGTTGACTTGGGTATCTATTACTAGTAGTCAGAAAATCCTCACTAATACACCAGCCAAACAACTCAACCTTACTGCATCTGGTTCCTGAGCTCTGGGCAGAGGCCATGTTTGCTTTACAAACTTCTCAAACTGCTAAGTACTACACAGAAGGCATTTCTAGTTTAACTAAACAGAAGGGAGGGACAGAAGGAATAAGGTACTAATGGACAAACTGCCCCATCGTTCTAATACCCGTGAGATGATGCTGTTGTCCACCAGTTCTCATCATTTGCCCTGATGGGAGTTTCTGAAGTCAAAGCAGCTCAAGCCTGGAAGCTAACAAGTGTTTCCCTTTCTGACTTCCTGGTGGTACTTGCCCACACTAGCCTTAAGGGGTAAGCAACAGAATCACAGAAAGGGAAGTGAGCAGCCCTACTTTCAAGAAGCAAGAAGAGTGCTCATGTGCATACAAATGTACTCGGGGGTGAGCTGGGCAAATTCTCACACCAGGGCAAATCAAGAGCAAAAGGAAGCTACACAAGGTGAAACCTCACCATCTAGACTGTATGCCCTGTTTCATACAGGCAGGAGGGGTGTTAATTGAAGGGCAGAACTGAACTATTTAGATTGCATCAAATCCGAAATTCATAATTCATATATTCTGGAACACTAGATCATCTATCTCTCTCTCCATGAACACCACCAGTGCCATAATCTCCTCTGATATGACCTGATCTGGAAAGTATTGGTACAAGGGAAAATAGATACCTAAAGAAAGAAACAAGTCTGTAGTCTTCTGAGTGCTGTAATGAGATACAACACACATAAATGTGTGTTGAGAGCTGTGAACCTCCAGATCCTGAATTTCTTGTAAATAACTTGTTTTCCCCTGATCTGAGTGCCTACAGCTGCTCTGAGCACAAGACCTCAGGAGTTTCTGAGGGCAGGGGAATGGTTTCTGGTGCATTTGACTGGGGCATGGCTATCACTATATAAGCTACCCCTGGACACAATAAAGGGGGCATTCTTGGGGCATTTTGGCATCAGGGATGGCCTGTGTCTCTGTCTCTGTGTCTTTGTGTGTTTCAATCTCCAGCCCCTTGCCTGGTTCACAAACTGTATGGTGGCGCATAGAGCGCAGACGGGCGTAGTGCGCCGCAAATGTGCAACCGTGTTTCACAGAAACAAGGAAGAAAATCTAAACATGTGCCATACCTGGAACTCCAAGAACTCAAGACCAACAGCAGATGGATTCATACTTATGAGTTTTTACTCTACAAGGTGTGGTGGTGCATACCTGAACTCAGGAAAGTAAGGCAGGAGGACTGCTGCAAGTTACAGGCAGCCTGGGTTACATAATGAGACGCTGTCTCAAAAAATTCAAAGTGAGAGGGTGAGAGATTGAGATTTTAAGATGTTGTCAATACCTTGTTCACCACTTAAAATTTTATTCCTGATTTAAAAGAAAAGGACCTCAAGCAGTATTTAAAGAAAATTATATATATATAAATTTATACATATGGATGTATATATATTTTAAGTGTGCGTGTCTTTGATAAAGTTTCTGAGCCACACTGCATTCTGAAAGCTAAAACGCATTGCTTAAAGTTTCAAATGTCTACTTAAAAGTCAACTTAACTGTGAAACTTTTTTTCCTCAAAGGAAAACCTAAAAAACCAAAGTATTACTATTATACTAATCTCTGAATTTTGTAATATGTAACCTTGTCTCTAGCAATATTCCAACAAACCATTAACTTTGACAAATTCACACTATACAGATTGGCCCCCGGATGATTCAGGAAGAAACTGCAATGTCAAATCAACTTGAAATGATCAGATATAGTTTAGACTTATCAATTATTTTAACTACAATTAACCTGCACACACCTGTCCTGGGTCTCCTCCCAGAGACTCAGATTCAATACAAGTCTAGATGCAAAATTTTTCAAAATCTTTTCAGTTTATTCAAGGTATAAGCTGGGGTTAAAAACCAACGGTCTACAGGTAACTACAGCTTTTGCCTTCATTACAAAGACTAGAATTTATTTTGATAACTCTTCTACAACTGTTAAGACAATCACTATGATTTAAGTTGCAGTACTTTCAGAAACGCCGTTGGCAGCCGTATCAGCTGTGTTTTGACGCTCTCCAGAGAATGCACACCACACACCCATGAGTGAGCAAACGCTGTAGCCGTAGCTTCTCACACTGCAGCAGAGGCTCTCTTAGCTGGTCATGACCAGGACTAGTAGTTGATCAGAGGAGAAAAAGTCACATGTATCAAGCAATCATAAAAAATTGACACACATATCCAAGCACCTCATTTTAACTTTAACTTAAATGCACCTTTATTTGGTTCTTGAAGTACAGGACCAGGCCTTTTGCTTATAGAGCACTACAGGTAAGAGTGCAGAATGTTTCTTATAAACTACAGCTGTGACAGTAGCTTTTTTTTTTTTTTTTTGGTTTTTCGAGATAGAGTTTCTCTGTAGCTTTGGAGCCTGTCCTGGAACTAGCTATTGTAGACCAGGCTGGCCTCGAACTCATAGAGATCCGCCTGCCTCTGCCTCCTGAGTGCTGGGATAAAAGGCGTGCGCCACCACCGCCCAGCGACAGTAGCATTCTTTACCATTTCCATTTTTAACTTTTAAAGTATGGTGAGAACTTTAAAAAAAAAATATTAGCGCATAGGTTAGAGAGAGAGTTCAGTGGTTAAAAACACTTACATGGTCTTAAGCTGGTCTTCCTTAGAACCTGAATTAGATTCCTAGCACTCACAGCTCAAAACTGTCTATAACTCTAGTTCCAAGGGATTCTGTACCCTCTTCTGGGTTAATGTTAATGGTGATACCTGGCTGATATGTTAAGATTTAAGACAGAAGTGGTAAGGATGTACAGTGACTGGCCTTCTTCCATGCTTGCTGGTGAAAATACAAAATGGCAAGCTACATTTTGGCACTTATTAGAAAGTTTATAAAGGTTGGAGAGATGGCTCAGTGATTAAGAGCACTGGCTGTTCTTCCGGAGAACCAGGTTTGGTTCCTGGCACTCACTGGGCAGATCACAACCATCTACAACGCCACTCGGTTCCAAGGATCTGGACACCTTCTTCTGACTCCTAGCACACCAGCCTTGCACATGGCTATAACAGTTTCCTCTGAGATTGGAACTTTCCATCCTGTAGGGAAGCTCCTTAAGCAGGAAGGCAAGCAACTCAAAAGAACTTCAAGAGGTCCCTAAAACGGACCAGATTCACTAGGCCAGAGCAATGCAATAAAAACTGAGAGTCCCTCTCAAACAAAGTGAAGTTGAGCTGCAAAGAACTCTCAGACCAGGCCAACTCAGGTTTAGACCCGAGTCACTAGGAAAGGGCACTCTTGAACCTGTTGAGCTGCCTGCAGGCTGCGCAGTGGGAGAGAACTCCAGGTTCCCAGCTTTGTAAGCTATCACCTATGCTGAGGTGGGCTTGGGTAATGAAGATGTTTTTGAATCATTTCTGCTCCTATAAGTAATCTCTCACCCATATTTCTGTTAGTAACCTCAATAAAACTCATTGCTTCACCAAGTTGGACTGTGGCAGTATCTGTACTTTGGTCTGTCCTGGGCCCGCTATCTGGGGTGAGTATACATATGTGTTGTGTCTGTCTCCCCAGGAAAAGTGGTGTTGTCACACAACAGTGGTACACAGACGCAATGCACAGAAAAGACATGCACATAAAATAAAAATATATAAATCTTTTGTTTAAATAGAAAATATGATTACCATACTACCCTGGACAGCCTGAGACGTTGACCCAAGAAACGAAAGCCCAGCTTCACACAGACACGTAGGAATGACCATAGAAGCTTATTTGTAACAGTTAAAAAAATCAGAATCAATATGAAGTATACACTGTACAAGTCAACACAAAGAATTCGCTGTACAAAACCCACAATCTGTAAGGAAATGTACCACAACAAGAAATAGACTAGTGAGGACTAGGGTAGGGGAGGAAGAGTGGGCTCTCCAAAGAACAGGGACATAAGAAAAGGTCCAAAGGTGGTTGATAGGCTCCTTAACTCTTGTAATGATGTCATATCATCAGCATCTTAGGGGTGCAGACTTATGGGGTGCAGTTTACTGTATAGTAATTATATCTTAATACAATTATGAGGTGAGGTGTAAAATAAAGTGGACAAAATAATTATGAAATACTAAAAGTGATCTGAAAAGATTGAGGGACTGACCTGTGGATGAAGGCGCTTCTTGGTCTTCAGTATATACCTGTTTCCAATGTATCACTAACTCTTCTCCTAGACTGTTCCACTGTTTCTTGTTTGCTTGCTTTTCCTTTTAATGAGACAGGGCCTCATGCAGCCCAGGACAGTCCTCTGCCCCAGACTGTTATTAGAGCATGCCAACATTGCAGAGTTAAGTATTGTTCTGATTGTTTCTCTAGAAACAACTGATCTCTAGAGTAAGGTCAGCAAACTTTCTCTAAATTAGTAAAAAGCTTGTCTAAGTCTTTGTTGAGATTACTCACTATTGGAATTCAGGAAAGCAGCTGCAGACAATACATAAGTGAAAGGGGATATCTGGATTCAAATAATTTTACTTACACAATCACGCGGTGGGCAGACTGGCCCTGGAGCACATCTCTAGCTGCTCTGGAGAGTCACAGGCCTTTGGAGAACTAATCAATTTTGCTTTGAAAGGACATAGTTAGAAGGGAAGGGGTTTATACTTAAAAATGACAATTAGCCAAGCAAAATTTAGAGAAAGAAAGTTACAAAGCCATTTGAGAAGTCATGTTTAACTCTATCAGCAGGCAGGTGCAGAGGCATGGGGAAGTACTCCTGAAAAACAGCAGATCCCATTTCATCCAAAGAGCTTGATCAGACAACAAGCAACTCGCAATGAGAAAAGTGTGTGTTCTCCAAGGATGCTAGACAGAGGAGGACAAACAGCTTCCGACTGTTACCATGACTTCTGCCAGGACGTGACTGGGAGGTTTTCGGTGTTCAATTTATTTTAGTTGTTTTATGAGATGGGGTCTTACTATGTAGTAAGGCTTTTCATAAAAGCTCCATCCTCCTACTTCAACATCTAGGGGACTGGAATTACACCAGTGAGGCACAATACAAACTCACTACACATCTGGGTTTTTTTAAAAAATTATTTATATGTTATGTGTCTGAGTATTTTGCCTACATGTTATATCTGTGCACCTATGTGTTTTGAAACCTTAGAGGCCAGAGGAGGGCATCAGATCCCTGGAACTGAGTTATGGGTGGTTGTCAGCTGCCATGTGGGTGCTAGGAATGAAATCTGGGTCCTCTAGAAAAGTAGCCAGTGCTCTTAAACACCAACCTACCTTTCCAATCCAGAACTTCAGATTTTTTTTAAAGTCAAATTCCATGTAAAAGATGAGTTGCTAAGTGGTATTTAAAAAAAAAAAAAAGACAAACCTTTTACTATCCCATTCTTAATTAAAGGTTAAGGTAATTGCAGATTAGCTCAAAGTCTTACGTAAAATTGTTTCAATTTATGACAAGCTTCTATACTAAAATAAATGCGATCACATGATCAAAAAAGATATTTCAAATTTTATCAGTTAAATGCACTAGCCAGCTTCACAACTTGGAAGGATCCTCTATTCTTCTGGATGCTGTGAAGTCAGCGACCGATCTTTACCTTTAGCATCTTCAGTCAAAACAGCAGAGTTTGCTACGGCTGACGAGGTTTTATTAAAACGAAACGAAGATGGGACAGAGGAAAGGTGACCAACACATCAGTTGAAAATTTCAGGAGCTTCAGTTTTTGGAGTAAAGGAATGCTGGGGCCAGACCTGTGGGGACTGAACATCACTGTCACCTGCAGACAGAGCTGATATGAGGAAGGCTGCCCAGACCCTGTGACTCAGCCTCTATCTACTTACTCCCTGCAGCAAAGCACCATGGGAGGGCACTAGTTAAAGAGGAAACTATTTCCTGTCTGCTCATTTTACTCTAATTTGCCAGGAAAAGAAATAAAATAAAAAGATGTATGACTTGGCCTGTTATTTAGTGTTCAACATCTTTAAAAAACAGAAATATGATCCCCAAGAAGAAAAGGAAATTTTCTGAGGAACCTGAAGCTGCTGCTAGCTCTACAAAGAGTACAAAGAAAAAGAAAAGTCCCAGAAAGCATCCCAAGAGGATTAAAATGGACATGCTTGGTGGGAGGAGCATACTTTGAAGGTGACAGTTCCTACCCATGAATAACCCCAATAAAAACACACACAAAAAAAAATAAATAAATAAAATTTAAAAAAAAAACAGAAATATGAGAATAGTATATGGGTTTTGCTAAGCAGTGGCATTCCTGAAATGCCAGTGTGGAAGTATTAGTAAGTAAGCAAAAGACGCCAGGCTCTTTTGTTTCAATAGCATGTGTTATTCTTTCGGTCCCTTTAAGAGACAAGCCACGCCCACTCCCTCCCCTATCCACTGAGGCAGGCTGATCTTCAGCTTCCGGCCTGAGCTCACTCTCTCTTTTTCCACCTTCCTCTTGGAGAGGCAGCTTCGCTTCTGCCTCTCTCTTCCCACTTCTCTGCTTCCCCCCTCCTTCTCTGTCTTTCTCCTCTCTCTCTCTCTCTCTCTCTCTCTCTCTCTCTCTCTCTCTCTCTCTCTCTCTCTCTCTCCCTCTCCCTCTCTCTCTGTCCCCCCCTTCACCCTTCCTCCTCCATAACCCACTGAATAAAGTTCAACCTCACCCTGCATGTCGTGTCTATCCATGTTTCTGTCTTCTGCCTGCCTGCCATGTGTCTCCCTGCCTGGGACCAGCCACTGCTCAGGGACCAGCAGCCATTTCTGCCTGGGGCCCACTGCCTGCTGCCACATGGCCCGCTACCACCATTTGGGACCTACAGCATTTCTGCTGCCTACTGCCGAGGGGATCTTGCAGCATTTTTTAAAAAAGAACAACATTTTGGTGCCATGACTTGGATGATTCGCCTGCCCCAGACTTCCACCAGGGCCCGGAGTTCTGGCTTTAGGCGCCGTCCGGGACTCTGAGCTCCCTCCTGGGGCAGAATCAGGACTTGAGGACCTTCTCTACAACGACCCGCATGTTCCATCTGCCTGGATGCAGCTCCTCCAAACAACAAATCAACTAATCGTGAGTGTCCCCATCTCGGCCAGCTTAACCATCTCTTTTAACCCAAGGGATTGACCGTTGAGCTCCCAGCAACCCTTCACGGCTTTTAGGGATGGGGGGACCTCCAACCGCGAGCTTTCAGGGCCTCGGTTGTTCCCTTCGCTGGCATTCAATTCGGCTTGTCTCCTGTGCTAAGCCTATGCCTGGGATGGCATTGCCTTAGCCAGCCCCTTAGCTCACCCGCACCTGGAGGCCCGAGGTCTCCAGCTCTTCCTCTTTTTCTTTTTTCATTCCTTTTCTTCCTTCTTTTCATAGTAACTGCTGCTACGGTGCAGCCTGACCTTGGCTGAATCCCTCTCCCGTTGGAGGCTCCAGTCGATTCAGCCAGGTTATAGCACCCGCCCCCTATGGAATCGGACGCCTTTTCATAGGGCCTGCGGGTGTTCGTGCCATCTGCATCTCGCCTTAACGGGGAGCCTTTCTCGTTGTAGGCTTGAGGTGCCACAGTTTTTGCGGGTGTTTTCACGGCCTTGACCAGGGAGCCAAGCCATCCAGACCTATCACTCTGGCCTCATGCTTTAATGCCTCACACTTATCAGTTTTTGTCCAAAATGGCCCCAACTACCTTTAAAAAAAAAAATTAAATGGCCGGTTTTTTGGGTTCCAGCCTTTTGCCACTCCCCTCTGTGGCTTTTGTTATGGCATGGCGGCTCACCAACAGAGCAGACAACATGTGGCGGTCGCCATCTTGGCTGAGGGTCAGATGGGTCAGGTGACCTTTTGGCCATCTTGGCTGAGAGCCAGGTCATGTGACTACACTCTCCCGGTTTTACCCTGCCTTCTCACCTGGTTTTCACTAAAATCCTCCTGTTAACTCTGTTACATGTGTTTTGAGCAATGGCATGTCTCTGATAGGGCCCATCAGAGGCGTCCACGTTGCCCAATTCTTGTTCACTCTCTCTATGTATAATAATTGTTTATTACATCTCATTTCAGACTACAAACCATGAGTCTCATATTTTAAACTGGTATGTACCTTTAAGTCTCTTAAGCTGTTCTCTACCATTGTCAGTTCCGCCACTAACCTTATATTACAAGCAGTTTTTTGCCCTCAACTGCTCAGAGATCTGGGGAATGTGATATTTAAGTATTTAATTATTAAAAACTTTTCACAACAACAAAAAAGAGACAGGTTGGCTCCTAGCAGCAGCTCTCTGCTCCCTCCAAAGAAGACAGTCATGCGCAAAACAACGTCCTTCTGCATTTCGCTTTGACTGCCGAGCGCTGACCATTGGGCAAAACAGCCTTTCATCTAAACTAAAGACCTCTAGATGTGGACGGAATCACTGGAATAGACAGCCTAGCTGCTCAGGTCAAGGTAGGCCTGTCTTCCTACAGATTTCTTAGCCCACAGGGTCTTCTGGAGCCTGGCAGGCCCTGTGCAAAGCTCAAGTGCAACCTTCGGCGACCATGGAGGACCCAAAAAAGAGTATCTTGGTGCCAACCAAGTAAGTTCTCTGTCATTTTTTAATCAGTAACTCAAGTAAAATCTTATCCTTCTCAAAGATCTCTGACAGTTTGACAGCTGAGAGGTTTCACCAGGTTGAGGCTTTGCAAGGTGACCTCACCAAACAAATTTCAAACCAAATTTATCTCTTATGCTACAGTCATTATATATCTAAAACTTCTGTTTTCACAAACCCAAGGAGTTCTCGTGAGTTCCAGGGAGCCAAATTAAAAAATCCACCTTAAACAGGTCAGATACATCCCCCTCTCAATTCCCTGGTCCTAAATTTTTTTTTACCTTAATTTAACTTTGTTCTTTGTTCTGCCAATACCTTAGGGACACCAGACATTCCCATGCCACAGACATTGGTCAGAAGCAAAGAGACCAGCTATGCCAGGATGTTCCCAGCACACAGCCTTCTTCAGGCCCCCCACAAAGACGACACCCACAAATCAGCAGGAAGCAGTTTTGAGAATTCGCCGCCCCAATTCCTTCAAACTGTGGTGTCTAATCTGCTTTTTATTATAAGGAAGACCTGGGAATGTTCCTTAGGAGGCCATCTCTGCCTGGGGCCCACTGCCTGCTGCCACATGGCCCGCCACCACTGCTCTGAGACCAGCAGCCATCTCTGCCTGGGACTGGCTGCTCCCAGGGCCCGCTGTCTGCCGCCACATGGCCCGCCACCACCATTTGGGACCTACAGCATTTTTGCTGCCTACTGCTGAGGGGATCTTGCAGCATTTTTTAAAAAAGAACAACAGCATGGTTTACAAACTACTTTAAAATATCTGTAATTGACATTGGAAATAAGTTACATTATTTTCTGTAAAAGGCCAACTTTCTAATAATGTTTGTTTTAGCAACAGTACACTGGCTTTGTTTTAAAAGTAGATTGCTAGCTGGGGTTGCAAAAGTAGACTTCTAAAATAATCCACAAAACTAGTGAGCACAAATGGCTTCTAAAATACTATAGTACATGAGCACACGTGTCTTCGTTTATATGCTACATCTAATTTACATGAGGAGAGACAGATGATGTTGATAGCTTTTGGGGCTTTTATTCCCATCTCTTCTACTTCCTTCCTAACAAAATACAACCCTGCCTATCTAGCCCCCAAACACTTGACAGGTGACTCTCCATTTAGGGTGCAAATCCATCTTGGACTCTTCCTTTCAGAAGCTAGCTGCCGGCATGAGGCAGAAGTATGACCAGTGACCAACAAGATATAAAGTCTAATGACGGGCCTCTAATTAAAGTTCTCCTTGTTCTTAAAAAAAAAAAGACAGTTAAGGCCCTTTCTTGCCCGGGATGTTGGTGTGTAAAGATGTAGACACTGAGGCAGGAAGTAACATGCTACAGGCTGTAAGTAGCCAAGAAGACAGGAAGAAGATTCCTGGGTTCTGGTGTTGTGCAGCTCAAGGGCGTAAGTGACCCAAGCAACTTCTCACGACGGAAGTAGTGAGCTCACTTGGATGGGTCACTTTCAGATGGATGTCCTTTACCTACCAGGTCCTGGAAGGACAACGAAACTACATCAGGTCAGAGAACTCAGCAGCAGGCTTCAGGAGACTGACAAGCAAATGGTTAAAGATGTATGACAGGAGTTATTCATACAGATGGAAAGAATGTTAGTTTACAAAAAAAGAAAGCCCTTCACTAAAACAAGAGATCCTAAAGCAAAAAGACTTGAACTTGATCTGTAGGCCACACTGGCCTTAAACTCACAGAGATCCGCCTGATCTCTGCTAAACAAGCCATTCTTTAGTGATTTAAATTTTCAAAAGGTAGAGCTGGGCGATGGTGGCGCACGCCTTTAATCCCAGCACTCGAGGCTGAGGCAGGCGGAGCTCTGTGAGTTCAAGAGCTAGTTCCAGGACAGGCTCCAAACCACAGAGAAACCCTGTCTCGAAAAACCAAAAAAAAAAAAAAAAAAAAAAAAATCTTTCAAAAGGTAACCTTCTGTGAATCTACAATTATTTTGAAATTTTTAAACACCAAAAGAAATAGATGTAATCTTATAAACATAAACAGTGCTAAATAGAATATATCAGACAGGAAAGCATAGACCCAGGTCCCCAAATTAATCTCTACTGTTAAAGAATCTCCAGGAAGGGAAGGGGTGTACCAGAGGTACACCGCTGTTGCTGTGGTGATATTGATACTCTGACTGTTGATAAGGGTAATAGTCAGCAAGTGTTTCAATCTATGAAAATGAATCTGAGTCATCCGCCAAGGTGCGTAAATAAGCTGAAATGTGTGGTTTTCTGTATCTGTAAAATCAATGGATTTTAAAAACCTGGCCTAGGTGGGTGTGGTAGGACACACCTTTAATCCCCAGCACGGGTGAGAGAAAGGCTCTGAGCTAGTGGCCTGCAGCCAGGCCCACCAGCAAGTTCAAGGCCAGCTAGGTGTAGGTGTAGGTATGTGTGTGTGTGTGTGTGTGTGTGTGTGTGTGTGTGTGTGTGTGTGTAGACCTGTTTGAAAAATAAACAAGCAAACAACAACAAAACCTTGCATGTATTCCTTACAAAAATAAATCCAAACAACAAAAGAACCAACTTTCTGTGGTCACCCTCTTGAATCTCACTTCTTAGAGGAAAGTACTGAGAATACCTGTGTCAAATAACTCCAAGTATCCTAGATGTGTTCTTTTATTTTTCAAGTATAAAACCAAATTATTTTCTTAGTATTTTATATTTTTAAAAGAGGAATTACTGTTAATGTTTTAAAAGTTTTTTTTTCACTTGTTACCTACCTTTCCATTCAGTTAAAGCATATGTCCATAACATGCCTACATAGCTAACACACATCACGTGCTACCGCAGGCTGTTTTTATCCACAGTTGTTTGCAAAGTGTTTCCCTTACTGTTCCCGGGCCACAGTGTCCTTTAAGTGCTGATACAGAGACGTGCGCCTTCAGCTTGCACTACAGAATGTGGGTAGAAAAAAATAGCCGAGGTTGAAGAAATTAGCGTATAACCAAGAAATCAAGTGTTTGGAAAGTCTAGATGAGCAAATATGAATGATTGCAGTAGAGAGGTGAACATGGGGTGGAAGATGAAGGCTTTCAAAGGAAGTCATGCTACAACGCTGGAGGCAGATTCTAAGACAGTTGACCTCAGACTCCTTTATTACTTTCACAACTTTGCTCATAAAAGTTTTCTTTTTATAAAACTGATGTGGAACTACTCTGGACACTCTTAAAACTGTAATATAGGAAATGATATTAAAAACTTCTCCAGGAGCCGGGCGATGGTGGCACACGCCTTTAATCCCAGCACTCGGGAGGCAGAGGCAGGCGGATCTCTGTGAGTTCGAGGTCAGCCTGGTCTACAGAGCTAGTTCCAGGACAGGCTCCAAAGCCACAGAGAAACCCTGTCTCGAAAAACCAAAAAAAAAAAAAAAAAAACCTTCTCCAGGGGCTACAAAGATGGCTCAGGTTACTAGCACTGGCTGCTCCTAGAGTACTGGGGTTCAATTCCCAGCACTGAAATGATGGCTCACAACTTGTAACTCCAGTACCAGGGGTTCTAACGCTCTTCTGACCTTCGAAGGCACCAAACATATATGTATTGAAAAGACATGCATGCAGACAAAACATCCCTAACACATAAAATAGGTGGGCATGGTGGTTCATTCCTTTAATTCCAGCATCAGGAGGCAGCCAGAGTGGTTTCATAGAGAAACCCTGCCTGTCTTGATGGAAAAAGAAGAAAGAAATCTTAAAACAATTAAGAAATATATTATTTCTCCACAAAACGGCAAGATTGGGGTTATCTAAATGGAAAGCTTTTAATGATAAACCTCTTTGATAAGGACATCCTTGGCAACCTCGCTACCTTCCTGGATGTTTAATGAACTAATATATCCAAATAAACCTTCTTGCACACCATGCTACATCCATGAGTATGTAGTCAAATGAGTCTTCAAAAAGTGAGTAGGAATGTTCCAGGCAAAGAGAAGAAAATTCCCAGTGGCAAGAACATGAGGTTTAGGAAGAGCCTTGGGAGAAAAGACCGACACTGGGGATTTATAGGGTGTAGTCAGAGAAAAGGATGCAAGAAAAGCAGAGAAGGAGAGAACTGCGGAAAAGTGTCTGTGCTAATGAATGCCCATGCCTTACGGGGCCCAGGCTTGTGGAAGTGATACTAGGGTTTTCATCTCTTACCTCCTGGGATACCATGCCTTCACCATAGCAAACTCTCAATAAATGCATGTGGATTCTTGGAATTGTAAAGTTTCAGAAAGTAGATTAGCCTGATATGGTGGTGCACGCCTGTACCTGCAGTGCTTGGCAAGCTGCAGCCTCAGGGATCAGTAGTTTAAGGTCAGACTTGGCTACGAGAGAGTTTGAGGCTCAGTGTGTTATGGTAAAAATAAAACACTGCAGGTCCCTTAGTGGCATCAGTGGGCAGCAGGTCCCGAGACCAGCGGGCCACGAAGGCAGAAAGTTCCAGACAGGGAGCCGCAAGGTGGGTGAGAAACCCATGCAGAGTGATGCTGGATATTTATTTATTTAGTGGGTTATGGAAGGGAAGGGGAGAGAGAAGGAGAAGGGGGACAAGGAAAGAAACAGAGAGAGAGGGGGCGGGAAGAGAAGAGAAGAGAAGAGAAGAGAAGAGAAGAGAAGAGAAGAGAAGAGAAGAGAAGAGAAGAGAAGAGAAGAGAAGAGAAGAAGAGGGGTGAGGACAGACCATTACACAGTGTATGTATGTGTTGCAGACGAAGAGGGTGTTACATAAGATCTATTTTTAAAAGAAAAAAATACAACGCCTAGAAAAAATGAAATAAATGGGGCTAAACGAAGGCACAAATTAAGTTCCTAATATATTGAAAGTGGAGTGGCAGATGCACTCGCCCCTGTAAAGCACCTGCCTCGAGCACTACCTGTCAGGCACAACTTAGGATAATGTTGTCCAAAGAGCCAGAGCCACTAAACATTTGGAAATAGAGTCCATGAAAGATCTAACCAGACAGTGCAGGTTCTAGAAAACAGTTACATCAGAAGGGGCGATGGCTTGCTTTTCACTGCCTTGAATCAACTGCTCTAAGCTAAGGAGGAGACCAGCAAAGAAATAAAGAACATATTGTAGAGTCCAGTCATTTGTGTCACCTCATGTGAGGGTTAAGAATTTCAAATTGAAAGCCAGGCGGTGGAGGCACATGCCTTTAATCCCAGCACTCAGGAGGCAGAGGCAGGTAGATTTCTGTTAGTTCAAGGCAAGCTTGGTCTACAAGAGCTAATTTCAGGACAGGTTCCAAAGCTACAGAGAAACCATGTCTCAAAAAACCAAAAAAAAAAAAAAAAAGAATTTCAAGTTGTATTCATTCCATTTGCCAGCACTGAAACTAAATGATTAGAACAAACTCTTGAGAGGACAGTTCTGCCCCTCTACTACACTGCTGCTACTGGGGGCAGCGTCAAGTCACTGACAGCCTTGATTTACTCTACAGTACTACAGTGAGCGCTCTGGGATGTCACAGCAACATTACTCAACCAAGCCCCCCCCCCCACTCCAAGACAGGGTTACAGTCTAGACTATCCTGGAACTCGCTCTGTAGATCAGGCTAGACTCGAACCTGCGTATGCCTCCCAAGTGCTGGGGTTAAAGGCGTGTGCCACCACCGCCCAGTGTAGCTTCTCTCTCTTAAAAGACATCATCAAATATTTAACCAGACAAGTACAAAATACTGGCAACAAAGATAAGTATACTACAAGAATAAAAATAAATAAGATGGGTTAGAAAATGTAGTACTGTGAACTATATCATGTCACATGCTTGAAATCTTGGTCTTAAAACTTTCACATTTAGAGTGTTCAAGTCCTTCCTCCACCCCTGCCCAATATAAGCCAGTATAATTTTTTCAGAAGAAACCTGAAATATTGCATTTCCTGTTAGATGCAAAGAAGATGCTGATTGCCTAAGTACACAAATGACAGCAAACTCAGCAAACAAATGGTCAAGTCGTTTCACATAAATATTATACAGACAACATGAACTAGAGTGACTCTCAGGGAATGAGTACACTTTGGATAAATAAGAAGATAGGTCTCCCACCATAGCAAAAGGCTCTCTAAGGAAAGAACACTTCTAAATTGTGCTAAGAATATTAGCCAGTCACACTAGCTAAACTGTGACCCAGGGAACATTCTATGGATGCTGGTTGAAACTAGAGATAGTCAAGTATCAGGTTACTAATATTAGAGCACAGTAACCAATTCACCCTGATGTGGGAGTCCCCTCTGTGTGCTGTCATTAGCATTAATGAATAAAGAAACTGCAGTGGCCAGCTGATACTGCAGAATTTAGGTAGGTGGGGAAAACTAAAGGGAATGCTGCTGGAAGGAAGAAGGCAGAGTCTGAGAGATGCTATGGAGCCACCGCCAGAGTCAGATATGCCAGAACTTTGCTGGTAAGCCATGACCTTGTGGTGATATATAGATTAATAGAAATGGGTTAAATTAAGATGTAAGAGTTAGCCAATAAGAAACTAGAGCTAGGGCTGGAGAGATGGCTTAGCGGTTAAGAGCATTGCCTGCTCTTCCAAAGGTCCTGAGTTCAATTCCCAGCAACCACATGGTGGCTCACAACCATCTGTAATGAGGTCTGGCGCCCTCTTCTGGCCTTTAGGCATACACACAGACAGAATATTGTATACATAATAAATAAATTTTTTTTAAAAAAAGAAAAAGAAACTAGAGCTAATGGGTCAAGCAGTGATTTAATTAATACAGTTTATGTGTGGTTATTTCGGGGCTAAGCTAGCCAGGTGGCTGGGATGAACAAGTGGGCCCTCCTCCTACAGATCTCTATAGAGATTTGCATTGGTATGAATCTTGGTTTATTGATACAAATTTAAGATCAACTTTGATATATGTATATTTCTGCTCTTGATTAAGGTATTGTGTTTGTGCAGTTCATTTAAAAATGTGGCAGTGGTGCACAGCTTTAATGCCAGCACTCAGGAGGCAGAGGCAGGAGGATCTCTGTGAGTTTGAGGCCAGCCTGGTCTTCAAGAGCTAGTTCCAGGACAGGCTCCAAAGCTACAGAGAAACCCTGTCTCGGAAAAAAAAAGTATAATTAGGAAATATAAGTTAATAATCATCTATAATAGTCAAACTTGTAGTCATGCTAGTTAGATTTTCTAGATGTATAGAGATGTATTTCAGATAGATAGGTATTCTTCAAATCTTTCAGAGACCTTCAGAATATGGCATTTAAAATGTTCAAGAATGTAAGGCTTTTCATGACAATGAGACACATCTGCTCCTGTCAGCATCAAACTACTTCAAGAGGAAGATGGGCATCGAAGAGGCTCCTTATGGAGTTTGCTAGATGAACGGGACATGCAGGGTCCATAGTGCCTCTCCCCATCTTCCTTCTCCCAGCACTCAGTTCCGTCTTCCCACCCACCTACGTTCTGCCCTATCAACAGGTCAAGGCGGTTTCTTTATTCATTAACCAGGAAAAGCAACACACAGACAGAAGGACCTCCCACACCATCACCCAACCCTAAGTCAATGAGAACTAAAAGAAACATTAACTATTCTGCTTAATGTCCTATTTCCAAGAGCATTTAATAAATAAAAATCCTACAAAGCTATTCACTCCCTAAAACTGAATGAAGAGCACATGGCCATAGATTCTAGTCTGATGAACTATACAGTCAAGGCTAAGTAAGCTGTGAAGCCAACGTCTCACTGTGTGTATTACATGATGCGTTCACACCTGAGTTAAATGTGAACGTTCTAGCTCCTTAGAAATCGGTGTTTTACATACAGGATGAAGGAGTTACACAGAGGAAGTGAAGTACTACAACTAAATGCAGCATCCCATCCAAACGGATTCACATTCCCCAAACTGGACACACTCAACAGACACACGTGCATTAACAGCTAAAGGCATAGTCAGTGTACAAGACTTCCATAAATAAGGAAGCAGATGCACTAAATTATTTAACTCTGAAGCCTTAAACACTAGCCCGCTAGAAAGTCAGGACTAGAAATCAACTCCTGGGCCCCCTTTCCTACCCATTGCAATAAAAGCAGCTTGTGCCCTGTGCTCCTGTTATGTGTTACCCTCATTAGAGTGGCAGAGCATACTGTCATAGGCTCTTGTTCTGCACAGGATTTTTTTTTTTTTTTTTTTGAGACAGGATCTTACTATGTTGGCCTGGCCTGGAACTTACTATGTCCATACTGACCTTGAACTCATAGGGATCTGCCTCCCAAAGGCTGGGATTAAGGTGTGCAGCACCACTTGCATAGGAAACAGACCTAGTTAGAGCAGACACAGAGACCTTTCCAAAGACTTCAGAACTGTTTTACTAAAATGATCAGCTGAGAATGGCTCCACACATGGCAACGATTTGTTAAACTCTGTGCTAAACAATCTGTCTAAAGTAACAGATTAACTGCAACTGAGTCAGGAAACACACACAGAAGATCAGAGACAACAAAGGAATCTTATTTTCCAGAAAGAATAAGGAAAAGGAAAGAGTGAAAGGAAAACAAAAACTAAAGACTGAACGGCAAATATCTGAGACCCCTTAAGTGGCAAACAGCGAGTTCTCTGAAAAGTCCAGCTCGGATGAGCGTGGACTGCACACCACACAGAGCACTATGCTTCCCCAGAACTCCTTTTGCAGAGAAGCAGAGCTAATATATGCTATTCTTCTAAGAGAGCATTTTTTGGAGGTCATTTGGAAATATATAGCAAAAATCTTTGTAAAACTATTATGATGTTTTGCTTATTACTACTCTTAGTTAGCACTCAATGAGTTTCAAGTCTCACATCTTCATATAAAATATATCATTACACCCCACCGCCGCCATCACCCTTCCTCTCCCCGCCACCCAGCCAGTCCCATTCTGCATCTGTAGATTGTGCATATGGAAGGGAACATGCACTACTATGGCTCTTCCCATTTGCTTTCAGTCCATGAGAGTCCAGAACTCACTACTTGGCCCAGGCTGGCCTGGAACTTGAGGTAATCCCCGACCTCCTGGTGCTACACTATAGACTGCACCTCATGACTGGCTTGTTAATTATTTTTAGTGTAGTAAAAGTTTTCTTATTAGCCTTTAACCAAACATAGTTGTAGATTATTTTCAGTTATATTTTAAAATTTATATCCACATCTTTTATAATATAAAAGACCTGGCCAAATGGCTTGATTTGACTAATAAGATGGTAACTGTCTGATGACAACAGAATCTCAGTGTGAATTTTGGTAGTTTGGTTGGCCTTGTGCTCTGGCATTAAAGCATGAAATAAGTATGCCTAGGAATACTTCATGCTAGGCTTCAGAAGAAATAAGGTAAATATAAGCATTCCTACAATCACAAAGGCAGGCCCAGCCAACCCCAAATCAGAAGCAGATCTGTCTGACCAAAGTCAGCCTGGATCAAAAAAAAACTCTTACGTGATCTGCAGATCTAGTGGGGAAATAAGTACACCATTAAAGTTACTCAGTAAAACTAGTTTGTTGCATAGAACTGTTATGATAAGAGCTGATCAATATGTCCAGTACACATCTAGGAATTTATTAAGACAATCAGAGCAATGACAGATTTACATAAAAAGGTATTAGTTATAAAAAATATTCATAATAGGAAAACAACTATCATCAATAGGGAAACATTCTTAAATTATGACTAGTCAGACAAATATTTGAAGCTGTGAAAATTCATGTTTTAAAAGAACATCAAAGACAGGAGTGATGATGATACACACCTTTGATCCCTGCACTCAGGAGGCAAAGGCAGATGAGGCTGAGCTCAAGGCCTATCTGGTCTACACAGTGAATTCCTGGGCAGCCTACAGGGCAATGTAGTAAAACCCTGCCTCCAAAACAAACAAAAAGAACATTCAAAAAACAAGAAAATGCTCCTAATACATTAAGTCTAAAAAGCAAGACACACGGTTCTTTAAAATTAAAAAAAAAAAATTAACTGTAAGTAGAGAAGATCAGTCAGATAAAATTTGTTCAAGAAATACAAGCTTTTTTCTGTGGTACATACTATTTTCTGTCAAATATTACAAACGGACCGACAAGACAGCCCAGAAGGTAAAGGCACCTGTAGCCAAGCCTGACAACTCGAATTCATTTATTCATCTCTCACACAATCATACATCCCAACCACAGCTCCCCTCTCCATTCCTCCCAGCCCCCCACCCCCACCTACCTTCTTCCCCAGGCCTACAGGAATATCTACAGAATACAGCACAACAGGACACAATAAAACCAGACACAAACCCTCACATCAAGGCTGGGCCAAACAACCCAGTAGGAGAAAAAGGGTCCCAAGTGCAGGCAAAAGAATCAAAACCACCCTCATTTCCACTCTCAGGACCATTCAGTAAGACATTTTAAAAACAGTAATTATAAGTAGACGCGTGATCACAGATTGTGATATGCTACCGTGGGAGAAACCATTTAGCTGCAGGGTACAGCACCTAATCCAGAAATAAACTACACTTCCCGGTCTTCCCTGCAATGAGGGAGGTCATGTGACTAAGTTCAAGTCAAGGAGGTTTAACTGGAAAGGTACATAAAGCCCAGGAAACATCCTTAAAAAGAAAGAAAGAAAGAAAGAAAGAAAGAAAGAAAGAAAGAAAGAAAGAAAGAAAGAAAGAAAGAAAGAAAGAAAAAGGAAGGAAGGAAGGAAGGAAGGAAGGAAGAAAAGAAAAGAAAAGAAAAGAAAAGAAAAGAAAAGAAAAGAAAAGAAAAGAAAAGAAAAGAAAAGGGGGGGGGCCTTCTCTGTTGATTCCTCTTCTCACCAGATGGAGCTGCTATTTTGGACTCTGATGTGAAGCTTCATGCTGAGAACCGCAGAGCAACAGCACAGGAAGTGCCTGGGTCGCTGACACTGGGGAACTCTTTCCAGCCTGTCCACCTCAGAGCTTCTGGGTGCAGGGAGGTAGAAGTGTGCCTGGCTAAGCCATCTTTATGTGGGGGTTTCAGCCATTCACAAACTTGAGGGTAAATGGCATTAGCCATAGAGAACAAACAGAGGCTTCAGTGAGATCAGGAGTGGAGACGGCTTCAGGCTACTGGGGGGGGGGGGGGGGGGGGGGGGGGGGGGGGGGGGGGGAGGAAGCAACAACTTCCAACAATAAGGTGAATCCAGAGAGGAAGGCTGGCAAACTGAGGCAGAGAAAACCAACTTTGGGCTAAACCCTCCCAGGACAAGACACATACTTTGGAGCGCGCAGACTGCCTGTTAGGCAGAGGTGTAGCGCAGCTATAAGAATGAGCTTGCTTAACACGCGCAAAGCCCTGGGTTCCCTCCCCAGAACTGTCAAGAGGAAAAAAGAAGAAGAAAAAGATCGCTTCTACAGGAAATTAAAATTAAAACAGAACACCAAAACAACTGAGCATTTTGGCTCTGGAATCAGAATCTCTCTATTCCGCCACGGACCACATATTGCCTGTCAGATATAAATGGAGGGGAAGTGCAGAATGAGAAGGCTCCTGTTCAGGAAATGAATAACTGCTTCCACACTTTAGCCCCACTATGCTTCGAAATAGTTGAATTCTCTGATTAGAGTGAACCATCTATTATGAAGAGAATGTCATAAGGTTTTCAAATGCTAACTATTCCAGGTAAACCAAAGATTGGTGTAAAAAAATTTTTTAAAATAATGTTTCTTATTTATTTCCCTATCTTAAAAAATGAAACAATGGTCAGGCAGTGGTGGCTCACAACTTCAATCCCAGCATTGGGAGGCAGAGACAGGCGGACCTCAGTGAGTTCAAGGTCAGCCTGGTCTACAAACCAGGACAGCCAGGACTATTAGAGAGAAACCCTGTCTCAAACAAACAAACAAACAAACAAAAAATATGCACTATGGAGATTTTGAAAAATACCTTCCAACATTTTTATTGATACTGTTTTCATACACATTTGCATTCCAACACACATGTGATATACATAAAGTCATAAATGCCTCTGAGCAGAAGCTATTCTATGTCACTAAATCACGATTTTAATTGGCTACACAGCATACAGCTTATTTAGCCAACTAAGTCTAGGAATGTTTTGAGTTAAAACTGACAGAGAAAAAATGAATCCCTGTAGGTGAAGCTGCCTTCTAAATTCACCTTAGAATTTCTATTTAGGAATCTCAAACTACAGTTTGAAAGCACCAGAAACTTCCGAACAAGCATTCAAAGAAATTCATTGAGTTTTAGCCATAGAGGATATTCACTAAAAACTGTTATTTTCCCAAAGCACTATCAAAGACTAAAGTTAGATTAATAAGAAATAGTAAGTCTACTATAAGAATTGATGACTATCTGCAATGTTGTATTTCTTTAATAAAGAAAAAGTAAGAAAATATTTATATTTTATTTGTATAATTAACTTTATAAATATATAAAAATGTATAGAGATCTGGGCTGTGGTGGCGTATGCCTTTAATCTCAACAGTGGGAGGTAGAGGCAGATGGATCTCTGTGAGTTCAAGGCTAGCCTGGTCTACAGAGTTCCAGGGTTACACAGAGAATCCCTGTCTCAAAAAACAAACTAACTAAGAAAAAAAAGGGTTAAATCTTTAACTGTTATTATGACATTATTTTTCAGACTTCTCTGTATTTAACTTTTTCTCACAACAAAAACATAATGTTAAGTTAAACTATTACTCATGAATAAGATAATTCAGATTTTAGTTACTAAGAGGAAAGGAAAAGTTTTGCCAAAGTCTAAGTAGTCTTTTTTTTTTTAAAGATTTTTATTTATTTTATGTATATGCATGCTCTATCAACTTTAGGCCAGAAGAGGGCCTCATATCCCACTATAGATGGTTGTGAGCCACCACGTGGTTATAGGAACTGAACTCAGAAAAGCAGCCAATGCTCTGAACTGCTGAGCCCTCTCTCCAGCCCCATCTAAGTGGTCTTTTGACAAGGGAAAACAAACAGGTGGCATTAGAAATTTGTTATAAAGTAAAATTTCAGATTATAGTCTAATGAACAACAGCAAGGTTTCCTGTTGCACTGTGAGGAAGAGCCAGTGTTCACATTCAACAGCTGCCCCTTCTTTAGACGCTGTCCTATCCTAGTCTATCAAGAAGGCTATTTTACAGCTAGGCAAATATAAAAACTGCAAGACTGCATCTCAGTCGAAGGTCTTTCTGAAGCTAGATGAGGTCAGTTAGGAATAAGAAGTTACAGAATAAACCAAACTGAGGTGGTTTGAATAAGAATGGCCTCTATAGGCTCATATATTTGGATGCTTAGTCGCCAGGGAATGGAACTCTTTGAAAGAATTAGAAGGATATGGAGATATAGCCTTGTTAGAGAAAGTGTATGTGGGGGGGGGGGGTGAGGTTTCTGAAGCCCATGCCAGGCCCGGTCTCTCTCCCGACCCTCTTCCTTCCCTACTCCATACTCTGCCTGTGAACCAGTGTTGCTCTTACTTGTGGCTCCAGGACCATGCTAACCCTTTGAAATGGCAAACAAGCCCCAATTCGATGTTCCCTTTCTAAGAGCTGCCTTGGTCATGGTGTCTTTCACAGCTACAGGACAGTGACTAAAACACAAACCTTCACATTAGTTGTCACAAACAAAATTTTCAAATAAATGTAAATTTTTCTTTGATTGCACATTTCTCTGAAATGCAGCCTTGAATTCTTTTAACTTCGTAAAATCATTTCCCACCCCCACCCCACTAATCATTTTCAACTTCTTTCCCTGCTAGAATTCGTTGGAACTTTCAGCAAAAGTGACTTACTTATTGGCATTTTGTCAAAGGAACCCTGCAACTATAAGAAGGCTCAGAACTAACAGGGCTCTAATGCCAGACACTGTCACAACATACTTTAGAGAACCAAGTCACATGCTAGCAAGGCCTGTTTACATTTTCTCTTACAGATTTGTCTCTGCCTCTGTAGCCTATCACCTCCCAGTTTGACTCTGCTTTTCCTAATCTAAAACACCTCCTGTCTGTGGAGAGACAAGACTGGGAAGCATTAAGGAGAGAGGAATCAAAAACAGCGGTTCATCTTTGGCTTAGAAGATTAACTATCTGTGGTTCTCAAGGTTTTATTTCTCCCTTCAATGAAATGAAAAACATGATCAGAAATCTGCAGGAGAAATTATTTGTTGCTATTATTTAGACAACAACATAAAACTCAGTTATTTAAAACTGTTTCGACAACTCTTCAGTAAGACTTCACTAGCACTAAACTGCCAACTGTTTCAGAGTTCTTTGCTCTTAACTCCAAGACAGAAACTGCTCTTTTAACCAGAGAGAGGAGTGAGCAAAGAAGAAAAGGGATGCTTCATTAGATTACCAGACACGGACTGGGGACACCACCGACACTCCACCTGGTGGCAGAAATTGCCCCAGTTGGGAAAGTGGAAGCAAAGTGACCGACCAAAGCAAGCTCCTTGTACAAAACATAAGATGCTCTTCTCTTGCCCTACATAGAGTAACTCTAACAAATTCCATCAAAGAGTTTTTCAAATAGTAGGTCAGCATCCTATAAACATTAGCACAGAAGTCTACAATACTTATAACAGGAGACCTACATAGTGAGCTACCTAGTAGGTGAAACCTTTAAACAGTGAAGAAGCCGACACAGCCACTACAGGACTCCACATCGCACATTCCCACTTTCTTTGCCCCTTCCCCTGTGGGTAAACTACAGTTTAATTCACACAGTTAACGGCAGCCTGCCACATTGCCTTTAAGTATCTGCCAGTAGCATATACTTACGGGATACTCTAGAGACTGATTTCAACCAAAAATAAAAATAGATAAATAGCTCAAACAAAATTAAACTGAGTCTGGCTGCCCACACTTATTTTCACACATGAAGAATAACAGCGGTTCTCTTAGAAGCTTCAAGCACACATATCTTTAGAACACAATGTTAAAAATATGTCCCCGCCTTTCCCTACCTGTTTCTCACTCAAAGCTGTGATTTTGGCTTGGAGTTCATGAAGCTGTTTCTTTAAGTCAGCATTCTGATTGGAAAGAAAAAATATCTGTGAGAAAGATATTCATTTGTTAACATGATAGTATCAGGAAGACTGTGCACATACTGCATTAACAGTGATGAAGCAACCTTTAGCATCAGTTTCCCATGCATTAAATCATAACATAGACCCCTCAAACAGAAGGGTGGCTTCCTCACAACCGCTGTAAATTACAGGAAGTTTATATATCCTCATCTTGCACTCTAACAGCTCCCTATGTCCTAAAATATTGTTATTCTTCATAGAACGTATCAGTTGACAGAAAATCTAAAGCTCCACTAATCAGACAAAAACAGGGAAATGGAGGTTAAAGAATGCTACCCCGCTGCTTAGCGGCATTATCAACAAAGATAAGAGGCTTTTCTCTACTTGTCCTCGCTCTTATTTAGTAAAATACATTTGTTATTTTAGCCTAGATTTGGAAAGCTGTCAGCAATGTAACTGCTTTAACAGCATATCATTCAAATCAACATGCTGAAATTCTAGGAATCGAAAAGAGAGTACTATTTTAGACGAAATACACTAAGTGAGTCTGCCTTTTGCGGGGGTGGAGGTAGGGGGTGGGATATTAAAGTTTTCAAATGTTTAACAGAGCAGGAAAGTGAATGTCACCCCAGTGAGAGACTTACTTGTTTCATACATAGCTCCTCGTTTCCCTGTCTGCTCAGCTTCTTACTGTACTAGGCTTACCTCATTTGGGATTTTTCAGTTGTATTTGATATAAGGTTTTTCTGAAGGTACCCAAATTGTTGCCCAATAAGTTACTGACCCTCAGATTTTCTAGGTGATGATCATGAGTATCAGAACTGCCGCTCTGTTACTGACAATGTAGATCACCACATTAAATAGAAAGGACTTGGCAATGTATTGCCATCTGGTTCCCTAAAATTCAATTTAAATTGTGGACACACTAAATAAAAATTAAAAAAGGGATGTTTCTCATGGAAGGTAGATGTCAGATAGGAATAAATGTGGCCACAACAGCTACTTCTCAGAGTCAATGTATTGGATTAAAATACAACAGTCAAGACCATTGAGTCCTTGAGATGAATATTGCACACAACTTCAAAAAAAAAAACAATTAATCTGCCTTAGTACCACTCTTCAAGAATTTTTTTGTTTTGTTTTTCTAGACAGGGTTTCTCTGTAGCTTTGGTGCCTGTCCCGGAACTAGCTCTTGTAGACCAGGCTGGCCTCGAACTCCCAGAGATCTGCCTGCCTCTGCCTCCCTAGTGCTGGGATTAAAGGTGTGCGCCACCAACGCCCGGCTTCAAGAATTTTTTTTTACTTTATAGACAGGAATATATGATCCACTGTCTAATAGGTGCCAAGAAGTCACTACCTGAATAATAATAAGAATCAAGGTAACTTTGGAGAAAGAAATCTCCTGCTGGGCTGTGGCGGTGCACACCTTTAATCCCAGCACTGGGGATACTGGGGAGGTAGAGGCAGGCAGCTCTTTGCGAGTTCGAGGCCAGCCTGGTCTACAAGAGCTAGTTCCAGGACAGGCTCCAAAGCTACAGAGAAACCCTGTCTCAGAAGAAAAAAAAAAAAAAGAAAGAAAAGAGAGAGAAAGAGAGAGAGAGAGAATCCTCTATAGAAGAAAATAAAATGAAACTACTATAAATATTAAATTTATAATTTTATAAATTATTATATTATATAAGATACTTCTGAAATCCTCTTTTAAAGATAAACATTTTGAAGCCAGGTATGCTGGCATAGACCTATAGCCTCAGAACTTGAAAGTTAGAGGTAAGAGGGTTAGGAAGCCAATGTCATCTTTAGCTATATATGACATTTAGGGCTATTCTGGAACATGAGATCGTGTCCCAAAAGAAAAAAACAAAACAAAATGCAAATTTCAAGTATTTTTATAAATTATTCTAAAATTTTTCTAAATGTGGTTAAATTCAGTATTTAGGTGTCCTATATATATAAACGCTACACAATTAAAAAAGGTTTGGGAGCATTTCAATGAGATTTGAGTTTAAGAGTCTGATTAATTGTGAATGTGTGAATTTAATCTAAACCAGGTCCATGACCTCACCATTGGAGAGGTCAAGGGAGGTCAAGGGAGGAGGATGGAGTCTGAATGTTGTCTAGAGTCCCAAAAGCTGTGTGCTTGTTTGTACTCACTCTACAGACCAGGCTGGCCACCACCACCATCCCACCCCAACTTCAAAAGAAGTTTTTTAAAGCAAGAAATTGTAGTCATATGAAGCTTCTTTAAAAAAAAAAAAAAAAAAAAAACCAAACACTTGCTGGACGATGGTGGCACATGCCTTTAATCCCAGCACTCGGGAGGCAGAGGCAGGTGGATCTCTGTGAGTTCGAGGCCAGCCTGGTCTACAGAGCTAGTTCCAGGATAGGCTCCAAAACCACAGAGAAACCCTGTCTCGAAAAACCAAAAAAAAAAAAAAAAATTAACTAACAACTGCATTTTACTACTTTATTGTCATTTTTGATTGTTTTTAATGTTTAAAAATCAAGTTACTAACAAAAGGATTTTTTTACCTGTGGATCCTGCTTCATTTGAGCAACCAGTTTCTGGTAATAAAGAGAGAAAAAAAAACTGTCAGTCTCACACATTAACTCCTATGGCTACTTAGGTTTGGACACACACACACAAATAAAATTAATTCAGTAGCACCATCAAAGTAGACCAAAAGTTTTGATGATGTCTGTAAAAGACTAATGAAGTATTCTTTGTAACATAATAATCAACTATACTTTTATATTCAAATGAAAAAGTACCTATTTGTCAGTACAGAGGTCAGTGACTTCTGCAATTTAAATAAGCAGGTGCACGCCTTTGATCCCAGCAAACAGGAGGCAGAGGGAAGTGGATCTCTGTGTATTTGAGGCCAGCCTGGTCTACGTAGTGAGTTCCAGACAGCCAGAGCTATCCAGTGAGACCCTGTCTTAAACAAACAAACAAACAAATAACACAAAACAAAACAAAACAAAAAAATAAGCAGCGTGCTCCAAAGGCCAAATACCCCTGTCAGATATTATCACCAGCTGGATTCCTACCTAGTCAAGGTCTACAAAGACACCAACCCAGACAAAAGAGAAGCTGTTTGTAGACAGCAACTACAGGTCTGGCAGGTCTTTTGGTCTGGATCCTACATAGAAGGAGCCTCCTGACTTTGTTCTGTCAGCTCTCAACCACCTGGAACTGCAGTCCCAGAGACTCCAAGTCCCTCTTCTGGCTTCTGTAGGCATCAGGCATACATATGGTGCAAATATACATGCAGACAAAACACTCGAACACATCAAATAATAAATAAATGTCATCTGACCTAGTCAAACTGGCAAAAAAAAAAAAAAACCCCAAGAGTAACAATAACAGTGGACAGAGGAATTTAAATGATAAAGAAATACAAAAAGGCTGCCCCCTAAAACCCAAGGCTAGATACCTACAATTAGCTATTTTCCAGTGAATTTTTTATATAATAATAGAAAGAGTTATCACACTCTTTGAATAATAAGACGCTTTTAAAATGTTATTAGAAAAAATATAAAATTCACAACACACTCATCTAGAAACCAAGCTTTTATAGTTTGAGGTGTAATAATATGGATTAATATATAATACTATATAATAATATGACTTGCAAAAAGCCCCAAACTGCAATGTTATGAGCCCTTATATCTTTTAGATTTTTTTATTCTTTCCTTCCTTCCTTCCTTCCTTCCTTCCTTCCTTCCTTCCTTCCTTCCTTCCTTCCTTCTTTCTTTTCCTCCTCCCCCGAGACAAAATGCTTTTGTGCAGTCCTACTGTCCTAGGCTCCGTAGATCAGGCTGGCCTTGAACTCACAGTGATCTGCCTGCCTCTGCCTCAGGAGTGCTGGTTAAAGGCGTGTGCTGCCACTACCTGGCTTAGTACTTTCTATTAAATATTTTTACTTATTTAATATTTAATTGAATATTTTATTTAACATTTATTTTTCTTAAATATTTTATTTTAGATATTTTAAAATTAAATATTTTATTCATTTATATATTAAATTAAATATATTATTTAAAATATTTTGAGAGGGCATGTGCACATGTGCCATGATGCACATGTGGAAGTCAAAGGATCACTTTCAAATGTTAGTTCTCTCTTTCTACCATGTGAGTCCCGGGAATTAAAATCTTTGGGCTTGGTAATAGGGCCCTCTATCCATTTAGGCATCTTGTCGATCCCTTTAATTCTTAATTGTCCAGCAGTCAGCTACCAAGTCCTGCTATTATTGTGCCTCTTTCTAAAGCAATGAGTACCAACTCAGCTTTGCTGCTTCAACTGCTATGTAAAAAACACAGTGGACAAACTTTAAGACCAGGCTGCAAAAGCCTAAGAAACACCCGGGGAATGACCTGTGTTCTAACTGGACAGAAGCCTTTCTTCCTGGTAGTAAACTACATCATGGATAGCTGAGGCCATCAAATACACAAAGCATACACGATGAAATTCCGTGTCACATTTGACAAAACTAGCTCTTCAGCAGCCTCATCTAAATCTGTAAAGTAATGCAGCATCTACAAGCTCCACAGAATGGACGTATAAATCCTTACACATCTAACTACACTTCAGTTTTATAAGCTGATTTTGGGCTGGGGAGATGGCTGAGTGAACAAAGGCCATTTCCACCCAAAACTCACAACTTTAGCTCTGCCCCGAGAAACAACCTGGTAGAAGCAGAGAACCTTCTGATGTCTACATGTGTCCTGTGACATGCAAGCTCTCACACATAGAAGATAAGTGTAATAACACTTCAAAAAAAAATAAATAAAGCTGGGCAACAGTAGCGCACGCCTTTAATCCCAGCACTCGGGAGGCAGAGGCAGGCGGATCTCTGTGAGTTCGAAGCCAGCCTGGTCTACAGAGTGAGTTCCAGGATAGCCAAGACTACAACAAAGAAACCCTGTCTCGAAAAAAATAAAATAAAAAATAAAGTCCGAGTGTTTTTTTTTTTTTTTGATTTTGTTACTGCAGAACTGACTATTATCTGTAAATTTATTTTGGGACTGAAAGAGCTTTTCTTCCATAACACTGGAGTTTTTAATTGATATCTATTTATTTAATAGATAATGCAAGTTGTCTACTTGCATGTAAGTATGTGTATGATATTCTGCTTCATGTTTGCACCACATTCACTCCTATTATCCTCAGGTGTCAGAGGTGGGTGTCAGATCCCCTAGAATTAGAGTTACAGATGGCTATGAACGTGGGTTCTAGGGATCAAACCTGGTTTCTGCAAAAGCAACAAGTGTTTTAACCTCTAAGCAATCAATATACCCCCATGGCACTAGAATTTAAAAACTGACTAGTAAAATCCACTTCTGCAGGAAATAAATCAATCAATCAGCTTTTCTGTGTATAAGCAGTTAAACCACATTCATACAAACAAGATAAAATGAGGAACTTACTAGACCACCCAAATCCCAGGTGATTTTATACTGGAATTGCATTACCAAATTTTCCACTGAATGACTGATGTCATTTTCCATGATAAGAAAACAACAGCCGGGCTAGAAAGATGGCTCAGTGGTTAAGAGCCCTGGCTGCTCTTCTAGAGGTCCTGAGTTCAATTCCCAGCAACCACATGGTGGCTCACAACCATCTGTAATAAGATCTGGCGCCCTCCTCTGGCATGCGGGCATACATGGAGGCAGAATGTTGTCTACATAAGAAATAAATAAATAAATCTTTAAAAAAGTTTAGGAAAAAAAAAAAAAAGAAAGAAAAAAGAAAAGCTGGCCAAGCTGACAAATCCAGACTACCACCTGTTCCTTAAATAAAGTTTTCTGAAACCGAGCCCCAGCTCCAGAACTGAGACAGAGAGACAGGAGGATCTGGAACTTCACTGTCAGTCAGTCTAGCCAATCAGTAAGCTTCAGGTTCTGTGAGAGACCCTGTCTCAAAAGAAAAGTTGAACAGCGATAGAGAAAGATATCCAATGTCCAATTTTTCCCTGTGTGAATGCACAGACACATACCCACACAAAACAAGCTCTGAATTCACAGAAAGGTGAAAAAAAAAAAAACAATTCCATAAAATTATCTTCTGTCTTCCACACAAACACCATGGCATGCATGCCCATAAAAACACATCATGTACACACATGCATACATACACTCACAAATAATAAATAATTTTAAATATATTAATTGGTAAGAAATTGTACAAATAAAATGTACAATAATTAAAGATGAAAATAGGACTATAATTCTGGGGCTAAAGAGATGACTTAGCAGCCAAGATTATTTGCTGTTCTTGCGGTGGACCCAGGTTTATTTCCCAGCACCAACGTAAGGAGGCTCACAATGCCTGTAACTCCAGTTTCATGGGATCTGACACTGACTTCTAACCTAGTAGAGCATCCACTGCATGTAACATACTCAGGTACACACACATATATACATAAAATAGAAAATATTTAACTAACTTAAAAGGCTATAACTTTATATTTAAAACAAATAGTCAAGGGGCTGGAGAGATGGCTCAGAGATTAAGAGCCTGCTCTTCCAAAAGTCCTGAGTTCAATTCCCAGCAACCACATGGTAGCTCACAACCATCTGAAATGAGATCTGATGCCCTCTTCTGGCCTGTTGGCATACACACAGAATATTGTATACGTAATAAATAAATATTTAAAAAAATGGTCAAATATATAAACAGGTTGACAGCTAATATTCAGAGTGTTTAAAATACCTAGAAGAATACATATCCCTTGAATCAACAAGAATAATTTATTACTTTATTTGAAATTCCTAGACAGAGTTTCTCTGTACAATAGCTCTGACTTCCTGGAACTTGCTCTATAGACCTGGCTGGCCTCAAACTCATGACAATCAGCCTGCTTCTGTCTCCTGAGTACTAGGATGAAAGGCGTGTGCCACCACTGCCCAACTATTTTATTATTTTTATTTAGAGGGAGAAATAGAGGGGGGGTAAGGTGGGCACATGTGCACCCACAAACGGAAGTCAGAGAACAATTTTCAGTACTCAGTTCTGCCTCTGCTAGGCAGATCCCAGGGACTGAACTCATAACATAAGCTTGGCGGTAAGCACCCTTCCCCACTAAGCCACTTTGAGGACCCTAATTATACATTTTAACTGGACTTTAAAACATTATCATGAAGTCTAAATTTTTAAAAATTGTTATGTTTATGTAAGTGGTATACCTGATTTCAAATTATGAAATAAGATAATACTAAGAAAGTTCAATTTAGGAGCTAGAGAGATGACTCAGAAGTTATGAACACTGGCTGTTCTTCCAGGGGTCCTGAGTTCAATTCCCAGCAACAACATGATGGCTCACAACCATCTGTAATGAGATCTGGTGCCCTCTTCTGGCCTGCAGACATGCACACAGAACACTGTATACATGATAAATAAATCTTTTTTTTCTTAAAGTTCATTTATAGACAATTCTTTCAAGAAATATTTATTTGGGACATGTATCTTAGGATGAAGAATTAAAAGAATATAAACTGTATTCTAAAATTTCTTAAGAAGAGAAAAAAATTCTAGAAATCACATATACTACCATAAAATTATCTTTGATTCAAATAGATTTCAAATTGTTACTTTATTCCCAAAATACTGGTGAGATCAGCTTTAAACAATTATGAATTTAAGTTCTGTTACTTTCCACTAATCTGAAATAGGTTCACTATTCCTTGATGTTAAAATATTTTCATCCATGGGGGAAGGGGAGGGAAAGGGGAGGCGGTGGTGGGGAAGAGACAGAAATCTTTAATAAATAAATAAATAAATAAGAAAAAAAAATTTCATCCAGGAGCTAAGATGGCTGCTTTCCCGGAGGACCCTAGTTCAATCCCCAGCATTCATAAAACCCTGGGTACCTCCAGTTCCAGGGGATCTGATATCTTGCCCAGGGTTCCAGAGACACCAGGCATACATACGGTGCAAATACATGCCATACATATAAAAGAATAATTTTTAAAATTATTTTATCCAAAAAAAGTTGGTTTTAAGAATAAATTTTTACTCTTCTTAATAAAGACCAAATAAAGATGTTCATTACCGTATTGTTTACTAAGAGAAGCTTGCTCTGCAGGGCAGCTGCTGAGCAGGAGATCTACAAGGTCCAGATCAGCAGCTGGGATTTTCAGAGTTCCACGTTGTTCAAAGAAAACAACAACATACACAGCAGGCGACTTTGAAGCTTTCCTATCAGTTCTAATCCCCATTAATTCTTGGGCAATAGGAAAACCCAGTAATTGTCAAAATCCCAATATATATCCCAACAATTTCAGAAATCAATGCTGCATTAGCTCAAATAAGAAAAAAACAGAAGAAATTATACGCCAAAACAAACCCGTTTAGGGACTGGAGAGATGGCTCAGAGGACCCGAGTTCAATTCCCAGCAACCACATGGTGGCTCCCAACCGTCTGTAATGAGATCTAGTGCCCTCTTCTGGTGTGCGGGCATACATGTCGGCAAAACACTGTATACATAATAAATAAATCTTTTTTTTTTTAAAAAAAAAAAAACCTTTTTAAAAAGTAATGTATATTCAGACTTGTGAACAAGGGAGACTGACAAGAGTTTGAAGTGAAACTAAAACTAAAATATATTCTACCCTGAATGCAGTGGTAGAGTGGTCACTGACACGTGCAAAGGCCTGCGTTCAAACCAAAGTTCCCTTCATCCGTCCAGTCCACCCCACATTCACAAATGTTCTATGGTCAAAAACAGCCAAATCATCATTTATCACTTTTGAATACCAAGGATTATGCATATGTATGTTTATTTATGAGCCTCAACCCTAATCCCTAACTGATATCTAAAAAAGAAACCAACAGTAATAGTCTATTTATACAATAAATGTTAATGATTTATTTTCTATCTTGAGTATAATTATATGCCTATTTTCATATATTCATGTCAACATACACAAATTAAAATAAATATTAAGTGTTTTATTAAGGTTATAATACTATAGTAATAACTGTATAAAATAAATATAAAATTTATATATACATTTTATAATTATACTTTTAAGGTTTACATTTTTAAGGTATACATTTTATCTGAGATAAAAATGTAAAGATTATAACATTTTAAATACTGAAGACAGCAACCAGGTTTTCTTTACCCAAGATTGGAATCATGAAAAAGGAACAAAAAAGACTGAGACGAGGCACAGATGAGCACATGTGTAGTAAGTATATACACACTTGGCTTAAATACAGGAAACTCAGCACTGGGGAAGCAGAGGCATGGGGACAGACACAAGTTCAAGGTCGATGTAGTTCATGGGGGAGTGCCAGGCCAACCAATTCAACCTAGTGAGGCCCTGTCTCAAAAGATCAAAAATTAAAAAAATTAAAATAATAATAATAAAAAAGACAAGGAAGGTATCACATGTACAGAAGGCCTTCAGGTCAGAAAACTGCAAAAGGAGTTGTTTTTTCTAAATCCCTTGAGGAAATAAAAAAAAAATATTTCCAGCTCTTTTTTTCTGGAAAAGATGTCAGGAATATCTTCTAAAAGGTCATAAAGGCAGTAGGAGTGCATTTGTAGAGCATCGTGGTCATTGGGTAAGTCTTAGAATGACTGTATAACTTGACCAAAACACAGAGCTGGGCCTGTCTCCTTAGCAACACAGTAGAGATGGGCAGCCAATCACAACATACCTGGTGAACCTGAATTTCCACTTTAAGAGCCTCCTGTAGAGTCTGCAACTCCATCCTCTACCTTCTCCACTTTCTCTTATGTCTGCTAAGTCTACAGTGTCTTCAGCCTCCGTTTAAAATAACAAGCTCCTCTTGTTGCTGCAGCTGTGGAAATCATAAAATGTTTGGGATCATTGTATTGGGAATAAAGAAAATTTGTCAAAATAATTAAATTAAAAATATTATATTTTGTAACACAAGAAGAAAGTGTCCCCAAAGGACTGTTTAAAGTAATTCAGTGCCAAAATTTTCTGGGTTTTCTTCTTTTGAGCATTCCTCCATAGAACACTTTAAATAACTAAGAAAAGAAATACAACAGCAAAAGTGATGGTCAAGGAAACAGAATACCCACTGTGTGCTCGGCACTGAGGGCAGGGAGCTGAGAGCCACTCCCACCTAGTCGATAACTGGCAGGGAAGACTGTCACCATTCAGGGCCCTCAGACAAAACATGGTTAAGCATTTCAAAATTGGAGTAGACTGGAGAGTTCCCATTTCCCAAGGGTTAAGTTGAAGCATTGCGGGAAGGTATTTTAATTTGATTGCAGTCTTACACTACACTAAAAACAAGTCCTAAAACAAAGGGAAAGTCTTGAGTGTCTTAAATGTTTTAGCAACAACTTAGTATTTAAGACAAATACAATGCCCTGCAACACTTCAGTTACCACAAGGGCTGGAGGGATAAACCTTCATGGGTAGACCTTGAGATGGCCTAACACTGCCACGTTTCTGGCTTTGTAGGGACCGCTGTCTCCTTTTCAAACTCTGACCACGTATATGACTGTCTGGAGATGTTGTCTGGGTTTATGACTGTAAATGGGATGCCTGGTCTCACCTTCTATCCTATGCCATCACTACTGCAGCTTAACCAAGTATCTTATTTTTCTTTTATCTTTTATTTTCTTTCCTTCTCTTAAAAGTGGTCATGATTTGGGGTATTCTATCAAAGCTATGGTATTTTCTTGTCTGAATAAATTTAAACTTTATTAAAAATCTCTTTTCTTCCTTATACTGTAAAAGCTTTAGCTAGTATGCTTTCTGGCACTGAGGACAAGATGATGAGACTCAGGACCCCTAGGCTCTCTAGCACCCCCGACCCACTGACAGTCCTTACCAGCCTGACTGCATTCACAGAGCTTATTAACTATAAAATACATCCTGGGATTTCTAGTTTCCATTATATTTTCTTAATCTCTCTGGGTTTAAAAACATCATTGACAATCTCTCCTCTAGGGTTTATACACTATGTTATGTAAAATCAGAATATTCTACCTTAAAAATATTAAATTCTCAAAGCACAAAATTCTTAAAAGGAGAAATATCATGAATTTTAGTTACTTACTATCCTAAAAACTGTTGGGAATTATAATAAATACTACAATCAATAGGAACTCACATAGAGCAAGACTTCTGTGGTCATTTATACTTTCTTGACTTGCAATGGCTAATTTTGAAAACTATACCAGCTACTTCCATTTTAAGTGCTAAAATAATCTTCCTTCTCAAACTCTTAATTTATACATGGCAGTTCCGCTTTACAGAGTCTCAGTGTGCAGCCCATTCTGGTCTTGAACTCACAATCCTCCTACCTTGGCTTCGTGAGTGCAGGAATCATAAATGTAATCCACCACAGCCAGTTATATTACAGCTCTTTAAAAACACCTGGTCTAACTTTTTACAAAGTTCTATCCGAAATTGTGTACAAAAAGATTCCCTAAAATTCTTTCCACATTAAGAATAACCCTGCTACAAGAGCAAGTTCAAATCAGGCCAATTTTATTCCACTATTGGTAACACACCACAGCTCAGCTGAACTCAAACTCAGAAAACAATCATATCACAGACACCCAGAACTTACAATACCCACCACAAAAGGTTAACTGTTTATAGTTAGGGCTTTCTCACATTAACTAACAAAAATGTACAGAAAAGCAATTCTCACAAGAAATAAGACCAATAAAAAGTGTGAATTCAGTCAAAGTATGTGACACACGTGCGTGACAGTTACACCTTTATGGCACCCGTCCTAGCGTGAATATATGCTCAAAAGGATTTGCTGGCTGACCGATGACTATGAAAACACCAATCAGTGCTAATGACAGAAACATAAATTTCAGAAGGAAGGTTTTGCCTAGCGTGCTGAAGATGCAGAGCAATAAACTCTAAGCTGCCTAGGGTGGGTCTCATGGCGCTACACAGCCTGCTGCAAGCCATCTCTGTACTAAGGACTTCTTTGGGGGACTAGCAATAGTCTCAAACTTTTCCACTGACAATGCATAACTCCTTTCAACTAAGAAAAAAAAATGAAAATAAAGCATCAGAAACATTTATATATAACATGCAAAAATAAAAAAAAAAAAAAAAAAAACAAATACCTCAAAAAGGAAAAAAGTAGCTGGGTATGATGGCCTACTCCTGGATCCTAGCACTCAAGTGAACACAAGAGATCAAGGCCAACCTCTGCGCTGTACCAACCTAGGGTACATGATACCCTGACTCAGAGAAATAAAAAGAGGGTGAAGGGAAGGAGGGAGAGGAAGGAGGAACGAGTGAAAACAAGGTTGTAACCTGGAGACTAAATGTCAAAGCTCCCTGCGTAAAACAAGCCTGCCAGTCAAGCTAATGAGGAGCTGACAACTTTTACTTCCTCCATCAGGTTGTTATCTGCTTATTACCGATATACAGAGGCATTTAAATGCCAATTGCCCATTTTGTTTTAGAATAAGACTGAAGGGTTAAAAAAGATCGTGACTAGTCACAGAGAAACTTATGAAAGGCTAGAAGACGACTTTAAAATCTTTCATCAGAAAGGTCTCTTTCTGAAGAGTTGTTTTAAGAGACTGATTGGTATACACAATTAAAATACATAAAGTTATAATTTAAAAACTCAAGCCAAACATGTTGGATCCTTTTAAAAAACACTGGAATCTTAGCGCAAGCAGCATCATGTGAACAATATTTAGAGGCAGTCTTCAGCTTCACAAAAACCTATTACTTTTTTAAAAATTGTAAAATTCGCCGGGCAATGGTGGCACACGCCTTTAATCCCAGCACTCAGGAGGCAGAGGCAGGCAGATCTCTGTGAGTTCGAGACCAGCCTGGTCTACAAGAGCTAGTTCCAGGACAGGCTCCAAAGAGAAACCCTGTCTGGAAAAAAAAAAAAAAAAGAAAGAAAGAAATGGTAAATTCATTTACTGGTTGGGGACACACATGCCATGTAGTACATGCAGAGGTCAGAGGACAATTTGACAGAGCTGGTTCTTTCCTTCCACTTTTGCGGGTTCTGGAGATCAAACAGGTTCTCGGGCTTGATGTCAAGTGCCTTTGCCTGCTGAGCCCCCAAAAGCTGTTACTTCTAAGTGTATAACAGATAACTTATTGTATTTGCCCAGTTCTAAAAAGGTGTGACCACAGAAGACAGAGAGAGAGAGAGAGAGAGAGAGAGAGAGAGAGAGAGAGA
>NW_026068108.1:300764-326838 GCF_014885135.2 Alexandromys fortis
AGAGAGAAAGAGAGAGAGAGAGAGAGAGAGAGAGAGAGAGAGAGAGAGAGAGAGAGAGAGAGAGAGAGAGAGAGAGAGAGAGAGAGAGAGAGAGAGAGAGATCAGTTACTGAAAGGTGATTATAAACAGACTCACAAGACAGTAATAGGCACTTTCCACCCAACATCTCAGCACACCTCCATCACTGCAGGCATCCGCCTAGTGCAACATGCCAACTTTCTGCCTTTGACATTGCACACATTAAACCATCAGGTAATCTAATAGCCTCTCAAGTAACAAACAAAACAAAGCAGAAAACAGCCAGATACCAAGGTACACATTTGTAATCATAAAGTTTGAGAGGTGGAGACAGAAGGACCAGGAGTTCAAGGTCATCCTTAGCTACAAAGTGAGTTTAAGGCCAGCCTGGGTTATAAGAGGCAATGTCATTGCCTGTCTGTCTGTCTGTCTGTCTCTCACAATACACCCACACCGAACATCATAACAAACTAAACAAACAATAATCAGATTGCACCCCCACTCAAAAAAAAGGTAGCTGGATACTGAAGAAAAAACATTTATTGCCTCTCACAAAGCAGAACAAAACCATTCATTGTATGGGCAATTTTACCCCCTGAGAAAATGGGGCTCATGTCACCTATGTCAGGACTTTCATGAAATTTAAATCAACTGAAGATTTCAGAAAAGCCTTTGTACACCATCAAGTTTTTGAGCTACTGACATACATCTTCATGTATGTCATGAATAAAACTTTGAATAAAACTTCTCAAATTCTCAGGCTGAAGAGTTAGCTGAGTGGCTGATAGCACTTGTTCTTGTAAAGGACCCAGGTCTGATTCCCAGCATCCACATGGAGGCTCACTACCTCCTCATGGAGAGTGTGCTCCAAAACTGTCCTGAAGAGCTCTGTGCTCTCTATACCGTGCATCTCTTATGCATACAGCGTCTGTTCTGATCTACATTCACGGGTGGTTTTGAGAGGGTGACTATTTCAAATAGAAAAGCCTAATTTTTCCTTATTACTCTGCAAATTATCATTACATCCTGACTTATTTTCAGAGCAATATTTCTTTGGTGACACTCCACAAATCAACCGAAAATGTCCTTCATAAAACTTGACAACCCTGCCTTTAGAAGAGGCTGCATACTCTTGGACACTGACCAGGATGTGTGCTCAAATCGTGGTATGACAGCTATTGACAAAACCACCATAGCTAGCTGGGTGTTTCCAGACTATTAAATTGAGTAGTTACTGATGCTTACTGATTAATTAATGTTTCTTATCTGTTAAATTATCTGTCTGGGTTTACAGGGGAGAGAACAGGCTATTTCTTTTACTAAAGACTCAGTATAGAGTTCATAGCACTGCAGTCCAAGGGTTCTTGTGGACTCTGGGTCAGGCTAGGAATTCTCACAACATTTTCCTCAGAGGCGGTAACTCTTCCCCATCATCAGACTTTTCCAGTGTACTTGTCAAACTCAGCTTCTGGGACACAGTCTGCCTGCACACTCATCTATCTCCTGTCTTTCTGTAAGGAAAGGAAGAATGCTTATTAAAATCCCAACCACACCCAACAAGTAGAACACTGAAGTCAAATTTAGAGTCTATAGACACTCGAGGCGAAGGTTGGAGAGTAGTACACAAAAGCATAGTAATGAAGTGTCTAGGATTTCAGAACACATTTACTGAGGAGTCACTGAATGATGGGGGTGGAAGGCTGTCCAGAAGCTTATAAATATATACCACAAAAACGGTCACACAGGAAGATGTGCTGGTCCCAGCATAAACAACCAGTATCATGCTTAGTAGAAGCAAAGGCATGGAACATAGATTTCAGACCAACACAAAGAAGAACCAAGGGTTAGAGCTGTGAGAAAAAAGGAGTGGTTACCTTATGAGGTAGTGGGCTCCCTGTCATTAGAAGGATTCAAGAATGCTGCATATCATATCCCCATCTTGGAGATTCACAATGCACATTAGCATATTAAAGGTTCTGAGAAGTCCTGCAGTAAAGAAACCTGTTTAACTTAGTTAAATGCAGCATTTCCCAAATTGCTAGACCACAGAACCCTTTTCCCACCCCAGCCCCAACCTTAGAAATATTTCTTCAGTTCCTGTGGAACCAGGGTTTCACAAAACACATTCATTACAGAAAACAAAGGCCTGCATCTTTTAAAATGTGGTGTTCAGTGTGGACCTGAAGAATTAACAACCTGTCAGGGATGTAAGCAAAGAAATTGCTATGCACACCGGGCGGTGGTGGCGCACGCCTATAATCCCTGCATTCAGGAGGCAAAGGCAGGCAGATCTCTGTGAGTTCAAGACCAGCCTGGTCTGCAAGAGCTAGTTCCAGGACAGGCTCCAAAGCTACAGAGAAATCCTGTCTCGAAAAACCTAAATAAATAAAATAGCTATGCAGAACAGAGGCTATGATTCTGTAGCACCACAAGGCAAAGGGTCTTGATTATTACTTTATAAGGATTTATGAGGGAAAGGCAATAGAATTAAAACGGTAGCAAAATCCAAGGTTCATTGGTTCAAATCCTAGTTTCAAAATGTAGAGAGATATTAGAAGGACCACAAAACCAAAAATTCGCTGGACGTGGTGGTGGTGCACACCTTTAATCTCAGCACCCAGCAGACAAATCTTTATATTTGAGACTAGTCTAGTCTATATAGCCAGCTCCAGGCCAGCCAATACTACACAGAGTTACCTTGTCTCAAAAAAACCAAAACCAAACATATGCTCTAAGTATTCTACACTAACTATTCTACACACTACGTTAATTGCTATTTTAAGGTCAGGGTTTTTTGTTCTGTAATGCAGTCGTACATTAGAGAATTACACAATTGTAGCTTGATTTCTTTTTTCAAAGCACACGCTCTCTAGATAAAGTTAATATCTATCAGACACTTAGTACAGCAGATCACCCAGTGCAATCTAGGATCCTGAATTAAGACATCCAAAAATTGAGTAAGTATGGTAAGTTATAAGCTATTAAAAGTCTATGAAAATAGCTATCAAGAAAAATGTGTTTGCCCCCTCTCTTCTTTTAAAAATTATTCAAAATAACACAGACTAAAAAACAATCTCGAACTTGAAGCCAATCTAATATCAAGTGTAAAAATACAGACATCAAGAGGCTCCAACTTCAAGGCCCCATGGCTACAGTAACCTGGCCAGTCTATATACTGCGGGACCTCAAATTTAACAGCGCAGGAATACAAAATACAACTGGAATATGAACTTCTCTTTCCTGACTTCCAATTCTCAGGCCTAACTACTGCATTAAGGGCATTTTGGCAATGGGACTTTCAAGTTTTAATGAGTTATCAAATTCAGGAGCATGCAAGTCTAGTGAAGTTATCAGAAAGAAACACAAATAAATTACAGATATAGCTATGTGGAGCTAAAAATTCACTTTCAGTGCAAACAGCAAAACCTTGTTTCGGGGAAGAAAGATTTTTTGGAGGGAAAAAAAAATCACTTACAATATCACTTAATATCTGAATGAGTACAGCTAGAATCAGGCACACTATGTGTGCATACTAAAAGTACTTACCAATTTTGGGGAAACTGGCTCTCTGTCAGTTCTTTAATCCCCTGTAAGAGAAGAAAAAAAACAGTGTTAAACTGCAGAGTCATGATTTCATCAAGAGCGAACGACTCCAAGATTTCTAACTTTAAAGGAGATAAAACAAACAAACAAAAAATACCAATTTCTAAAATTTAAAACCCAACAGTAAACAAGGAAGAAATGAGTATTTTTTACAGCAAAGAAGGAACTGAAGAGCAGTTAAGCCTCTGTTTTAACACAGCTTTTCAAGACCAGGAAAAATAATTATGAATGACCCTTGAACAATAGGGAAAGCACCACTAAGGGCACAGACATCCTGAGTCAAAAACTAGAGCACAAATTTTGGTTCCTCAAAAACTTAACTATGACCATTGAGTTGTCAACAGGAAACCTCACCAACAAAATTAAGTTATTAACTGATATTCTTTGCTTTTTTTTTTTTTTTGATTTTTCGAGACAGGGTTTCTAAGTCGCTTTTGGTTCCTGTCCTGGCACTAGCTCTTTTAGACCCGGCTGGCCTCGAACTCACAGAGATCCGCCTGCCTCTGCCACCCGAGTGCTGGGATTAAAGGCGTGCGCCACCACCGCCTGGCTATATTCTTTGCTTTTTCAGGTAACATACAAACCACAGTGAAAAGTGAGTGATAACCACAGATGACCCATCCACTGCCACATTTTCCACAGATAATTACACACCTGAGGGCAGGACCACACGTGGAAAGCAACAGGAGGGACTGTAAGCTATTCCAAACATGCAGTGTTACCAGCCAGCTTTCTGTAGCTGTGATCAGGCTGTAAATGCATGTGCACTGATGTCTATATTTTGTAGACTGATAAAAGACCTAGCCATATGTATTTTATTTATTCAAATGGCTCTACTGCACTCTCTTTACAATAAAACATAAAGAATACTTTTGAAGTCCTTAGTTTGTTCCACTTAAAAAAAAAGTCTTTTTGTAATAAATGTTAAAATGGATTTGCTTCATGCGAAGCTTTAAATTCACAATATAATGTACAATAAGGGTAAAATAGTAAGTAAAGTATAAACAAATAATATAATCAGAATTTTAATTAAAATTTTATCCACATTATTAAATTTATATCACAGCTTGGGACTGTAAGTCACAAACAGACAATAGTTCTTCTCTGCCACATTCTTAACCAGTGATAAAGCCAAAAAGAAAAATCTAAGTTTTGGTATCCTGACCTAGTATCAGGGAACTAAGATTCAAATGGAGCCCTTAGCATTTTGAGCACTAAACTATGGAAACTCCATGACATGCTGTGTCTCAGTTATGCCTAAACATGCTTGCTGACCTATGCTACTCCCAAGAGTATTTCAAAGATCCTGTCTCTCAGATGAGACATTTTTGTTAACCACGTTAACAAAAACAGTTTAAAAAATATACAGTAAAGTTATTTAAAAGGCCCCTGTTTCAGTCTATAGTAGGTTCCAAAAGAAACTGACCTGGCTATTCTTTCCTTCTTCTTTTCTGGTTGTTACTGTTGTTTGTTTGTTTTTGTTTAAGACAAGGTCTCTCTTCAAATCCCTGACTGTGCTAAAACTCACTATGTAGACCAGGCCAACCTCAAACTCTCAAGAGATCCACCTGCCTCTGACTCCTGAGTATTGAGATTAAAAGTGTGCAACAAGGCACCCAGCTCCTCCTTTTTCTCTGACTACAGTTATTTTCAAAGTTCACAGGAGTACCTCTAAATAGCTTTTTGTTTGGTTGGTTTTTTTGTTTGTTTGTTTGTTTTTGTTTTGTTTTGGTTTTTCGAAACAGGGTTTCTCTGTGAATTTGGAGTCTGTCCTGGAACTAGACTAGGCTGGCCTTGAACTCACAGAGATCTGCTTGCCTCTGCCTCCTTAGTGCTGGGATTAAAGGTGTGCACTCCCACCGCCTGGCTAAATAGCTATTTTAATCATAGGGATTAGAATGAATTCCCAACCACAAGAAAAATCATGCAATAAATCTGTAGAATAATGCAGTTACTAAAAACTAGACTCAAAGTGTCCTCAGGCTTCTCTGCCAAGGATGGAAAACTTTGCATCATAGCTGACCTCTACTAACTGGATGTAGGGCCAACTGGTGCAATTTACAAAAACAGTTTCACATACGCAGATATTCTAAGTCTCTACAGGTTGTTTTTCAGGTGTATCCACATGCAGCGTAAATTCTTAACAATCAATTCCAAAAGAGCGCTGAGACTCTTTTTAGAGATGAATTTTGTGCTGTTTGAGTATTAGTGAAGTCTCATAAATTATACTCATCAGGCGGTGGTGGCACCCATCTTCAACCCCAGCACTCAGAAGGCAGAGGCAGGCAGATTCCTGTGAGTTTCAGGACAGCCAAGGAGGTTACACAGAGAAACCTGTATTGAAAAACAAAACAAAAACAGAACAAAAAAAGTAGGAAAGAAAAGAGAAATTATACTCATTTATGACAGGATTTAAAATCTAAGACACATTTTTTTTCCTCATCCTTTTTTGTTTGTTGTGTTCTTTAACAAGCTTTTAAATACCTTTATCCTCTAAATCCTATATTGTCTTCAGCAACTAAAAGCTATCTTGGTAACCACTTTTTTCTTCTTTTTTAAATAAAATTTCTTCAACTTTGTGACTTAATGATAGTTAGTTTTTGTGATTATTGCCTCTTGACTTCTAAAATCCTTTCAAATAATATACAGCTGGACCCACAAAAAAAGTAGATTCTCATTATTTCAGTTACTATAGTACAGAGTCCATAGTGTTGCTCAGAAGATGCCCAATGCAGTGGCAGGCTTACAGTGAGCACTCAATAAATGGTCAAGTCCAGGGATTGGTTGAATGGAAACAGACTGTTGCAGGCTCATCCTCCCAGTTCCCCAACTTTCTTGTTAGATAACTCCTTATACATCAGTCTCCTGCTGTATTAACTAGTTAGATGGATAAGTTTTTATCTACACCATTCATCAAGAAGTAAGACAGATAATACTATTTTAAAATATAATGAAAAGAGAAAGACTGAACAATTGGACTAAACTAAAATTAAGAACTTGTGTTCATTTGAAACACAAAATGAAACACCATGTAATGAATGCATGAATGATGGAGGAAGGTCATTGGTTAATTAAGAAACTGCTTGGCCCTGATAGGTTAGAACATAGGTGGGTGGAGTAAACAGAACAGAATGCTGGGAGGAAGAGGAAGTGAAGTAAGACGCCTCAGACAGATGCCATGTAGCTCATCGCCAGGGCAGAGGTGATGAAGCTCCGACCCAGGATGGACATAGGCTAGAATCTTCCCGGTAAGCGCACCTCGGTGCTACACACATTAATAGAAATGGGCCAGGCAGTGTTTAAATGAATACAGTTTGTGTGTTGTTATTTCGGGGTATAAGCTAGCCAGGCGGCCAGGAGCCGGGCTGTGGGAAGAGGCCCACAGCTCATACTACACATGAAGACCAGCAAAGTAGTTCAGTTGGTCAAAGTGCTTAGAGCCAACACTGATAACTGAGTTTGATCCCCAGGACTTACACTGTAAAAGTCACATATTGGATGATTCCTGCGAATCTTCCTTTGGCTCTCATGTCCACACACATAAATGAATAAATGCAATAAACTTTTAAAAGAATGACTGAAAAGGTAAGCTGAAGAACTAAGATATATATAATTTAAAAAATACATATACCCAATCCATTGATACTCAAACATGATTAGGACACGATGGTTTTAACATCTATTTAATACAGCATTAAGAAAAGTCTACTGCTATAAACTCTTCTGAGAAGTCAGCAGAAAGACAGTACAATGTATGCATGTGTATCTATTGCCCAGGCCTTTTCTCCAAAACTCAATGGCAGATCCAATCTCAAGTCAATAAAGCGAAAATCATGAAGTCATAAGATCATGAAACTGATTATAAATTGCTTATAAGGAATACAGAAACCACACAGGAAAGCAAAGTCTAAGGGACATTTCTCAAAGGGCACTCAGCTGGTGGGTTAAGGAGAAAGGATCTCGCAGGCCTGGGGCCCCAGTGTCTGAGTAGACTCCTCCACCAGATGTCACTTTTACTGAAGCTCTTCTAAGAAATGAGCAAAAATAAACATGGAGAAATCGTTTCAGCAAAGTTTTAGAGAGAAAAAAAAAAAAAACACATGTAAGCTACTTAGGGCAAGATTTAGAATTCAGTATCCTTTATGCTTAAGGATACCCACGAGTAGGCTTCAGAAGGCTACCACCTGTAACAGATTCTGTATGCGTGAGCAGAGGGGTAGCTTCAGGGAAGAGGGTCCACAGCATCTATCAGACCCACAAGGAGACTCAGACACCCAAGAAGAGCAAATACTTTCAGACTAACATCTTGAACATCAACACTTCAAGGGTTTCTTCTGAAGACTGATTGTTAAACTATCAAATGGAAAGTAGCCAAAAAAGAAAAGATTTCTTTTCTATAATTTAGTGATACTGAGCAGCAGAATGGAAGAGTGACATGTAAGTCTGCACTTTTTACACTATCCATGTGTAGAATGGACTCATGTCTGAAGTCTCATTTCCTCACCTCAAGCTGATAGGGTCTGTCCATTTCTCACCACATTCCATACTTAGAACTGAGGTCTTTCAAAACCTTAATTAAATTTGCTTAAATATTTTAAATATGGATTTCTTCTTGAAAATACACTCAAGAGCTGGACATGGAGACTGTCCATGTGCCTGCAATCTTACCAACTAGTAGGCAGCTAAGACAGGAAGATTCAGAGTTCAAGAAGAGCCTGGATGAACATAGCAAATTCCAGGCTAGTCTGAGCCACATAGTGAAACCTGGGCTACACAGTGCTTCAACTAAGTGAACAAAATGGCATTCAAAATACTTGTTAGAGTAAATACATTATTTTTTGCTTTTAGAGATGAACATTATTTTGCTAACATAAATTCACACAATTTTTTCTTCATACACTTGCCCTCTACAGAGCAGGCAAAGAATCAAGTCACTCAGATTTCCAGTATCGTTATAAAATTTAAAACATTATCAATAATTAAAAGATGATTAATAGCCACTTCTTAAGTACCTTTTGTAAAGCATCTTAAGAGCTTTGCACCTAATCTACATTAAATAAACAAATTTGCAGAGAAAATTTTAACACTAGATCATGTTTTAAATTAGGCTAAAATTTACTATGTCTACTACAAATTTCCAACAATTAAGTTTATAGCCTGTGCTCAATGATAAATTTTGATCAGGGACTAGAATAGCAGAGGTAATTGTTATTCAAAAATACTTTGAAATGTCACCTCACCTAGGAGATTTTGTCTCTCTTCTTACCTCATGATATCTGATAGTCTTCCAATAATTAAGTCATATATACAGGTTTTACAGCTGTCTGCCCTTCCTAACTCCTAACAGAAAGTACATTAAGTTTTAAATAGCCAGGCAGTGGTGGCACACCCCTTTAATTCCAGCACCTGGGAGACAGAGGCAGGAGGATCTCTGTGAGTTTGAAGCCAGCCTGTTCTATAAAGTGAGTTCCAGGATAGCCAGGACTGTTTCACAGAGGGAAAAACAGAGAGGAAAGGAAGAACATTAAGTTTGTAATAAATGTAAACACACAAATGATTGGAAGAAAAAGCAGAATTCCACTTGATGGCAAGTCCTTTAGGCCTCCTAGCTCCGTGCCCACCCCTCAACACTTGACACAGAGGTATCTTAAGATCTACAGACACAAAATTAAACTCCTGACCCCCTTACCTCCGGCCTCCTCCTCAGCCATTGGCATCTCCATAATGGAAACCCCAGTGTCTCAACAGAAGCACTCGAAAGTTATTCAGAATCCTGTCACAGCCCACATCCAATACAATAACTAGCCACGCTGCCTCTACCTTCAAAATGTTACCTACTTTGACCAGTTGTCTCAGCTCCACTACCACCTCCTTGGTCCAACTCACCAGTGTCATTTGACCTTGATTGCTGTCACAGCCTCCTCACTGGTCTCCCCATTTCTACCCTAGCACTACTACAAGTTATTCTCTCAACAACTTTTCAAAATCCAAGATAGACTGTTGCCCTTCAACCTAAAATCCTTCAACGGCTCTGCATCAAGTGACCTGGTGTTGCGGGAGACACAAAACAGAAGACTCCCACATCAACCTGGGCTCTGCTACCTCAGGGCTCTCCTACTTCTTTTTCCTACTAGTCAGCACACTCTCTTCCTCCAAGTTTTATCATAGTTCACTCCTGAAAGTCTTCATGAAATCTACCAAAGTTCCAGAGGACACTAACATAAAGACTAAAACTGTCATCATAACTGCCTGCCCCTCCCCCCATCCTCACGTTCTTTCTTTCTTTCTTTTTTTCTTTTTTTCTTTTTTTTTTTTTTTTTTTTTGCTTTTTCGAGACAGGGTTTCTCTGTGGCTTTGGAGCCTGTCCTGGAACAAGCTCTGTAGACCAGGCTGGTCTCGAACTCACAGAGACCCACCTGCCTCTGCCTCCCAAGTGCTGGGATTAAAGGCGTGTGTCACCATCGCCCGGCCTCACGTTCTTTCTTATACCAAGCATATCCTTTTACCATCTAACTATGCAAATCTCATTCAGAAACCAGAGTTCAGCCAGAGTCCAGATAAAGACTCACAGATTGACAGAGACCTTTCCTTCCATCCTTACTTCTAGTCACTCTTTCTTTAAACTCCCACAACACTTATCACCTTTCTCGGTTGTTTTTCTTTCGTTTCTGGTGCTGGAAACAGAATACAGGATCTTGCACTTCCTAGGCAAGTGCTGAACTTTGAGTTCCATTTTTAGGCCCTGCCATTTTAAAATTTAACCACACACTACCTATGTTATAATCTATAAGATTTTATGTCCCTAACATAAATACAAATACACACACAGGGAGACACACACATACGTATGTATGCAGGCATGTGAACACACACACAGAGATATATATCCAAACACAGATGCATGCACACACATGGGTGTACACACACGTGTAGAAATGATACCCTGTACATTACTTCTCAATCCTAAATTACAAGCACAAAGAAGAGCTGGAGAGATGGCTCAGCAGTTAAGAGCACTGGGTGCTCTTCCAGAGGTCTTGAGTTCAATTCCCAGCAACTACATGGTGGCTCACAGCCATCCGTAATGAGATCTGGTGCCTTCATCTGGCATAAAGGCATACATACAGATAGAGCACTCATATACATAAAGTAAATAAACAAATCTTTAAAAAAATTAAAGCACAAATAAACTAATACACATAGATTTTCTGGCCTTACCCTTAAAGCTTCTGGATTCAGAATATATAATTTAAAGCCCAAACACTTTGGCTTTTTCCCTAATTCTCCCAGAAGATCCTGATGGGCAGCCAAGTCAGAAAGCACTGCCTACCTAAAACACTGCCTACCCTATAGTACTCCCCTGCCTTTTGTGCCTTCAAAGCCTGAACTAGAAAGGACACTTCTGAGAGTCAATGCACCACTTTTATTTCATAGCACAGAGGCTAACTAAAAATCCACAAAGATAATGGGCAACAAAGTACAGCCTAAACTCCAGACTCACTGCTTTCAATCTAAGAAATAAATCTTCTTTTAAATTAAATATACATAAACGAACATCCTCAGAAACCCTAATTCACAGAAAAGTGTAGTGACCAGTGGTTAATACTTGACCAGTGGCTGCAGTGTCTAAGCTCTACGGTAGTGCACAGCAACTTCAATATGCTTGCAGCGTGACCCACACTAGCCGACTAAAGACTCAGAGCCCAGAGAGTGAGTGTGGAAATGCTTCTAAGTGATGATGATGATGACGACTTTTACCAAGTTCTCTTCAATATTCACAAAACCGCTATAATCACTTATTTGGGATTAAAGAAGTAGAAAGAATAAACAGAAAAGTCTTGTTTCATCACAGTACAAAAATCACTAAAAGTTTCTACAGCTCACAAGCTATAAATGTTTTGAGTCTAATCACAATGAAAACTTCTAATTACAGATCAGACTTAGTAATTCATTCCATATCCCAAGGCAACGCAAACTCAATCTTAATAGTCAGTTAACCTCAAGATCAAAACTCTTGCCATCATCAACAAAAACAAGCAAGGTATCTACACAAGGCATTATAAAAGAGCCTGGGCTTATCTTGGTATATAGGAACTTAGGCAAGTGCCTCTTATTAACACTAATGGGAGTCTGGAGCACAGACCATGAGCACCAAGGAGAAGGACGAATGCCCAGCTCTCCACCACAGAGGCCCTGCTAACACACTAACTGTAACTCCTGGGAGTTCTTCTCTCAGAAATGAGCCAAGAGACCCAAATTCTAAAGCACAATGAAAATTCAAATAAAAGCCACTAAGGAAGGTCACTGGTAAACACCAGATTTTAAAAAGAGGATGGGGGGGCTACATTTAAAGGAGAAAAATGGCACTAAGGGAAAGTTACAAATTAATATGGATATGTGCAGAAGGACGTGTGACTTTCTAGATATGAAGTATGTGACATAAAAATAAACTGGACAGGGTTAAGCAACCAAGGGTTTTGTTTTCTGATTAAGGCACAGTAATTTCAAACACAGTGAGAAGCTTAGCCAAAGAAACATGCACACCACAAAAAACAAGAACTCCTCCCTGGAGGAACCCCAGGTACATTACAGCCCTGTTTGTAAACAAGGAAGAAACCCTGCAGTCCTGAGAGTCAAAAAAATCAGAGCCTCCCAGACAAATGGATAATGATCACAAGCTGCCAAGGACAGCCAAAGCAAACTAAATAAAAACACGAGCACCTTAACTTTATTGAGTGCCACCCTGCCTTCCTCCCAGCGCAGTACTGCTGAACTCACCAGGCTGGAAGATGAGCAGGTGCCTTTCAGGCTATGGAAAAATTAGTCTCTGTCTCTCCCTCTCTTGTTCTCCCCTCTCCCCTCCCTCTGCAGACACAATCACACAGGGACTGATATGCTCTCAGTTGAAGGGCTTCAGAAAGGCAAGACTTTGGGATGGGTTAGGAAACTAAGAGCAGGCCTTACTGAAGTAGTGAGCCCAAAACCAAGGCTTTTCCCAAATCCAAAGATTAAAAGAAGGGACATTTATTTTAGCTCATCGGCACTGGTAACAACCCACTTTCTAAGAAAGAGAGAGAAATTAAGATCTTTCCTGTGTCTGTCTCCAGAGAAAAATCAGAATCTTTTCACCTACTAAGTTAAGCAACATACACAGAGCCCTGACTTAGGCCTAAAGACTAAAGCTGGTTCCTGTGCGAGTTACTTCTAAAAATCTTGTGCAGTCAACATACTGATTCTTTACCATCACTGTCGTACGAATGAGCATTCATCATCTCTGTACTCTGAGACGTCCGATGAGAAACTGAAACTATTACTATAGGCTAGGATTCTTAACTTTTGAAACAAAACTACCAAGAAACAGAAGTGTGAAGTATACAGCTTCTATCTTGCTAAGCAGTCTAAAACTTGAAAGTGAAAGCAATACAGACCTCAAAAGAAGTTGTTTGCTTGATGGTAATGCTAGCCTTCAAAACCAAAAATATGTTCTGTTACAGAAGACTGAAATAAGGGCTTCCATTAACCTTGTTTAAAAAAAAAAATCCCATGAGCATGAATTTTTTTCCTAAGTCTCTTCATCAGAGCAGCATGGGGTCCCATTAGACACCCTATTTTACTTCCACCTTATAAATAACGTTAGCTGTTCACCATTTCCATGGAAACCAAGTACAGAGAAACCCACTTAAACGAATTCCGGTTAAAGGAATAAGTTTTATTTGAGAAAGGTTTTGCTGCTCTAGATGAACTCTATTGGGGAATACTACAAAGTATAATTTTTAAAAATATATCTTTGGTGTAGAGGGAGCTTATTAAAGGTCCTGTTAAGTAAGTATGCTTCTTGCTCTAAACTAAATATGCCAAACATCATAACATTAAAGATGCATTTTCTATGTACTACACAGGGGGTTTCAATGCACAACTTGCACTGACTAGACTCCTTCATGCATTGGGGTGGAATAATTACCCCTCTGGGTCTAATTTAAACTAATAAAATGAAAGAAATTCAGTAAGGCTAGCATCACCTTTACTGACTGGTAATGAATGGGTCCCACACTGCGGGGACACGTGCAACTTACTGCTCCAGAGAGGAGCAGACAGAGAACTGATAACTAAGCTCCTCACCACTGGTACCTGGTCTAAGGTCAACAGTACAAACTCCTGCCTCAGCAAACTACTCTACAAGTTATAACAGGAACACCACAACACATTATCAGTCTGCATACAAACACAACGCTCACAGGGAAGTGCATAAGACTGGGCAAAGACTCTGTCATACAGTACTCTCTACATGCTAAAAATGACAATTACAGGTGTCAAATACAAAGTCGCCAACAGCCAAGAGTATATAAAATAAGATGCAACCTGTAAGTAGAATAAATTTAAAATTATCAGAGTTTCTAAAGGTCTGGGTAGGAGATGTAGCTCAATTGGTAACACACAACCTGGTTGACTGGCCAGCACCACATGAGAGGGCACACCTGAAATTCCAACACCCAGGATATGGAGACAAGACAGGAAATTTTTGAGTACAGCGGTTCACACCTTTAATCCCAGCACTCTTTTTTTTTTTATATTTATTTATTACGTATACAATGTTCTGTCTGTATGCCTGCAGGCCAGAAGAGGGCGCCAGACCTCATTACAGATGGTTGTGAGCCACCATGTGGTTGCTGGGAATTGAACTCAGGACATTTGGAAGAGCAGGCAATGCTCTTAACCTCTGAGCCATCTCTCCAGCCCCCTCCCAGCACTCTTGAGGCAGAAACAAACAGGTCTCTGTGAGTTCAAGGTTATCCTACCATACGTATCCAATTTGAGGTCAGCCTAAATAAATGATATCTTTTCTCAGAAGAAAAGAAAAAAAATTAAAAGTCTTGAAGAATTTCTAAAGAATGAAAGGGTAAGAAAAGTTCACATCTTTCCCGCAGGAATGGTCCTTCATTAAGCTAGTAGTGGCTTAACCATCTTCCTAAGATGAAAGGCAGCTGAGAGCCATAGAAGGTGTTGCCAACACTAGACTTAACAAGGAGAACACCCTTCACACATTCTTCCTTGGAGAATATCAACACATGTATATGTTACATGTTTCGAAAACATTTCTTTCTTGACACATTTTTTATTTGCTTTTCACATTTACATAGGGAGGGGATGGAGATGTCCAGCAGTGTACATGTGGAAGTTAAGAGGTCAACTTTCAGGGGTAGTTTCTAGTTATCACATACAGCAAAACACAGGTCATCAGGCTTGGTGGCAAGTACCTCACTGGCTAAGCCATCTCACTGGCCCTCTTGGTACATACACTATAAAGAGTGGCAAAATTTTGGTGACTGTTCAAGTTGGGGTAAAAGGTACATGGCAATTTTTTTTTTTTACATTTTCACAATCTTTTATAAGATTTTAAACTTCTATAATTTTTTTAATGCTGTAATGTCTCAAATGTTTTTGTGCATCATTAAGTAACAGAAGAAAATTCTGATGTACTTTGTATACTAATCTTAAAACTTACTTTAAAAAAAAGTCAGGCCACCATGCTCAGGGAATGGCTAGACCACCATGCCTATAACAGGCAGCAAATGAGAGGAGGGAGTAAGGAGGACATGAAGCTAGGGGACAGGTAGCTAGAAAGTAAAGGGGTGGATCCTGGAAGAGTGGGCAGTGACTATTAAGACAGCCAGGTGTGGTGGCTATCTTAACCCCAGCACTGGAAAAGCATGGGCTGGCAAATCTTCTCAAAGAATAGGGCTGGAGAGATGGCTCAGAGGTTAAGAGCACTGGCTGCTCTTCCAGAGGTCCTGAGTTCAATTCCCAGCAACCACATGGTGGCTCACAACCATCCGTAAGGAGATCTGGTGCCCTCTTCTGGGCTGCAGGGATACATGNGGGGCTGGAGAGATGGCTCAGAGGTTAAGAGCACTGGCTGCTCTTCCAGAGATCCTGAGTTCAATTCCCAGCAACCACATGGTGGCTCACAACCATCCGTAAGGAGATCTGGTGCCCTCTTCTGGCCTGCAGGGATACATGCTGGCAGAACACTGCACACATAATAAATAAATAAATAGATAAATAAATAATTTAAAAAATTCTCGAAGAATAACATAAACTACCTATTTTTTAATACTCTCATATGAACCTCACAACCATCCGTAAGGAGATCTGGTGCCCTCTTCTGGGCTGCAGGGATACATGCTGGCAGAACACTGCATACATAATAAATAAATAAATAAATAAATAAATAATTTAAAAAATTCTCGAAGAATAACATAAACTACCTATTTTTTAATACTCTCATATGAACCTTAGAACCATGATTGTCAACCTGGTTTCTGCAACCTCCTTTGGCAAGTGAATAACCCTTTTACCCTGTTATGAGTCGTAACAGTAGCAAAATTACAGTGATGAAGTAGCAACAAAAATAATTTTATGGTTGGGGTCACTACAACATGAGGAACTGTATTACAAGGTCGCAGCATTAGGGACCACTGCCTTAGAAGCTACTGAATTCATATCCAACATAATCATTAACTTAAGTAATCACAATTCATTTCCAAATTTTAGGGACTGGAGAGATGGCTCCAAGGCTAAGAGCACTGGCTGCTCTTCCAGAGGACCCAGGTTCAATTCCCAAACTCACAAGGTGGCTCACAATCATCTACAACTCTGTTTTCAGGGGATCCAATTCCCTTTTCTGGCCTCCCTAGGCACCAGGCTCACAAATGGTATACATGTAGGCAACACACCCATACGTATAAAATAATAAAATGAAATTTTCAAATTTTACTTTTCCAGCTGAACAATATAGTTTACAATTCAGGTTGGGTATGGTAGTGCACACCTTTAATCCCAACACTCAGAGCAGAGGCAGGCGGATCTCTGTGAGTTTGAGGCCAGCCTGATTTACACAGTGAGTTCCAGGACAGCCAAGGTTACACAGAGAAACCCTGTCTCAAAAAAACAAAACAAAACAAAACAAACAAACAAAAAAAAAAACCCAAACAAATAAAAAAAAATTTTTCAAAAAACCATTAGCTACTATTTGGCAGCTATCAACTAATGAACCATAAGTTACCAATGTACAATAGTAAGGCAACATAAGCCCAGTTTGCATTTTGCGAACCAAAACAACTATAATTTCTATATTAGTAAGAGAAAATACTTGCAAAATCAGTAGCATTAAAAATGTCTCTTTTCTTCTCCTATTAGGTCTTTAGCACTAGAGAGCAATCTAATACATTAAAGTCTTTTTGAAGGAGTATGACTGCCCTGAACCTCACCCCCTACCAGAAATAAAGCAATCTCTGAGGTAAAAAGTTTTTTGAGATAGTGTCTCTGCATTAGTTAGCCCTGGCTGTCCTGGAACTCACTATGTAAACTAGGCTGGCCTCCAACTCACAAAGACCTGCCTCTGCCTCTGCCTCCTGAGTGCTGAGATTAAAGGTGTGCCCTACTATGCCCAGTTTTAAGAGAAGTTTTCCATTCTCTCCCTTTCTTCAGTCTTAGAATGGTTCGCCAATATTCAGTTACTTTGCAAATAATTGTGAGTTACTTATCCAAAGCCCAAATGAGGGCTGAACTTGGAGAATGGAATTTCACAAACTACCACAGCTTTAAGGTTGTGATAATGGCTTTCTACTTAAAAACTGCAATTACAACAGTATTTTGTTTTCAGAAGAAAAAGAAATAAAAATGATGGCTTTGGAGAGGGGCAATAGAAGCCAATAGGAAGGAAATGGGGACGAGGGGCACAGAAACACTGTGTGAGGCGTGTAGGCCTAAACAGCACCTGATCTGGTATGGTCAGAGCAGGTGTTCACCCAACACAGGGGACACCAATCTCCACAAATTAAGCAAGGGAAAAACTTCTGAAAGCATCAACCACAGTTACATATATAGAGTCTATTTCTAATCTGTATATTTATTAAAATGAAATTCACTTCTAAAATGTCCAATGTCTAAAATTTTCACTCAACCATGTGAAACAACTTGCAGACACCCTGCACACAGCTCAAGGGAGGAAACAACACACCGAGGCTGGGCTGTGCCACAGTGGAATCGCAGTAGTCTAGAAAGCAGGAGGCCCGAAGATAAAAATCTTAAGGACAGCAAAAGGAAACACCTGAATATGGTTCAGGGGTAAAACACTTACCTAGCAGGTCCCATGACTGGGTGCTATCCCAACCACCTGCCCCCCCCCCCCAAACAAAGCAGGGCTGGTGAGATGACTCAGAGGGCACCAAGCCTGCCAGTCTGAGTTCAATCCCCAGAACCCACATGGTAGAAGAAAAGAAGTGACTCCCCAAAACTGTCTTCTCATCTGCCATGTTATGGCATGCAAGTAAACATGCACATGTACACACAAAAGCCAAAAATTAAGACTTACTTTATGCTAATTTTAAAGCTAAAGAACTTTACTTACATACTTACTATAAAGTGATGCTGTAATTTTTTTAATCAAAGAAACTATATACCTTCTATAATACTGCTTAATTTTTAAAATACCTCTTGGGCAAAAGCATAGCACTGGGTTGGAATAAACTTGAAATTTCTATTCAGAAAGCAAAAACAATGTTTTAGGGATGCAGACAAAATAAAATATAGTAAACACACTGACTCACCTACCAAGCGCTCATCAGATGGTACAACTGGGTAATGAGAACAGAACAATAATGGGTGCTGTTAGGTTACAGATTACACACATAATCAGGTGTCTGTGTAAGCTACTACAAATTACACTTGCTGAATCCCGGAGGGATTGCACATCACCAATGTTTGAGACACAAATCAATGAAATAAAAATCTGTTCCATACTTGATCTTTTTCCCTTCTTCAATTACTAGGACTGGGGAGAAGAAAGTCATGCAAGCATTCTAATAATATAGTAAACTCAGTCCTCCACTAAAAAAGAAAAGCCCTTAATTCTGAGGTCACTGTGGCTTTTCTGATGGTCAACCTGTCACCATCCTGCTGCTAGGCTTGGCACAGGCAGCTTATGACAGCTGCAGAAAGAAACAGAACATAACAAGTGGCATAAGAGCAGATAGCAGATGAAAAGGGATCTCACAAAGGCAAACGCCCAATGAGAAAGCAGAGAGACTATGCCTGTCACTCTGGAAAGCACTTGTGTAGCCTTTCACATCGCCAGGTCCACAGCTGTTCCTGAGCGTACATTAAGGACTGAAGACATAACTGGTCAACTCCAATAGACTGGCTGCTGATTAGCACCTCAGAATAGTCTACTCTTGACTTGATGTTAAGTGATGCTGAGGGGACCACTATAAACTCCATCACAATCATGCTGCTGGTCTCTGGTTGCTAGGGGGCAGAGGAGAGGCTTACACAGCACTACTAGTTTTAATAAAGTACTCTGAAATATTTTTACAAGATTCAGTTAAAATTAACATATTCCCATGCATTTCTATTTCTCCCAGGAAATATTCATAGATTCTTATTCATAAATAAGAACTCATTAAATACACTTTTTATGGTGTATCATTTTTTTCCAAAAAAGCATTTTTTTGGGAGGGAGGTACTACTTCCCAGGTAAAGTGTTCCATATTAATACCGTTCCCACAAACTTTTAGCCAGACTATATCAACAACAATAATGCATTGTTTACTGAGTGTCTTGAGATGCCCTCATTCTTTCTTCACATGAATCCTAGGGAGGTTGCTATTACTACACCATACCATAGACAAAGAAACTTAAGTCCACTTGACCAGTACAGTAGACTGTATATGGCAGGTACCAGATACATCTTTACACAGTTTAAACAGTCAAAAATTAAACATTTAGCTTTTAAGTAGTTGTACCGAAATTCTTACAGGGCAAGCCACAAGACCCAGGCTCCTTTCCCAATGTGTAACATTTGCCTCAGTGATGGGAAGGGAGGAGAAAGGAGCAGAGCGCAACAAACACCGTGTAGTATTTACTACACTCACCCAGCACTTCCCTAGTCTACAGTTCCTTCACGTGTGCTTCACAACAGCCTCGGAAGGAGAGTGTTATCTATGCACACTTTGCGGATGAAGAAACTGAGGCAGGTGCACGAGTAAACGGGCCACGGTCATAAGCTGACACACGACAAAGCCAATACTCAAGCCTGCTGCATACTGGCTCAAGCACCGAAGATCTTAACGACTGCACTCTACTGCCATGCTCAAAGTTGCCTTGAACTACATGAAAACAAAACTTTCAACCTTCCACCAAATGAGCAAACTGTGTGCTTAGGTTAATTGAGAGAGAGGTGATAGTGCTTTCTAGGCTTGTGAGCCAGACTTCTTGAGAGGCACAAGCGTACATCCCTGGCAAACAGATCACTGCACTGCTCAGGAAGCTACACACTGTAAATCTATAAAGCCCCCAGTGCGTCCCTTTCTACACACAGAACCACACTGGCTATACACTGCAAGAAATAGGCAATTTAGGGACATCCCAGTGCAATCCTCTATAAAATGAATGTCACTCTGAATCATCTGAGTATGTACAGTACCCTTCTATCACCCTTTTTCCTTCCAAAACACCATAAAAAAATAAAAACTCAGAAGGAATGAATGAGTCTAAGCTACTTAAAAATCCTAACAAATGTCCAATGATAACTATAAATTTAAATGAGAAAAAATAAATGCAAAAATCTCTCATAATTCTGTAACTTGTCCAAATCCCACATTTGAAAAGCACTGGGCCTCTTCAAAAGACTAAATTCTTAAACAAGCTTATTATTAAAGTGACTGGAAGGGTACAGAGAAAAGTCAATTTTTGCCTCAGAGTCTACGTATCTCGATATGCACACTTAAATAAAAAAAAACTGCTGTATTTTAAGTTATTGGGCTCCTTAACCTAATACCTAAATGAATGAAAGTACATTTAATTACATAAATAAAATCTATACCATGAACTAAGAATGTGTATATTAACACTTAATACCTATAAGACATAGTGGAGCAGGACAGGACAGGACCAGGAGGTGCCGAGAACTTCATACAGTGCGTACAGGAGTCGTTGCAGCTCCCTCCATTGACATCGTAAAGTTGCCACATTTTCTGGGCTCTCTTTTGAATTAATGTGGCATCTGCTCCAAGTACAGCATGCTAACATTTTACTAAAAGACATTTTCATTGTACGTTTCTATCTGGTTTGCTTTTCATCCGAACTGTTTTATTTGAGTGGTCATCATTTCTTTATATCAAGTTGTGAAATTGGAATTCCTAATCTATCTCCTCAGCACAAGGGTGGGAAGGCGCCATCAGCTTAAAATCCTTGTAACAGCAATAATTACAATATGCTTTGCATATAGATTAAATAAAGAAAATAAACAGCACAGAGATTTTTGTAGGTTTTTTAGTATCAAGTCCTGATAAGTTAACAGCATCTGTTCCTTTCAGAAAAAGAATTCTGCTCTGAAGTGTTGGGGGTGGGGGAAGAAGTAAACAAATACTAAACAGAATCATTCAAGTTACAAAGTTTGGTCCTGGTGGAATGATGATTTCAATGATTTGCACACTATCCACCCTAGCTTGTGATAATTGCTTCCTAAGACATCCTCAAAAATGCGGCAGCAACGAGCCAAATACAACCACTTGTACTTAACATGCATGCTGCATACTCTACAGTGTTACGTCATATCAGGCACAGAGAAGACGCTTACCAAGCTATCCTGCGTTCTATAAACTGCCTAACAACAACAGGAAAAAGGCACTGCCATTTCTATGGGATTGGAACTAGCAGGGGAGAAAGCCTTTTTCCTCCCTTGGTCAACTCGGGTGAAAGCAAATGAGGCTTATATTTCCGTCTTTTAAGCTCACCTTTTAAGGCCTTTACTCTCAATCTTTCAGCTTTCACAAGAAAGAAAGGCTGATTCTTTAAAACTAAAGAGCTGCAAGAGGTCACTCCAATTTTAAAGCCCCACACCTTTTACCAACTCTCCTCCAGCTGTCCCCACGGCTACACCCCCTTTTGCAGGAAAACAAGGCCTGGGCAGAGCAGTTAGTATCCAAGTGGGTGTGTACCTCTAGAAAGCCCACCCCCAAATTATACTTTAAATCTCAGCCTTTTAAAATTTCAACTCGCCTGTATGTTTGACAGAAGATATAAAATACCAGTTCAGGTTGTTATACATTTGCCAGGAGCCATGATTTAAAAAGGGGTGGAGACAATGGGTCAAGGAGGCCAGGAAAGAATTTAAAAGTGGGAAATTAGGCTCTGCCATTAACCAACTCGAATTCTTGTTTTTGCCTCAGCCTCACAACCAGTGAGATTTCCTGAGCTCTTTGCTTATAAGACTGTTATGAGGAAGAACAAAATATTCTCTCAGGCGTGGTCTGAGCCACTCAAAATGAAAGCATATTTACGAATGCTAACAGAGAGGAACACTCCTGCCTTTGCTTACTGAAACACTGACACCATCATAACCCAGTCTTAAGGTAAAGCTTCAGCAGTTCACCAGCTGTGGGTCTAAAGGAGCATAAAGCACTTGAGAAGAAGGAGTGTATTTTCAGGGTTAGAAAGATTCCTTTTTAAAAAAACTATAATGAAAAACATTTTATTAGTTATAATAAAATGTCCAGTTTAAAAACTACTGAGGTGAATTATGACAAATAACCTTAGCAACAAGTTAAAACACTCAAACCAGAGTCCAAACAAAAGGCACTAAAATAATTTATCTTTTAAAAAAAATCTTAAAAGATTAGTGGCATTATCAACATAGCATTTGGTAACAGAGTGAGTGGGCACAGGTGACAGGGTAGGGCAGTCAACACTACTCAAACGAAGACGTAGGCACAAGACAATTTCCCAGGTGGCATCGCTTTCTGTCCACTAAGCTAAAGAGGTTCATTATTTAAAATACTACTTGATCATCATCTTGGTTTTAAGGCTCTCCTTTGTAAATATGGAGCGAGTGCCTGAAAAGAGACTACCAGTTTGAAAAGAACAGAACTGGAAGGTTCATCTGAAAATACAACTGCTATCTTTGTAAGTGGCTTCCAAAATAAACTATAAAATCTAAGTTTCATATGGTGCCTCCTAAACACAGTCCAGAAAACAGCACTGTCACTTTAAATTGACTTTTAAGAAATGTTTTATAAGTAATGATGACTGCAAATAAAACACTTAGGATACTTCCTGTCCCGCAGGAAGCAGTCAGTCTGGGACATTAGGTTTATAATCGAACAGTTAAGTCTTACCCGTTTCTCTTCTCCCAACCCTGCTCCCAACTCTACAAGAACCTTATTTTCAAAGCTAAGCAGGCTTTTATATGGCCACCTTTCTGAAAGAAGAAACTTCAAAAGTGTATTCCACTGTTAGATGTATGCTCATACACATAAGTCAATGCACAAGACACGAGCAGGGTGAGGACCAGGAGAACGTCTACCCTTCTCTGCATGCCTGCTGCTCTAATGACGTTCCAACTGAGACCACTTTCACGGTAGTTCTGCAGAGAAAGGGTTCTTACTACTGCTCTAAAATGTCCATAAATTACATAAAGACTAAAATCATGAATGTAAACAATTAATGTACCAAAAAGATTTGTAAAGCCTATACTAAGGTGTCGACTGCCAACCTTCCCAGACATTAGGCCACACCCACGCCACTTGAGGCGTCCTGCTCAAGCATCGGAGACAGGCACTGCCCTAAATGCCTAAGCGTCCACTCCATCCCAGTGTTTCCTACGCAGTCACCACAACTCAGCCATCACCACATACATAACAGTCTTAAGATGATCCAGCATTTTGGGGCCATTTCAGTACATTACAAACTTCTTTAGTAATTCATTTCCTAAGCATCTGTGGAAAAAACAGTTTGGACAACATTCTGTACCCTTAAGAGCAGGGGCTCAAAGATGAAATAGAGGCCTGGAAGCAAGCTGCAGCATTTACAGGAGAATTCATGAAGCATGATTATTTTCTATCATTAGTCATTTATAGTCAACTTTTTGTAACTGCTGACTTTATTCATTTTAATATTAACTTAAAAACAAAGTAATAGCCGGGCGGTGGTGGCGCACGCCTTTAATCCCAGCACTCGGGAGGCAGAGGCAGGCGGATCTCTGGGAGTTCGAGGCCAGAGCTAGTTCCGGGACAGGCAACAAAGCTACAGAGAAACCCTGTCTTGAAAAAACAAAACAAAACAAAACAAAAACAGTAATAGAAAAGAAACAAAACAATTATAGAAGCATATCCAGCCAGATTCCATATATTTTTGACACTTCTAAAAAATCTTACCCTCCTATGGGAGGGCAAGGTTAGTATTAGAATCAACTGATACTTTGATACTACTAAGGAATAGTTTCAGTAAATAGGTCAGCAGTAGTCTATGATACTGTGCTAAGAAGCCCATGGTAGGGAATGGATACAAGTTACACAGGTAGAAAGACAATTACCTGATGCTTCCACATCCCAACTAAGGCACAAACACTGGAAAATTTATGTTTATATCTTTCAATATTTCTAAGTACACCTATCCCACCTGAAACATCCCTTTCTCATCAGTACCTTAAAACAGAGGAGTGGGGAGAATGTAAACACTTAAAATGTAAATTCTTTTGAACCTACATTTAAAGTACAACCCAGACTTAAAATGACATTTTATAAGGAGTAGGGGCAGTTCAATGCCTCCATGCCTCCTCTACATCAATCCCTGACACTGCATCAGAGGTGTGTGCTTCCTACACAATAGGATTTTCCCAAGGTCACACTCACTACGGAGTATTTCTTGGAGAATCTTTTTTTTTTTTTTTTTAAACTCACGCTGTAAACCAGGCTGGTCTCGAACTCACAGAGATCTGACTGCCTCTGCTGGGATTAAAGGCGTACACCACCACTGCCCGGCTGCAGAATCCTTGTTTTTATTTATCAGTTATTTGAATATTCGAACAGTATAACTGAATCCTGCCAATACCCTGCTCCTGGCTCATTTGTCCTGTTCTGGGCATGTGTCTTTTAGGTAGAAACTGAGGCACACAGCCACTTAATGCACAGCAGAATCGTTCTAAGCCACATTGTTACCATAAGCCAGAATCCCAGGGCCTTTAAAAACCACCTGGACTTCTAAACAAATTGCAACATAAAAAGAAGTAAAAAGGTGAAGGAAGCATTTTTAATACAAATGGCTGCTGCTAACTCTAAGCATTTCCTGAGCCTTGACTGTATGCCAAGCACTACACTAAGTGGCCTTCTGCACCCAATCCCTGCAACGGCCCTCGAAGAGATAATAAGATACTTTCAAAAAAAAAAAAAAAGTTTTGAAATCTTATAAATGAAAATTTAAACTCTACAAAGAAGCTTCCCTTTTTCTCTCCCTTTCAGGCTGCATCTTCTAGTACTCCATCTACGTGGAGCAGGGTGGAGTAGAGCAAGCCTGTAAAACCAGGACTCCAGAGCAGGGGCAGCAAGATCACAAGGCAGAGTAGAGTGAGAGCCTCTCTCAAGCTAAGGGGGGGGGGGGGTGGAGTAAGAAGACTGTGAGTTCAAGGCCAGCCTGGACTATACTGCAAGATTCTGTTTTAAAAATAAAATGAAATATTTCAATTATATTGAATCATTTATTTTCAGAAAATGTTCTCCCAGTTAAAAGGTACTGACAATTATTAGAGAAGCAACACAGAACTCTGAATTTAAACACTGGTATAAAAATCCCTCTGCCCAAAATAACAGCTGAATAACTGTCCCCAATGGGGCAAAAGGATTAGCATGTGTATCAGGCCTGTCAAAGAGGCTTCTACTGCCCACACTGGAGAGCAATGACACCAGACTTGTGTTGTAACCTATTCCACCACACGCACAGAAACCACTTAAAATTCCCAAGTTTGGAATAGGTTATTTTGAATTTAAATCTTATAGAAGCCAATAAAAGCACTGCAATAAACCAGGACACTAAGCTATTTATGAAGAATGACTCTAGAATTCCAGAAGCAGAATAATTATGACTTTATTAATTAGTGAATTTTCTTTAAAAAAAAAAAGTTCTTAGATGCTTAGAGACCTATGTATAAAATGGAGTAAGCAAGAAAGAAGAGTTCTCGGTGCTAGCTAAACCAACTACAAGCCCCAGCATGCAATGCTCTAATATGAAGTTAAGAAAAAGCTGCAGTGCACCCTGGGATTTGTAGTAAGCAAACCAGCTTCTCATAACAAGTTTCAGGAAAGACTGAACTATGGAGCGCAATCTGATTAGGTCTTATTTTCAGGGTCTAATCATATTCTTTGCTCTGGTACTGCTTCTCTAGCACATACTAGAGAAAGTATTAATTGATTAGCATTAATATTTCCCACTAGAAAAATCTTATATACACAAAATGTTTTAAAAATAATTCGTATGAGGGCCAGGCGATGGTGGCGCACGCCTTTAATCCCAGCACTCGGGAGGCAGAGGCAGGCGGATCTCTGTGAGTTCGAGACCAGCCTGGTCTACAGAGCTAGTTCCAGGACAGGCTCCAAAGCCACAGAGAAACCCTGTCTCGAAA
>NW_026068108.1:329798-357167 GCF_014885135.2 Alexandromys fortis
CTTTTTTTTTTTTTTTAATGTTTTGCGTTTTCAAGACTGGGTTTCTGTTCTGGGACTCACTCTGTAGACCAGGCTGGCCTTGAACTCACAGAGATCGGCCTGTCTCTGCCTCCCTTAGTGCTGGGATTAAAGTCCTATGCCACCATCTCACAGGCATTCTTTTTTAAACAAAGCTTCAAAAGTGTAGCAGAGATTTGGGTAACAGTGCAATTTTTTTTTTTTTTTTTTTTGGTTTTTCGAGACAGGGTTTCTCTGTAGCTTTGAAGCCTGTCCTGGAACTAGCTCTTGTAGACCAGGCTGGTCTCGAACTCACAGAGATCCACCTACCTCTGCCTCCCAAGTGCTGGGATTAAAGGTGTGCACCACCACCGCTCGGCCAACAGGGCAATATTTTAAAAACAAAATACATAATATCTAGCATGTACTTTTAATGAATTAATTCCCTAACTGATAAGGAAGAACTTAGCATTTTAAAGCAGAATTTTGCTTGTATCTGAACCTGTTATCTAGCTCATCAACAATGTCTACATGGCTTCTGACAATGTACAAAGAACTTTCACATGTACTATTTAATTTGATCTTGCTGAAAAAAAAATACAATAGTAAATGTACAAAACTGAAAGCAGGTCCATCAAATTTTCTATGTGTTTCTAAGTTTCAAAACTTTGATACAAAACTTTACAAGCAATCACAGTAGCTTATTTTGACTCAATTCATCTAACACTAAGAATTTCAAAAGACCATGTACTGTGAATGCCAGGAAAATGTTAAAGTGGCTACTTTATCCTTCTGCAGGCATTGATAAAAGTTACTAATAGACAGGCCAACAAAGATATACTCCCACAGGTGTAACTTTTCTTCAAGTTTATTTTTCTTGAGACAAAGTCTTATAATATAGGCCAGGCTGCCATTGACTTTTAAAGTGCCCACTTAAAAGCCTACTAGGATTACAGGCCAAGTACTGGAATTACAGAGCACGCCACTTAATTTCACATAGTTTAAAAAAAAAATCAGTCTTTGAAGGCCAGCTTAAATATAGCAACTGTAGCAGGCGGTGGTGGCATGCCTTTAATCCCCAGCATTCAAGAGGCAGAGACAGGAGGATCTCTGTGAGTTCGAGGCCAGCCTGGTCTACAGAGTGAATTCCAGGACAGGCTACAGAGAAACCCTGTCTCAAAAAACAAAAACAACAAACAAACAAAACACCAAAATATATATTTATATTATATATAGCAACTGTATCTATAAACTTGAATGTCTAAGAAGGCATCTAGATTAGAATCACTGTCCATAGATTCAGGGAGAGGGAGGAAAAAACCCAAGAAAAATGATTCTTCCCCTACACAATATCCATTTTTTTCCAACAATGTCTGCATATCCTATTTATACTAATATCATACTTATAAGAACTAAAGACCTACATCATGCCACTTATTTTTGCTTACTGCAACTTGAAAAGATTTTTTTCAAATTATGTTTTACACTCCACACCTAACAGCACCTTACTCTTAACCCCAGCATCCACAATAATAAACTTATTCTGCATAGTATAATAGGCAGGTAAAAAGCCATTTCAAATAACAAAGGCTATTAATAGTATTTTAGAACAGACTTTTACTCCTGTTGTTCATAAGCTAAGGGACTTTCAGTAAGTAGCAAGACCCTTAAAATTAGAGATTGCCTTTGACTTTTGTAGCGCCTCCTACTGGATAGCACCAGAAATCTTCGTGTAAACACAAGGATGTTTCTGAAGCAGCTTCTTCCAGAAAACAGAAGAGGAACAAGCGTTGGCCAATGAAGGCCAAAGGAAATAAATAGCAGCCCATCCATGACTTACATCCCTGTAAAATAAAGTATGGCCCCAGCAGGTGTCTTTTCAGTGTGTTATTCTCCCAGCTCTATACGGATTTGCCTGAGTCTGAAGTCTGAGCACTTTAATAATGTGAAGCCAACTAAAATCTCAAGTTGAAAATGTCTTCAATAGCACTTAAGAAAAAAGAAAAGAGAAAGATTTTCAGAACAGGCAAGCACATAACGTTGGTCAAAAGGTGCACATTGTTGTGTCCGACATCGGAAGTCTCAAAGCCCCTGGGGTAGCTTCAGTCAGAGGCTTGTGCTTTCAAAATGTCCTGCACTATTCCCAGAATCTTCACGTTAAGGACGGCAGTACACATACTGAGGAGTTGAGTACTTAAAATTTAATAAACATGTACATTACTACACTCAACATTCTTCTCTGCCACCAAAACATGTCCTGAATTTTTTTAAAATGTACTCTAAGACATGTAAAATGGCCCTCAGTAAGCTAGAGTTAAGCTCACAACAGATACACAAGCGAAGAGAGAAGAAAATAGAAAGGAACTTACCGAAATTAAAAGGAGTAACAGTATTCCCAGGAAAATCTCAGTAAGGCTTTCCTACAAGGCTGTAAACCAAGTAGATGGTAAAACTTTGAAAAGGGGGAGGGGGCTGACCTATTTATTTCCACTGCCCCAATGCGAGACATGAAATGTAAACAAGGAACAAAAAGTAGCCTTACACTTCTTAGCCTCAATTTGAGCCCCCCCCCCGAAGAGGCCCTCAATAAAGCTACAGATGATGCTGAAGAGATCTCTGTAAAAGGCGATACCCCCCCCCACTTCATGCCCCCAAAAAGCCACCATAAAGAGTGTCTGCCAAAAGGCTTCCTTCCTAGAGTGCACAACTGCTTTAAAGGAAAAAGGGAGGAAAAAACCTTCAACCAGTGCAAATGAATCTGATTCTAACATTGAGCTATTAATTATTAATAAATAAATGCCCTTCCCTCTCTAACTTCCTCAGCTCAAGACTCTACATTCCTGATACTACCATCAAGCATAACTAGCATCCCAGTTATGGAGTAAAATCTTAGAAGTTAAAAAAAAAAAAAAAAAAGCCACAAAGTTCACTGTCAAGGCCAGTGCTGAGGCCCACACATGCCGAAATCTTAAAAATCACATTTGAGATTCTAGAAATCCACACTCCCGAAGACATCATTCAAAAACAACACAATGTGGACGTGCAGAGGGAGATCCTCTACTTCAAGACCTAAACAAAGAATATTTCAACATATGACCGGAATATGATGACACCGGATTCACCCATGAAAACAAAACCTGCCTACCATTAGCCGCCGTACCCTATCTCAACAACTAAACTACTTAGAAATCACTCCCAGCACATCTACACCCCACAATCGGCATGTGGCCTCCTCCCGGGGTGCAAGCCACAAGACAAAGTTGAAAGGAGACCTTTTTCGCCCGGTGCCCCAATGTCCACATCAAACCCCTCCCCTGCCAGGGCCACCTTGCAGCTACCCACCATTGCGAGCGTGGTCAAGAGAGGAGGAGGAGGTGGGGGGGGGGGAGAGAGAAAGAAATCCTAACAGCACCGCTCAGCAGAATAAAGAGAGCAGAGAGAGGATGACGAGAAGTGTTGGGAACTGCGTGCACCGCGGGGCTGGACCAAACGGAAAGAGTCCCACTCCGCGCGCCCCTCCCCCCGCGGCCCGGGGGGAGGGGCGGCCGCGGCCCCTCTCTGAGGGGCCTGTGAGTCCCCGGCCCGCGCGGGGTCCCGGGGCGGCGGGCCGGCGGCGACGGCGGGAGGGCCGCCCCGGGGTGAGGGGTGCAGGCGGACTCCACGGAATAACAAGTTGCCGAAGAAGAAGAATAAGCGGAATTTCCCCAACGCTGCTCCGGCCACCCAAGACAAATGCACCAACACACACTCACTCACACACACTCGGGCCCGGCAGCGTCAGCAGCCGCAGCTTTTTCTTTTTCTTTTTTTTTAAACCAGATCTCTCAGTCATCAAACAAGATGGTTTTCCAAAAAAAATTTTAAAAAATTTTAAATTAAATAACCATAATAAAAACTTCCCCCCGACAGCATCCCGGGGTGTGGGGGTGGGGAAGGGGCCCAGGCGGCCATCCCCCGGCCGCAGGCACTCGCGGGGGGGGGCTCGGCCCGCCCCCCCCCAGCTCGACCCCCTGCCGGGACGCTGTGTCGCCCCCCTCGCCGCCACCCCCGACGCGCCGCCCCTGTCACCCGCTCCGGCCCTGCACTCAGCGCCCAGGCTCCCGAGGCTGCTCATAAACTTACTTCCAATCTATCCTAGGGAGGGGTGGAGGGCAGAGGGGAGGAAGGGGGGAGACGAGGTATTCCCATTGTCTTTTTTTTTTCCTGGGGGGGGGGAGGAATAGGAAAAGGGCACGCAGGGGGCCGCCCCGAAGGGGAAGTTATTGCTGAAATCTCAAGTTGACTGAGGGGTCCTGACGAGAACACCCCCTTTCCCTCCTCCCTCCCACACACCCCTCCCCTCCCCCTACCTCCCCCCACAACAAACTCCAAGCAAGCAGCCCCTGCTCCTTCCCAGAGACAAACACCAGAGACAAGACAGAGGGAGGGGGGAGGGAAGGGAAATAGAGCTACTCAAGAAAAAAAAAGAGAGAGGAGAGTGAGGAAAAGAGAGAATGGAAAAGCTGGGATACTGCACCCTCCTGCTGCTGGCTGGCTGTCCCCCCTGGCAGCTGGAGGCAGGAACTCTGAGCAGGAGAAGCAGGAGGAGGAGGAGGAGGGAACTCTTCTTCATGGGGAGGGAGGGAAGAGGCTGGAGCTGCTGCTGCTGCTTCTGCTGCTGCTCTGGGCCTCTCGCACTTTTTAGATATTAGTGTGTTAAGATGGTAGGTTGTTCCCTTCTCCCTCCTCCTCCTCCTCTCCGCTCTCACTCACTCACTCTCTCTCCTCTCTCTCTCTCTCTCTCTCTCTCTCTCTCTCTCTCTCTCTCTCTCTCTCTCTCTCTCTCTCTCTCTCTCTGTCTCTCTCTCTCTGGGCTGTTTCTTTCCTCCTCTTCCCCAGGCAAGGGGGGGTGGGGAGGAGGGGGTGGGGGGGAGGAACTGGAGCCTCCTCCTCCTCCAGGAGAGACACACACAGGCCCCCGGACCGGAATGGGGAGGGAGGAATCAGAGCAGCAGGAGAGAAACTGTGGGAGACAAACAAGCCCAACTCTTCATCCTCCTCCTCCTCCTCTCAGCAGCAGCAGCAAGCACCACCAGCCCATTCACCACCCGGCCCCGGGCCGCAGCACCTCCGCCGCCTCAGCCCGGGGATCCCTCCGCCCAGGCCCAGACACACTCGCCCGCGCGGGAGCCCGCCGCGCGGCCCCGCCGGCCCGCCGCCGCCGCCGTGCGCGCCCCCGCCGCTCCCGAGAGCCGGGCGAGAGGGACTGGGGCTGGGGAAGCGGGGACGAGGGAGAACGGGCAGGCGGGCGGGGGCCGGGCGGAGCTGGACCGCGCCGGGCCCCGGCCGCCCCGCGCCCCTGCGTGTGAGCCCGTGGCTGGCGGGAGGCGCGGGGGACCCCACGGGGGCACGGGGCGGCGGCGGGGGCCCGCGGCGGCGCTCGGGCGGGCGGACTACTTGACGTGTCGGTGCGGCGAATTTATTTCACTTTGCCTAAGGAACGGGGTGTGCTGCGGCACCCATTGCCTAGGGAAAAAACCCGGATGTAAAGTGAGTGAAACTAAACTAGAGTGAAGTAGGGCAGCAGCAGCCAAACTCCGGTGCAGCGGCGGCGGCGCTGGGGCCGAGCGGCCGCCAAACTCCCGGCCCGTCGCCGCGCCGCAGCCCGGCCAGGCCCGAGCCCCGGTCCCCTCCCGCCGTCGGGAGCTGCTAGGGGGCTCCCGAGCAGCCCCAACTCCCACCAGTGCAACAGCAGTTTGCAGGGGTGGGGGTGGAAAGAAGGCAGAAGCGAGGAGGAAGCACTGCAATGGGGGAGCGAGTGGTCCAGGCAACAGGAGAAGATGCAAGCTCAAGTCGAATGCAACATGCAATCCCCGGCCACCCCGCCCCCTTTGCAAATAACTACCCTTGAACCACTTTATTAGCCGCGCGGAGTCCCACACTAGCTCCGGGGAGGGGCGGGGGACGGGGTTCTTCGCTCACCTTTATTTATTGCTGCTTTCTGCCCCCCTCTCCATGTTTTTTATTCCTAAGTTCTTTTGTTCTAAGGGGGATGATGGCATTTACTTTTCTGCTTTGTGTAGCAGGGCAGTCACTGGGAATCGGCCACGTATAATCCGGCGGTTTGTCATATTTTATTAGTGAAAGTATTTTATGCCTGGTCCACCTCCAAGGACTGTAACATGGAGAACTGCAGGGGGTGGGCGACATCAGAAGAATTCTTGTTTTCAGAGATTTCTTGGCGGGGCGGGGAGGGCCTCTTTTTTTTTTAATCTTTGAGGAGGTTCATTTAAATTATTAAATCAATAGTTTTCAACTTAAAACTTAATACTTTTGCACGGGTGAATTGTTGGGTTGTAAAATAACCCCCAACCACAATTTAAAAAAAAAAAAAGTAAAATATCCTAGCTCTTTAAAAAAATCCCATCTGGACACTGATCTCTCTTCTGAGCTGCATGCTGAACTTAACGTAGTGTTAGCTTTCCTCTGTTAAATAACAATAAACCTCAACCTCGACGGAATACAAATGGGGGCTGGGGGTGGTTTGGTTTTTAAGGCTCAGCACTTCTGTAGCATCTGCCACTACGCATTTTCCAGGCATTGATTAACCATGCAACTCCCATAGGCATGAAGTCCAGTTTTTGCAGATGAAGAGCAACAGTGGTGAGATGCTTCGCCCAAAGTGAAAGTGAGTCATAGGCAGAACCAGGAAGAGCCTTGGACTTGATTTGTTACTAGTCACATCTTTTCCATTAAGTAATATTTTCTCCAAGAAATAGTATTTAAAAATAAGCGCACATTCTTTATCTTACCAGAGGGACTCTGAGATCACTGGATATGAAGAGATGTTCTTCTGTGAGCTGCAAAATTTAAATTTAGCTTCTCAAGAGAAAGCATTAAAAAAAAAACTGATTGCTTAAAAGGAAAAAAAAGTGAACTTTATTTTACATATATAAGCCGTTAAGTCGTAGTTTTATGTTAAAAAGAATTCACAGCAGAAAGTGTTAAGAGTTTAAAAGTAAAAAATGAAAGACCCTCTTAATGATTCAAGGAGCCTGGACGAACTCATAGTGTGAAAGTCAGCCTATTATGCAGTCAAGATAAATAACAGAGGAACAAGTTGTGTACAGAGACCAGCTTCAGCACTTGGGTAACCAACCAGTGTACTTCCTTCAGCTGCACCATCGGGTCTCCGGAACAGTAAGCCAAGGGTTCAGATCATCCCAAGGGGTAAGATGTCAACTTAGTGTTCTTTTTGGGGGGAAAACTTTTTAAATTTTTTCAGAAACATGGGGAGGGGGTGGCTCATGTAAAAATTGGGCATGAATGTGTAAACCCTATACAGCAGATGAGCAAAATTTCTGTTAAAGCCCAGATCGTAAGTGTCTTCGTTTTTTGTGTGTGTGCCTAAGTCAACCAAGAGTTTCTCAACTGTTCTGTTCCTTTAACAGAATCCACCAGACTATATGTAAACAAATGTGTCTACGTGAGTGTTGTAATAAAGTTTTATTCGTGCACATTGACATTTGACTTGCATGTGCTTTTCATCTTATGAAATGTGTTTTGTTCTTTTACTTTTTTTAACTTCTAAAAAATGCAAAAAACTTCAGGCAGTGGTGGTGCACACCTTCAATAGCACTCGGGAGGCAGAGGCAGGTGGATCTCTTGAGTTTGAGGTCAGCCTGATCTACAGAACTAATTCCAGGACAGCCAGAACTGTTACTCAGAGAAACCCTGTCTCAAAAAAAAAAAAAAAGTTTTAATTTTAGCTTTTTGTTTTTTTGTTGTTGTTGTTTTGTTTTTTTGAGACAGAGTTTCTCTGTGTAGTAAACTCACAGAGATCTGCCTCCTTAGTGCTGGGATTAAAGGCACGCACCACCACTGCCAGAGGAAATTTTAGTTTTTTCAGGATGGCTCTGGGAGGATGGGGTGTAGTTACTGTGCTCACCCCTTCTCATGAGGGTTCAGATTGAGTCGTCACCGAACTTCCAGCAGGGAGTTGTTTGTACAGCAATTAGAAATCAGAATTCTAAAATAACAGATTACAGGTCGATTTCTCTCGTTTGTTGTTTTGATTTCTGGGCATAGGATTATTTTGGGGTGTTTTGTTTTGTTTTTGAGACAAGGTCTTATGCTGTGGCCCAGGTTGGCCTCCACCTGCTTCTGCCTCTAGAGTGCTAGAATTATAGATATGAGCCGCCACTCCGGGTTTCAAATGTTTTAACTGTGTAATGTCTAACATTCTTGAGGCTCTCAACATTTATGGAAAAGAACATTCTACCTTGTGATTCTTTGACAGGCAATCTTTCCATTTTATACTCAGAGAGTAAAATATAATGGGATTGTGCAAACCTGGATTCTAGTGCCTAAGAACTTACCTCTCTTTTTCTACTAAGCTACTTTGGGCAAATTAGTTGGCTTCCCCACCACCTCAGTAGTTGTCATGTGCGGTGAAGGTGTTGGGGGCTGGGCTTGTAGCTCAGAGAGGGTCATGGTGAGCTTGCTGGAGGCACTGGGCTCAATCCTCAGCACCCAGATTGGATGAGACTGGGGAGGCACTTGGGAGGCAGAGGCAGGCTGATGTCTGTGACTTCAAGGCCAGCCTGGTCTACAGAGGGAGTTCCAGAACAGCCTAGGCTACACAGAGAAACCCCGTCTCAAAGGGGAAAAGTAAAGAAGAGAGAGTAAGGAAAGCAAAAGAAAAGACGGTTAATTGAGATACTTCAGTAAAGTGCTCCCCAAAGCTCTCAGTATGTGAGACTGCGTACGACGTCTTTCTTTGTGCCACGGAGTTCATTCTGCATGGCTGGGAAGGCAAACAAGTGTGCTGCCTCGCCTCTACAGCGCGGTGATCACTTAGAGGCTCAGCGTGCCTCAGGTCTCCTCATCCTGCTGAGATGCAGAGATGCTGTCATGCCTGGGGCACTGAGTCGGCACACACTAGCTGGACCTTGGTGTTCCTACATGCTACAGTGACTCAGTGAAGGAATATTACAAGCCGAAAGGAAGCAACAAGTGCTCTTAAAGTCTCGGGCATAAGCTAAAAGTCTGCTACTAAGATCTCCCTTGACATAAGTCATTCAGCTTTCAGAAGTGAGCAGTGGGCCAGGTGATGATTGAGTTAGGAGTGAGGTTCCAACATGCATATGCACAACAAAAGTATTAACAAAAGTGATCACACATGGATAATCACTGCCTGATTATCCCCTGAAAATGTTTAATTTCATCCAAGCTTGGTGGCTCAGGCTTGTTACTCCAACTACGCTGTAAGCAGAGGTAAAGGAACATGAGTATTAGGCCAGCTAGGAAATTAATGGGACCTTGTTCAAAAAAAAAAAAAAAAGGACTGAAAATACAGCTTAGTGATAGGCTGTTTGCCTAGAATGAGGTAGGTCAGTCCTCAGTACAAAAACAAGAAAAGGGCAAGTTTGCTGCCATATCCCCACTGAACAAAAATAAAAGTCAAAAAATTAAAAGTTTTAACTTGTGTGCATATTTGCATATGCACCTGGCTAAAGGACAACCTGTGGAGTCGCTTCCTGCCTTCCACCTTGTGATTTCCAGAGGTTGAGCTGGGGTCCACGGGCTGGGTGCAAGCTCCCTACCCGTCAGTCACTTGCCAGGCCTCACACTGAACGTAGTTAAATACCACATGCAGTTTTTACTTTTCATAGAAATTGTCAAATAATTATTTTCCTATATATTCCCATCTTTTCAATGTTCCAATCTCCAAAATTAGAAAAATCCTAAGATTTTCTTTTTAAAACTTGAGCAGTTGCTTATCTGTTTGCTTGTCTGTGGAGCCAGGATCTCACACAGCCCAGACTGACCCTGGGCTCCACGCTCTGTAGCCAAAGGTGATCTCTGCTCTTCCTGCCTCTACCCCCAAAGGCTGAAATTACAGGTATGTGCCGTCATGCCCAGCTGATGGAGGTGGGTCTTGTATCTTATCTGTTGCTTTCATTGGTTAACTAATAAAGAAAACTGCTTGGCCTGATAGGACAGAAAATTAGGTAGGCGGAGTAGACAGAACAGAATGCTGAGAGAAAGAAGCCTAGTCAGGCAGTCGCCATGATTCTCCCACCGGATCTTCCCTGGTAAGACACCTCGTGGTGTTACAGGAATATTAGAAATGGGTTAGATCAATATGTAAGAGCTAGCCGATAAGAGGTTATAACTAATAGGCCAGGCAGTGTTTAAAAGAATACAGTTTCCGTGTAATTATTTCGGGTAAAGCTAGCCAGATGGCGGGGTGCAGTCCCGCTGCTCCTACTACACACAGCTTCTTGCGTTTTCCTGGTTTCTGGTTTTTTTTATATTTACTTTGTTACAATTATTTTTTAAATGCCTTGTTTAAATAAGAGATAGAATTTTACATAATTTTCATTTTGATGGGAAAACCATATAGGAGTGTGTGTGTGTGTGTGTGTGTGTGTGTGTGTGTGTGTGTGAATGATACCAGTTTCATAGGTTTGCAGGAAAAAATGAAATACTTCAGGAAAGTGTTTGTTTGTTTGTTTGTTTGTTTCTGAGACAGGGTTTCTCTGTAGCTTTGGAGCCTATCCTGGAACTAGCTTTTGTAGACCAGGCTGACCTCGAACCCACAAAGATCCACCTGCCTCTGCCTCCTGAGTGCCGGGATTAAAGGCGTGCGGCCACCACTGCCCAGCCCGGAAAGTGTTTTGCACAGTTACTGGTTCTCTTTTTCTATGTGTGTGCGCACACACACACACACGCACACACACACATAGTGCTTGTGTAAGAAGGAGAGAGGGCCAATACTGGATGAAAAAGCTGCCAATTAGTTCTTGGCAGGGGTGGGGGTGTATGTTTTTACTGTTTGAAATTCTGCCAAGTTCTAGAACATCAGAGACAATTACACAGGAAGAGATCCCTTTAAAATCAGAAAATCAAGGAGACACTCTTGGGGTCATCAGGACGGGTCAGCAAATAAGGGCACTTACTGTCAAGCCTGAATTCCATCCTGGGAACCCACAGGAAGAAAAGCAAGAACCCCAACACCCACAACTTGGCCTCTGACCTCCAACCTTCATGTGCTATGAACATATATACAAAAAAAAAACACTTAAAAAACTTTTTACATGTGTGCGTATGTGTAAGAGAGAGAGGGAAGAGAAAGGAAATGTCATGTGTCCCAGGCAGGCCTGGAACTCTCTGACCCTTCTCTCTCCACCCCCAAGTGCTGAGACCTGTCTGAAAATTCTTTGCCTTAACTGCAGCTTTGTGTATTTATGGGGAGCCAGAACCAGGACTGGAAAAGCAACAGGTGTAAGCTTGAGACAAACAAAAACAAATACAAACAAATAAGCAGACCACTCCCTGAAGAATACTATCAATTCCAAGGTCAGCTCAAGGTGTGTGTGTGTGTGTGTGTGTGTGTGTGTGTGTGAGAGAGAGAGAGAGAGAGAGAGAGAGAGAGAGAGAGAGAGAGAGAGAGAGAGAGAGAGAGGAGAGAGAGAGAGGGAGGGAGAGGGAGAGAGAGAGGAGGGAGAGAGAGATTGGAGAGTTGGAGAGAGAGAGAGGGAGAGAGAGGAGAGAGAGAGGGGAGGGACAGAAAGACAGAGAGGAGATGGAGAAGAGGAATAAGGAATTAACCGAATTTGGGGTGAGGAGCCAAGGATGGAAGAAACCACTGAAATAGACCCAACACCCTGTATCTACCCTGATAGACTCACCCCAGTATCTGTTTAGTTATAACTTTTTTTTTTGTTTTTTTGTTTTTTTGTTTTTTGAGACAGGGTTTCTCTGTGGCTTTGGTTCCTGTCCTGGAACTAGCTCTTGTAGACAAGGCTGGCCTCGAACTCAGAGATTTGCCTGTCTCTGCCTCCCGAGTGCTGGGATTAAAGGCGTGCACCACCATCGCCCGGCTGTTTAGTTATAACTTTAAAAACACTGTTATAACTTTAAAAAGCAACTTGTTTACATCAGGGAGTCTGTCATTAAAAACCGAAGTGGGGTGCTGGGGAGAGGGCTCAGTCAGGAAAGCGCTTGCTGTGCCAACATGAGGACCTGAGTTCGATTCCCAAAACCTGAGTTAAAAAACCAGGGTCAATGGCATATGCCTGATTGGTAGGGTTCAGTGCCCGGCCAGGCTAGCTGAACTGGTAAGTTCTAAGCTATGAGAGACTCTGTCTTTAAAATACGAGGTGGACAATACCCAGGAACAACACACACGCAACACATGCACACATGCGTGCACGCGCGCGGGCGCAACCCCCCCCCCCCCCCCACACACATTTCAGAACCTGAAATGATCTCAATCAGAGCTGTAGAAAGATCTGCCTTACAGCTGCTGGAGCCACTAAAGTACCACAGGGCGCTCTTCCAAGCCTGAGAATGTTGAAAGAATTTTATCAACTTGTTATTTCCACCTTTAGTTTATCTGTTATCAATATAAATAAATTATGCTGTGGGCTGGTGCAAAGGCACTATCTAGTATAAAGTGCTCCCAAATTTGGCATGGAAGAGTCAGAGCTGGGGCCTGGGTTCTGAAGACTGGAGTGACCACTTTTTCTCGTTGCACCTATTCCAGTGTCCAGCACAGGAAGTGACAGTTAATCGGCCAGCCTGTGGGGCCCCAAGATGCTGGTGAGAAGCAGCAGGGCTTACTCCTGAGGAATTAAACTCTGGAATTTATAGCCTGTGTTGGCCTTGGACAAATGATGCGCTAGTGTAAGCTGTAGTTTCTTTATGTGCAAACCGCAGCAGGACCAGTGCAGGTTTGTAGAGTTGCTATGAAACTTGAGGCTGCTGGTGTGAGGACAAGCAGGGCCAGTGTTAGGGAGGTCCTTTGCTAAATCGAATCACATTCTACAAAGCCTACCACTTCCTTCGTTGTTATTTTTTTTCTGCCAGCGTTGGCACCTGGAATTCTGAAACACTAAGTAACGAAGCCCTTTTCCAAATGTGCCACATGCCCAGTTCCAGTCAGAAGCAGCAGCATTATAGATGTGTGTCTACCTGCTGTCTTCCCAGTCAATCAGGTGTGTGAAATACCGTACACTTCTCCCTTCGTTGAAATAATGGTCTAGTCAGTTTTGGTCACCTCTGTACAATGCACACAAAGTTTATGGGTCAGGCTTATTCTTCCAGCTACAATGGTGTTTTTCCTTGAACATTTATATTAACTAAATGCTGCTGCAAAATCCACCTTGCTTCAAGCACTGCAGTTCTCAAATAGAGTGCAAGGTGGGGCTTTCTAAGTTAAAAAAACAAAGGTATCTGAAAGTCTCTTTTCTGGGAACTTTCTAAAAGACTCATTTATTTTACTTTGTGTGTGAGAGTGTTTTGGTTGAATGTGTGTATGTGTACTTTGTGCATGCAGTACCCATGGAGGCCAGAAGAGGATGTCAGATCCCAGGAACTGTAGAGACAGATGGTTTGAGAGTTACCCTGTGGGTCCTGGGAACTGACCCTGGGTCTTCTGGAAGTGCAGTAAGTGCTCTTAACCACTAAGTCATGCGTCCATGCCCTCTTCTCTGGAAACTTTTAGGTTGGAATAGAGTAATCAAAAAGAGAAGTACACACAGCACACGTTGTTTTTTGATAAATTTTCACAGAGCAAACACACTTAAGTTCTCCCTGTTTTTCTATGGTCAGAGGATTCTACAATAAACATGCTTTTCATCATTTGGGGGAATAAAAAAAAGACTATAGTAAATTTGAAAAAAAGAAAAAGAAAAAGATAGTGAGTGAGGATTTCCCAGACAAGATAGCGAGCAGCTGCCTTTGACCTGCAAGTGTGATTTTGAATTATCAAATCGAGATCAGCAAAACGATCAGCTGGACCCAGATTGCCCAAGTCATATCGCCATTCACCCCACCACTTGATATATGATCTCGACAATTTCCTTCCAGGGCTTCAGCCTTCATTTGTTAACCGGGTGATTAATAATAGGATCGTTCTTAGGATTAAATGAAGTAACACTCGTATGGACTTGGATGAGCCTGGCACTTAAGCTCTCGATAAAAGTAAATCATCCTTTTGGGATGCTGCCCCTGGGGACCATAGGAAGCTGGACCAGCACGGCTCGGGTGTTATCACAGAGCCCCAGGACTCAGCAGCGAGGAGGGTAGGTCTGTGGTCGCTGTGAAGATAGTGCAGCTCTGAACAGAAGCCACAGGGGTGTGCCTGGCATCCAAACACAACATGACCTGATTTGCTCAGAGACCAGAGGAAGGCCTAAGAGTGGATGCTGTGGACAGAGAGAGCAGGGAGAGAGGCAGCAGCCACAGAATCATAATCCTTGGAGTCAGGGCCTTCAGAGGCCCGCGTCCAGGAGTGTAGGTTCTCTTTCTGGCTTTATCCAGGGCCAAGTGTCCACAGCACCTTGCAGCTTCTGAGACTTAAACTCAGCATTCCCTCACATTGAAATAAGGTGTAATTCTGCAGTTGGGCCAACTGGAATACTAAGTAAGAGAAGGACCACTACTACAGAAGAAAAGAAAGAGCTGGGGTGCCCCAGGCGCCCCATGGCTAAGGCCTTAGCAGGATGTTGGGGGGCCGTGGCAGAGGAGTCTCTCCCCAGTGATAGAAACAAGGAGTGTCCCCAAATCCAGCCAGGATTCTGATTGATCCCAACTGTATCTGAGATTTTTTTCCTCTTTACTTTCTGCTGTGTTGGAGATCCATTCACATATGAATTCAGCAGGATTAGCAGAGCAGCCGACTTGTGACGGCTAATCTTTGTCATCAAGTCAAGAAAAGAACCTCAACTGAAGATTTGTTTCCCTCAGAGTGGCCTGTAGGCATGTCTGTGAGGCATCTTCCTGATTGTCAGTTGATGTAGGAGGGCCCACTCCATCCCTAAGCAGGTAGACCTGGGCTATATAAGAAGGATAACTGGCCAGGGGAAGCAAGCCAGTATGCAGAGATCCTCCATCACAGTGATTCTCAGCCTGGGGGTTGCCACACTTCTGGGGAGTGTCAAACAACCCTTTTACAGAGGTCGAATATCAGACATCCCGCATATCAGACATTTACATTACAATTCATAACAGTAGGAAAATTACAGTTATGAAGTAGCAATGAAGGTAATTTTATGGTTGTGGAGTCACCACAACATGAGGAACTGTATTCAGAGTCAAACCTGCTGGGCTGTGGTGGCGCACGCCTTTGATCTCAAGCACTTGGGAGGCAGAGCCAGGCAGATCTCAGTGAGTTTGAGGCCAGCCTGGTCTACAAAGCGAGTTCCAGGAAAGCCAGGACACAGAAAAATCGTGTTTCAAAAAACCAAAAACCAACAACAACAAAAAGTCAAACAACTGCTCCATTGTCTCTACTTCAGTTTCTGCTTTAAACTCCTGCCTTGAGTTCCTGTATTGACTTTTCTTGATGATGGACTGTGACCTGTAAGCTAAAATAAACCCTTTTCCCACATTGCTTTTGGTCATGGTGTTTATCATAGGAACAGAGAAGGAAACTAGGAAAGCAATGTTCCCGGTGGGTAAGTGTCATTAAGCGTCTCTAACTGATGTGTGAAGAATATGAAGGAAACAAAACAAAACAACAACAACAAAAAGCCAGGGTGGCTTTTCTGCGGCCCATGGGTTTTCCAGAGCCTGAGCTTGGCCTCAGAATCCTTCTCAGCACAGCCTGCACATCAGATAATTTTTGTGTGTTTGTATAGTTGTCTGGACAGAGTCTCATTATATAGCCTTGGCTGGCCTAGAACTTGCTACGTAGAACAGGTTGGGCTCAAACTTACAGAGATCATCTGCCTCCGACTGCTGGGATTAAAGGGGTGCAACATCTACCTAACCCTGTCGGGTGGTCTTTATCAGTCATCTGGAACTTGCCCAAGACCTGGACTCAGCTCTGAGCCTCTCTGGAACCAGCACTGTGTACACAGGGTTTGATGAGAAATCATGCCCACTTCTCCAGCACCGTGTACGCAGGGTCTGATGAGAAATCATGACCACTTCTCCAGCACCGTGTATGCAGGGTCTGATGAGAAATCATGCCCAACTCCTGCTCTGCATACTTAAGCCCTTGCTCGGTGACAACTGCCTCCCTGTTTAGGACCCTGCTCTCATATTTCTGAGTTCATAACTGACTTATGACCTATAAATAGTTACATCAACCTCATTGCTGAATAATTTACATACTAAGGTCATGAACCTGACACTCATTAGTGTTAAACTAATCAGCCATGGGCATCCAAGTCAGAACCCACGGAAGTCCTGTACCCCAAAGTAGTGGAACTAGAGAAGCAGGAAACCTAGATTTTATTCCCTCAATTTATATCTAATCCATCTACTTTCCCTTTACTTCTAGAACAGCACCACAGATGTCAATGCTGGGAAGACCAGGTGTGGGGTGCAACACTTCCCATCCCAGCACTTGGGAGGTGGAGGAAGAGGGTCAGGAGGCCAAAGTCGTCCTCAGCTTTAAGGGTCCAGTTAGACAGGGCAAAATGAGAGCAAAACCAACAACAATCGAGAATAACCAAATAGCGTCTAAACCTCATTTCCACCACATTCCCCTCTGTGATGAAAACCCATTTACATTTATCATATGCAGAAGCCCAAAGCCTTCAGGACTAGGATGCTGAGGACGATTGTATTGTCCTTATGATCCCCATCCATAAAATGGCCACATCCTGCTTAATCCTCTTCTTTGCTTGCAAAGAACTGGTGAGACATTTGACAAGTAAAGCACTTGCCGTAAACGCTCCTAGCCTGAATCCAGTCCCAGGAGCTCTTGGTAGGAGGAGAGGACCGACTGTCCAAAGTTGCCCTCTGACCTCCGCACATGCACCGCCACATCAGACACGCATATGCGATAACAATAAATAAAACAATTTTTAATTACAAAAAGAATTTGCAAATGAATGAACTTAGAAGTAGCTTTGTAATCAAACAAAAGAGAATTAATTAAACTTGAACAGATGACACACCTCTATCATTGTAACAGGGCAGAAAGCAGCAGAGGGTTAGCGGTCAAGCATCTCAGTGATAGACACAGGGAACTGAGGACCTAAGACAGTGTTATGTACAAGTTTACTGGGAGCAAGAACAGAAAGACAATAATTATTTCCCAATAGCCACTGGGGGATGTTCTACTCCCTGAAGGGGCAGGCTTGCACCTTGCTTGTTAAACAGTGTGATGTAGGAGCAGAAGACACTTCATTTTAAAACTAGTTCCTCAATTAGCATGAGCACAAGAAAACTGAGTTGTCAAGGTTCATCTAATAGAAGCAAAACTCATTCCCACTCTAATCTGGGTGAACACTGCACTCCATCTGATAAATGTCAGGGGATTGATGGACGCCAACCTGTTCCTCGACGAAATGTTTTGACCTAGGCTTTGTGACTACGCCTAGAGACAGCTCCTTTAGCCTCCAAAGTCTTTGTCTCAGTAACTGAGGCAAAACCCCAAAGATCACAGAGCAAAACCGAGGGAGACTATGGCAACACTAACGTGGTGCTTACTTGTTTTGCTGCTATCGAAACCTAAGTTGATTTACAGACATCTTGTTTTAAAGAAAAAAGTTTTGGCAAGAGTAAAAGGTGAAAAATCAGAAACATCAAACAACCTGTGACAGCAGCCTTGTTTCTTTTTATTTATTATTTTTCCTCAGGTTTTTTTTGTTTGTTTATTTTGGTTTGGTTGTTGTTGTTTTTATTTAAGGCAGGGTCTCTAACTTTGGCTGGCCTGGAGCTCACTATGTAAATCATGCTGGCCTGGAACTCCTATAGATTAGCCTGCTTCAGCCTTCCAACAACTGAGTTTAAAGTCAGGTTACATAGGGCCCAGTTTGGTGTTGTTTGGGGCTTTGGTTCTGAAATTTTGTTGTTGATTTAGTTTGTTTTGAGACTGAGTCTCACGGAGCCCATGCAGGCCCCCTGATATGCAACTAAAGAGAATGACACAGAAGGAACTCGGCTCTTCTTGCTCCCCTTTACCAAGTACTAGAGTTCCAGGAGTGGACCGCCATGCCTGGTGGGCTTTATTGTTTTGTTTGTTTGGTTTGGTTTTTCAAGACAGGGTTTCTCTGTGTAGCTTCAGCTGCCCTGTAACTCACTTTGTAGACCAGGCTGGCCTCGAACTCAGAGATCTACCTGCTTCTGCCTCCTGAGTGCTGGGATTAAAGGCATGCGCCACCACCTCATGGCATTGTGGCCTTTTTCTAAAAATAGACCTTCAGGCTGGTGAAATGGTCCAGAAGGTAAAAGTACTTGCCCCTAAGCCTGACACCCTGAGTTTCATCCCCAGAACCCACACGGTGGAAGGAGAAAACTGACTTCCTTCCACAACTTGTGCTTTAACCTCCACCACATGTGCCCACACACACAAATGCACACACACACGACAGACAGACAGACAGACAGACAGACAGACAGACAGACAGATCTAATAAACATTTCAGCTAAGGAAACCATGGAGCAGAGTGTTGCTCAGTGTGTGAAAAGGCCCCGGTTTTGAACCCCCAAGTGCTTCAAGATAAAGAAATAAATACCTCTCTAAAAGAAGGTAATTTACATAAGAAACAAATCATTATGGTCCGTTTCAGTTATGAGATGCATTTGGAGCATCAGTGAGTCAAAGATGAGGAGGAGGCACTAGGCACCTGTCTTTCCTAGCAGTTGGTGCCTGCTTGCCTGGGTGCTTTGAGTTTATCTTAGTGTTGAAAAGTTAGTCAGCTGCAGGCTGACCTCATGGGGCTCACCATCCCCAGAAGGATGGGTGGGGTTATCCAAGACAGACAGGAGAAGCTGTACTCACCTGAAGAACTCAACCAACAAGAAAATCAGAGGGCATGGGGAAGTCCTTTGGAAATAAAAGCTACGGTTTTTGCCAAATCAGAACACCAGCCATTTTGCCTTTTGTCCAGGCTGATTTTAGTTTTGGTTTTGGTTCTGCAGAACCAAAAATAAATTGACTCACTTTCACTACTTTGAGACTCCAGTACACTTATTCTGAGGTGGAGGATCTCTGTTTCATACAGTCTAGATTGAGTATTTTACTGGCTGAGCAATAACCTAGTCTGTAAAGTACCTGATTAGCAAGCATGAGGATCTGAGTTCGGGTCTCACAAACCCCTTTTTAAAGTTAGTGTCTTAGTTACTTTTCTATTGTTGTGAAGAGACATCATGACCAAGACAAATTAGGAAAGAAGTTTATTGGGACTTGCAATCCCAGGATGCTTAAACCCAGCCACGGTCACAACAAATCTCCCAGGTGGAATTTACCATGGATTTCTGAGAATGCTCAGAAATCTGCAGATCTAACCATAGTTTTATAACTATTGTCCTTGGAATAGTACCTCTAAATATTTCCAAACCTGGTATATGTCAATACTTTAATCTCACGATGGCAGTTTCAGAGGGTGAATCCAGGGCCGTTGTGGCAGGGAGCATGTCAGGAAAGCAGGCAGGCATGTTGCTGGAGGCTAGAAGTACAACTGGGGATGGCGTGGGCTTTTGAAACTGCAAAGCCCACCCCCCAGTGACATGCCTCCTTTAACAAGGCCACATGTCCTGATCCTTCCTGAACAGTTCCACCAACTGGAGACCAAGAATTCAAATTCACAAGCCTCTGAGGGCCATTCTCACTCACAGCACCGCAGGCAAGCATGGTGTCATATACATGTAACCCCGTGCTGGGAAGGCCTGCCAGATGAACCTGCTAGCATGAGTCCCAAGATACTAAGGTACCTGTTTCAAAAAAGAAAAGTGGATGCTGCCAGATACTGACTTCTGACATCTGCTTGAGCACCCACACCTGTGTATATGCACCTGCGCTCGCTCTCTCTCTCTCTCTCTCTCTCTCTCTCTCTCTCTCTCTCTCTCTCTCTCTCTCTCTCTCTCTCTCTCTCTCTCTCTCTCTCTCTCTNGTCTCTCTCTCTCTCTCTCTCTGTCTCTCTCTCTGTCTCTCTCTCTCTCTCTCTCTCACACACACACACAGAGCTTTATCTAATATTTGGGTCTACAAGATGGTTCAGTGGGTAAAGGGGCTTGCCCCAAGCCAGACCTAAGTGTAACAATGCACAGGGATCCACATGGAAGAAGAAGAGAACCAACTCCTGCCATTGTCCTCTGACCTCCACACTTGTTCTGTGGCACATGTGCTCCTCACAGACACATGCAAATAAAATGTGTTTTTAAAAAATCTAATATTTTATAGTTGAGTTTCATTTTTATTTTTTACCAGACTTATAATTTCAAGGAAATTTTGGCTTCATCCTTAATTATACATCAGTGGGGAACAGGTCCCAAATTGTTCCATCTTCAATATTCTGCTTAGAAGGAGCACTTTTCTTTTCAAGAGTTATTTATTTTATTTTTACTTTGTGTGTATGTGTGTTTTCCATGCATGTAAGTCTGTGTGTCATGTGTGAAGTGCTTACAGAGACTGAAAGAAGGCACTGGAACTCCTGGGACTGGGATTACAGATGTTATGAGCTGCCATGTGCATTTTGGGATTTAAACCCAGGTCCGCTGGAAGAGCAATTAGTGTTCTTAACAGCTGAGTTACCTCTCCAGCTCTTGTTTTACTTTATTTTTTAACTTGACTTATGCGTGTGCTTGCATCTCTGTGGGTGCCTGGTACACTCAGAGGCCAGAAGATGGCATTGGATCTCCCAAGACTGGATTTATAAATGGCTATGAGTTGCTGGAATAGCAGTCAGTGTTCTCAAGGCTGAGCTATCTCTCCAGCATCCTCCTCCTTCAGTTTTCATCTTTAAACGTCCATGTCCTGTCATGCCAGCATAGTCAGTGGGCCCTAGAAATATTCCTAATACCTATTTTCCCCACGAAGATGAAATAACTTCTTTCTTTTACTAAGCATTTTGGCCCCAATGTTTTGTACACATTTAAAATGTTATAGATAAAGAAAGTGAGGTGCAGAGAGGTCTAGTAACTGCCCAAGGCAGCATCAATACAGAATGGCAGAACCGGATTCCTGCCCATGTCTTTGTAGATTCGGGTTCTGCTTGTTCCTGGGAACTCTGCTGAGGCCCATGGATGAGCCCCACGCTGAGAAGGACTGGGAGAATCTTTGAGAATGGTTGACTCCTGAGGATAGGGCTCCAGAGCAAAGCAACTCTCCCTCTCTGTGAAGAAGCCAGGGTTTCCCCTATGGAACAGTGGCCCCCCACCTTCCCAGGCCTACGACCCTTTAATGCAATTCCTCATGTTATGGTGATCCCCTACTATAAAATTATTCCTGTGTTACTTTATAACTAATTTTGCTATGGTTATGAACAATAATATAAAAAATTTTGGAGATAGAAGTTTGCCAGAGGTGTCTGAGAACCACTGCTATAAAGGAAGATATTTGGTGTGGTGGACTGTGTGGGATGGGAAGTGTCTGAGCTCAAATCCTTTAGTTAAGGAGCCATGGCGAACAGTCTTGGCAGGGGCAAGGAAGCTGTGATAAGGAGCAACAGCGGTGCCTCTCCCTGTGGCTATCAGACTACTGAACAAATGAACTGTCATGGGATATTTCTACACTGTGTGAGGATGTACTGCTGTGATAAAAAGATGAACAGCCGCCAAGCAGTGGTGGCACACACCTTTAATTCCACCACTTGGGAGGCAGAGGCAGGCAGATTTCTGTGCGTTTGAGGACAGCCTGGTTTATAAAGCAAGTTCCAGGACAGCCAGGATTGTTACACAGACGAACCCAGTTTCAAACCACCTTCCCCCCAGAAAAAGGAAGGAAGGAAGGAAGGAAGGAAGGAAGGAAGGAAGGAAGGAAGGAAGGAAGAAAGAAAGAAAGAAAGAAAGAAGGAAGGAAGGAAAGAAAGAAAAGAGCTGAATGGCTAACAACTAGTCAGGGAGGATAGGCAGGATTTCTGGGCGAGAGAGGAAGAGGAGGAAGAATCTAGGCATGACAGTTATGCCAGCAAGACACCAATGAGACACGGCAGGAATCGGACATATAGAATGACAGAAAGGTAAAAGCCACTTGGTAAAAAGTAGATTAACAGAAGCAAATTAATTTAAGTTTTAAGAGCAAGTGGGACAAGCCTAACCTAAAGCTGAGCTTTCATAATTACTAAGACTACATGCCATTATTTGGGAGCTAGTGGCCAAAAGAAAAATCCAACTACAATGAACCACCCCCCATTGGAATTTTGCCAGGAGTCTCATGCTGGAAGGAGAAGGTTGGAGCCCCACTACCAGCCAGATGGGAAACGTATCTCCCAGGAACAGAATCTTTCAGGGGTCAGACCGCATTGCAGAAGAGCCTGGAGACAGTAATGACTGCTGAGGTCATACCTTGACCAGAGGTGCTTGATCTTTTGGTAAGAGATCTATTTTGTTTTTATTTATGTGTCTGTGTGAGTGTCTGCCATGTACTGAGGAGGCCATACAAGGGTGTCTGATCCCCTAGAGCTAGAGTTGCTGGCCAGTTGTAAGTCACCTGACATGGGTGCTGGGAATTGAACCTGTGTCCTCTGGAAGAGCAGCAAGTGTTCTTAATCACTGAGCCATCTCTCCAGCCTAGGAACACCGAGCCTTGCAGAAACTTCGTGCCTTCTGTTTAAGCCTAAACCTTAAAGTCAAGACTTCAAAGATGAAGGTGAACTTAGGGAAGGGACTTTACCTCTTCTACTTCCCACTGACTAAATCCCCTTTCCCTGCTTTTCACTGTTCTTTTTGTCTTTAATTGGCCCGTTAAGGCTAAGTGGTCCAGTCTAGTCTAGACAGTTACGGCTGTCAGGACTCGAACAACTCCAGTAATCCCCAGACAGGTAGCTCACCCATGCTTCAGCCGCTTTTCCTCTTGAGTAAAACAGAGACAGGATAGGGTGTGGGCTAAGAGTAAGAGTCCGTGCAGTACTATTTTGGATTACAGAATAAGAGTCCCTGCAGTACTATTTTGGGTTACAATTGGAAGCAGCTCACACAGCTTCCAATCTGGAATGCTCTGTTTTCTTGGGAGTGGTTAGCTTTAATTTTTTTTTACATGAATGTATAGATATATAAATTCACTTCCTCACTACAAGACTTCATAAAGGTGTTTGTTTGCTTGTTACAGGGTTTTTCTGTGTAACCCTAGTTGTACTGGAACTCTCTTTGTAGAACAGGCTGGCCTCAAACTCAGAGATCCACCTGCCTCTGCCTCCTGCGTGATGGGATCAAAGGTGGGCGCCACCACCACCCGGCACTTCAGAAAATCTTTAGGTTTCAAAGTTGCGTGACACTTTCCATAAGAGATTGTTCCCTGGTTTATCTTGATGGTGCGGCTCATTCTGACAGAGTGTTTGCAGGATATAAGCACTTGCCCTGCTTGGGAGGTCTCGGTGCACCCAGCGCTTTGTCACAGCTCCAAAGCTGGGGAACCTCTTTACAAATGTCATCGAGAGAACCATCCACAGCGCACACCAAAGCGACCCACAGGGCCAAGGCATCATTTGGCTTCTCTGAGTGATAGAACGAGTCCACTTCTCTGCTTCTCCCAGATGAACTTTAAAAGTGCAGGTAACTCCACAGACCAGCAGAAGGCACCCACACAAGACCCTGTCACTTTAACCAGATGAAGCAACCAGTCCATCCAGAGGGGCCTGGCTTAGACTCTGGTCCACAGACTTGTCAAAGGCCAGCTCGACCCAAGGAAAGTGAAAAAAAATTAAACAGGATTTGCTTTTTATTTTCATGTAAAAGGCACTTGCCTCGGGTTATGAATGTTATTGCATTTGTGTAGTGCTTTACGGCTACCCTCAGCTCACAAACATCACAGGATCCCAGTGGCAGTACTTTTATAACCCTTGATCAATAGCTTATTTCTATCGCTTCAGTCCCAGCTGCCAATCCGTTCTGTATGATGTGGGAGGCCGATTTCTCCGGTTTCTGGCTGTACATGTCAGGAATGCAAAGGTTCAAGTCAGAGTGCCGAGAGTGCGTGGCCACGAGTGGGGACAGTTTTCAACAAGAAATGATAAAATGAGTCCCTTGTTCCAAGAAACTACCTCAGAACTGGGAGTGCACTCGTGTGTGTGTGTGTGTGTGTGTGTGTGTGTGTGTGTTTCTCCCTCTCCCTGTGTCCCCCTCCCCATCCATCCCTCCAGATCTCATTCATTTTCTCTCTTTCTCAAATAATATGTTTGGTGGGTCAGAGAAATAAGAACCAATTTTCTATTAAGTTTCTGTTTGTATTTCATGTACTTTGGGAGGGGAGGTCAAAGGTGATGTTATACATTCCAGGAAAGAGTGTTTCTGCTTCATCTATCCATTCCCCCTATTTCCAGAACCTAGAGAAACTGAGATCAGAGTAAGTACTCAGTAAACATCTGTTGACTTAATGAATGGAATTGTGGTTTCTCAGAAAGAGGGGAAGAAAGGCCCAGAGCATCCCCTTGGCTGCTGTCCTGAGGCAGGAACTAAGAACAAAGGTGCTCCTGGCAGAAACAGGGTTCTCAACAGCTACTGGGGTTCTGCTTTGTTTAGGGTTCATAGCCAACACACCCTGGGAATCACAGAGAAATAAGGCCACTAAACTTAACTAGCTACTTGTGTCATTCCAGGGAGTAGTCAGTGTAGAAACAAACCCCTTAGAGACAAATATCTGGTCTCACTCTCTTCTTCTGACTTCCAAGGTCAGTTTAAAGATAATCCCCTGGAGGTGAGGGCCGGTATAAACACCCCAGATCCCCCTACACACACACACACACACACACACACACACACACACACACACACACATTGTGCAGCTCAGGGAGAAAGACAGGCCTGCCCTGCCCTTGCTGGGACCTGCGTCCTTGAGATGCAGCCAAACCTCTCAGGCAGCTTGCGGAGGGATGTTGAGGTGACATTCTTCTCCCTGCCACTCAGCATCTTTTCAATGGTCCTCCTCCACCTCGGAAGAATATGCATGAACTCCCTGCTGACAAGGCTTCCTAGAAGCTGGAAAAGGAAAAAAAAAAAAAAAAAGCCCCTTTCTCCCTGGGAGGAACCCTGGTCCCAATTGGAAAAAAACCCTCCATCTCCCATGAAAAAGAAGACTCTGGAGTATAGATAGTCACTAGGAGGGATTAGAAAATGGGGGACCTCATGGGAAAAATGTCAGGGTATATGTGACACCTGGGCAGTGGCCTTCAGGAAGACCTGGATTGTAGTCTGGGAATGTGGGAGAAATTAGGGGAGTAACTCCTGCGTTTGCCTGCTGCCAACTGCATGGAGCTGCCTCCTGGTCTTGCTCTACCCAGGGTTCCCAGCCCAGGGGGCGTGTGACAGGAGGGGACAGGAGGCTGGCACCAGCCCCTTTGGCTCTGGACCACATCGCTGTAGTGTACCATGAATTAATATTTTTAATAAATCCTGTAATTATCCTGTGAACAGAACATTTTTGTGGCACAATATTGTTCAGCTTTAAAAGCATTAATTTGTTCAATATAAACATTAAAAATATAGCAATGTCTTTGTAATCTTATTTCTTTATTTTTTTTTTTAAACACTCCAGGAGCCTCATGAAATGGAATGGGGCTCCACTACCCAACTAAGAGATGTTTTGTGGAGCTGCCCCAAGAGGCCAAAGGAACTGCAGCCAGCTCTCCTGCCCAGTGGAGCAAGTCTGGCAGAGAAGAGCAACAGTTTTTGACCAGAGGTTCACCCCAGCCAGGCCAGCTGTGACATGCAGGCCCCCTTTGGGAAGGAGGAAACTGGGTGGCTATTGGCTACTCAGACACCCACAAGAGGCTGCAGGCTCAGCCACCTGTGCCAGGTAAGCAGAGGAGCCAAGGGATTACCTGACCGAAGGGGCTACCTGACTGAAGGGGGCTACCTGACTGAAGGGACTACCTGACTGAAGGGGCTACCTGACTGAAGGGGACTACCTGACCGAAGGGGCTACCTGACTGAAGGGGCTACCTGACTGAAGGGGACTACCTGACCGAAGGGGGCTCACCTTGCTGCTTAGCTTCGTCCATGTTCACCTCCTGACTCCTTGAAGCTTGTCTCTGCTACACTCTTCAATTCCTTGATCCTAATTATTTTGTTTGCTTGTTTATAACTTTTGGCAAAACAAAAGACACAAAGCAAGACTCAAGATGGCATCAGATCAACACACATCTTGCAGCCTTCTCAGGATCCTAGCTCAGTTTAAGAGAGTTTGGTCAAAGTCAGGCTTCCTCCCCCCCTCCCCCCCCCCGCCTCCCTCTTTTGTTCCCTCTCCACCCACCTCCCCTTTTTTTTGCTCTTCTCTCCCCTCTTTCCTCTGCTCATTCTCATCTTCCCCTTTCTTTTTCTCCTTTTTTGCCTCTCTCCTTCTCTTCCTCCCATTCTTTCCCATTCCTCCTTTCTTTCTTTTCCTTTCTCTCTCTCCTCCCCCTCCTCTAACACACCTTTGTAACCTACCTTTTCCTATTTATGCTAACAAGTATCTTAATGTATATTAATACATATATGCCATCCTTTTTAGCTGCTACATAGAATTCCACTCCACTCTACAGAATTAATGTTCAGTAAATTGTTCAGTAGTGTCTTACAGTTGCAAACTGATTCCGAATTTTGCCTACTTTTCTAATTTCTCACTGTTGTAGGAATGACATTAAATACTACCACATATACCTCAGCAACACATCTGATTGCTCCTTTAGGGAAAAAAATCCTGAAAAGAACAATTGCTGCTGAGTGATGGTGGTGCATGTCTTCAATCCCAGCACTCTGGCAGAGGTAGTCAGATCTCTATGAGTTCAAGGCCAGCCTGGCCTACAGAGCAATTCCAGGACAGCCACGGCTGCTATACAGAGAGATACTCTGGGGGGCATGGGAGGCTGTGTGCAGAATTGCAACAACTGTTTTCTTTGTTTGTAATAGGATCTTAGTATGTTTATTACTCAGACTGGCCTTGTATGAAGGGTCACACCTTGTCAATAATTTCTCATGTTCCAGCTGACTCGGGACAGTATACCAATGGCCTTTCCTAAGCCCCAAATCCTTGAAAAATGTACTCTGCCATCACCTTCTAGAACATACTGGCTTGTCAGTTTCATATCTTTTTTATTTATTTATTTATTAAAGATTTCTGTCTCTTCCCCACCACCACCTCCCCTTTTCCTCCCCCTCCCCCAATCAAGTCCCCCTCCCTCATCAGCCCAAAGAGCAATCAGGGTTCTCTGCCCTGTGGGAAGTCCAAGGACCACCCACCTCCATCCAGGTCTAGTAAGGTGAGCATCCAAACTGCCTAGGCTCCCACAAAGCCAATACGTGCAGTAGGATCAAAAACCCATTGCCATTGCTCTTGAGGTCTCAGTAGTCCTCATTGTCCACTATGTTCAGTGAGACCTGTTTTAACCCAGGCTTTTTCAGACCCAGGCCAGCTGGCCTTGGTGAGTTCCCGATAGAACATCCCCATTGTCTCAGTGTGTGGGTGCACCCCTCGCGGTCCTGAGTTCCTTGCTCGTGCTCTCTCTCCTTCTG
>NW_026068108.1:357417-375835 GCF_014885135.2 Alexandromys fortis
ATTTGCCTGCAAACTTCAAGAAGTCCTTGTTTTTTACTGCTGAGTAGTACTCTAATATGTATATATTCCATACTTTCTTCATCCATTCTTCAATTGAAGGGTATCTAGGTTGTTTCCAAGTTCTGGCTCTTTGATTTAATTGTACTGGGGTGATCTGCTCTTGGTGCTGTGCACTGGTCCCTGCCGCTTGCGTCCTCTGCCACCGCGCCAGCGCCGGTCCCGGCCGCAGCCTGTGGCCTGCGTTGCCCGCCTACGTCGCTCGCTCCTCAGTTTCATATCTTGATGAACTTTCTGGAATTTACTTGTGATGTGGTAGAGGATAATCAGTGATACTCATAACTTTTATGAAGTCATTAATACCCTTCCACTAGTGTGAAAAACTGCCTTCATTATACGTGAGTCTCTATATCCAGGAGCCTCCATTGATCTGGCTCTTCCTGCTCCTACAACACAATGTTTTAATCACTACAGTTTTATATTTGGGGGGAACCAACCATCTATTTTCATCATTCTCTTGGCCACTTGTTTACTATTCCGGGGAAATAGTACAATTAGTTTAACTAGTGAGTTCAGGTGCACACACGCGCACACACACACACACATTTTCTATTTGTGAGTGTTTTGTCTGCAGGTGTATGTGTACCACATGCATGCCTACTGTGTTCTGAGGTCAGAGAAGGTACTGGATCCCTTGGAACCTGAGTTACAGATGGTCATTAGACAGCACGTGGGGGCTGGGCACCCCCGCAAGGCAAGTGCTCTGACTGCTGAGGGACCACTCCAGCCCTAAAACTGATGTTTAAACCAGGTGTGGTATTCATCCCTGTAACCCTAGTACCCCAGGGGGTTGAACAAGGAAGACTGTTTTGAGTTCAGTAAATATATAGTCTAGGACAACCTGGGCTACAGAGTAGGACCCTGCCTCAAAAGAAAATTAATTGGCATAAAACTCATCCAGGTCTACATATCAAGTTCTGGGCCAGCTGGGGCTTCATAGTGATAACTCTATCTCAAAATTAATTAATTAATTAAAAAATTAAAAATTATGATTGATTCAGTTCCTGGAAAACTTTTTTATTAGGTTTTGGATAATGGGAATCTACTTTAGAATGTATGTGTGTGTCTGTGTGTGTGCAGTGTGTGTGTGTCTGTGTGTGTATAATGTGTGTGTGCAGGGTGTGCGATGTGTGTGTGCAGTGTGTGTGTGGTGTGTGTCTGTATGTGTGTGTCTCTGTGTGATGTGTGTGTGCCTGTGTGTATAATGTGTGTGTGCAGTGTGTGCGATGTGTGTGTGCAGTGTGTGTGTGCAGTGTGTGTCTGTGTATGTGCAGTGTGTGTGTGTCTGTGTGTGTGTGATGTGTGTCTGTGTGTGGTGTGTGTCTGTGTGATGTGTGTGTGTCTGTGTGTGTATAATGTGTGTGTGTGATGTGTGTGTCTGTGTGTGTCTGTGTGTGTGATGTGTGCAGTGTATGTGTTTGTGATGTGTGTGTCTGTGCGTGTGCGATGTGTGTGTGTGCAGTGTGTGTGTGTCTGTGTATGTGCAATGTATTGTGTGTGTTATGTATATAGGATGGTGCATGTGTATGTGTGTGATGTGTGTGTCTGTATGTGTCTATGTGTGTGTGTTATGTGTGTAGAATGGTGCATGTGTGTGTGTTCATGGGTACATGCATGCTCATGTGATACCCATATAAGTTCCACAGCATGCATGTGAGGTCAGAGGACAACCTCAAGTGTTGGTCTTCATGCTCCACCTTGAGGTAGGGTCTCCCATCTCTCATTGATATGTACCCCAGGCTAGCCTGTGACCTTCTCCTGTCTCTCCCACCCAACCCCCTAAAGGAACGCTGGGCTTTCAGATGTGTGCCACTACGTCCAGCTTTTACATGGGTCTTGTGGACCCCAACTCCAGTACCCACCCGTGAGTTCAATCCACTTACCCATCTACTCAGCCCAGGCATCTACTTTCCAATAGTGCATTTTATAAAAATCCAATCTGAGAGCTGGGTATTTCTGATGAGGACCAGGGAGATGCCTCCTATGGTAAAATGCCTGATGTGTCTGGAGTGACATCATCAGGACCCCACAGAAAAATCCAGATGTGGTGATACACATCTGTAACCTCAGTGCTAGGGAGGCAGGACAAAGGGATCCCTAAGCTCACCAACCCACCAGGCAGCCTAGCCAATCATGAGCTCCAGGTTAAGTGAGAGATGGTATCAAGAAAAGGAAAGGTGGAAGGTGATCGAAAAGGCGCCCACTGTTAACCTCTGGCCTCTAAAGGACCCTCATCATGTATGTATACACATGTACATACATCACACACATTTTTAAAATATGTCTGAAGAAAATTTAGAGTCTGAATTGCAACGTGCCATCAATGTGAAATACACACGGAAGCTCAAAGACTGCGTGAAGAAAGAATGAAAAATGTCCTATTAGTAATTTTTATACTGATTACATGTTGAAATGAAAAATTAGGACATATTGGATTAAATAAAATATATCATTCAAATTAATTTTATCTAAGTCTTTTTACTTTTTAAAATGGGACTACTAAATCTTAAATTATACATGAAACCCATTTTGTATGTGTATTGCAAACCATTGCTCTAGATTCTTAAATATCAACAATCATCCGATCCTTAAAATAGCTGGAGCTAGGTAGATGTGGCAAATGTCTATGACGACCACACCAAAGTTCAAAGTCAACTGTCTCTATAACAAGATCTCTCGGGGCTGGAGAGATGGCTCAGAGGTTAAGAACATTGCCTGCTCTTCCAAAGGTCCTGAGTTCAATTCCCAGCAACCACATGGTGGCTCACAACCATCTGTAATGAGGTCCGATGCCCTCATTATTATATATAATAAATAAATATTCAAAAAACAAACAAACAAACAAAAAACAAGATCTCTCTCTCTCAAAAAAAAAAAAAAAAAAAGGGAAAAAAAGGTCCAGGTCCAGGCATGGTGGTGCACAACCTTAAACTGAGCCCTCAGGAGGCAGAGGCAGGCTGATCTCTGTGAGCTAACGCACAGCCTGCTCTACAGAGTGAGTTCTAGGTCAGCCAGAGCTACACACTGAGAATGCATCTCACCCAAAATGAAACCAAAAATTATTAGAATTACATTTGCTTTTATTTGGTTAGTTTTTTATTGTTGTTGTTTATAAGTTTGTTTGTTTTTGAGACAGAGTTTCTCTGTGTACTCCTAGCTGACTTGGACTTCAATTATAGATCAGGCTGGCTTTGAACTCTGGTATCTGCCTCTCATGTCCTGGGACTAAAGGCATGCGAATCACACTTGACTTTATACTTGTTTTTAAAAAACATGTTGCTCCATCATCTAAGTATGTTTGCAAAATCTGTTTTTGTTTTTCAAGACAGGGTTTCTCTGTGTAGCCTTGGCTGTCCTGGAACTCGCTCTGTAGACCAGGCTGGCCTCAGACTCACAGAGATCCACCTGCTTCTGCCTCCTGAGTGCTGGGATTAAAGGTGTGTGCCATTGCCACCCAGTCAAAATCTGTTATTTTTTAATATTGAGGTTATTTCTTTTCTATCTCCTTTTTCTACTTTTATTTTGATAACTATAAACAATTTTGTGTCTGACAAGCTTGTTGTCTCTGTATAGGAGATGACAGGATCCAAACTGCTCTGAAAGCTCCTTTTGGTGGTACTGTAGAAATATGCTGGCCAAGGCCAAGCGGCTTCTGGGAAAGCCCCTGGAAACCCACTGGTAGAGAGAATGGGCCCCCTTGATAGAGTCCAGCCATAGCACCCACACTGAGTGCTGGAGTCAGCGGAGGGCAACCCACCGCCAAGGCTGATTTTTCAGGCAGTTGTTTTGTTTTGTTATGACGAGGCCTCTAGTAGCCCTGGCTGTACTGGCTGGCCTTGAACTCAGAGATCTTCTGGATTCTGCCTCCTGAGTGCTGGGATTAAATGATTCCTAAGGTTTCTGTTGGGCAGCCAGGAGTCGGTGAGATATTTCTGATTTGGGAACCCTATACAAGGACTAGTCTGGAGGAATGAGCTCTTGAGTTAAGAAAGCACTTGGGACATCCCAGGAGATTCAGTCCTGAGCATGCACGGTGAGGATGGAGATAAATACAAGGACTCGTTGGATGGAGACGCCATCTGAAGACTCAGTGGACCTGACTAAGGGGAGAGAGAGCAGAGGAGGAGGTGCACTCAGGAGGCAGAGGAAGATGGATTTCTGTGAGTTCAAGGCCAGCCTGGTCTACAGATTGAGTTTCAGGCTACACAGAGAAGCCTTGTCTTGGAGAGAGAGAGAGAGAGAGAGAGAGAGAGAGAGAGAGAGAGAGAGAGAGAGAGAGATAAAAGTCAGGGTGTAAGTGTGTGTGTGTGTGTGTGTGTAGAGGTGGTCTGGTGGTTAAGAACAGTTCCTGCTCTTTCAGAAGACCCTAGTTCAGTTTCCAGCACCGACGTTGCATAGCTTACAACCTATGTAACTTCACTACTGGGAGATCTGAGGCTCTCTTCTGGTCTCCAAAAGGAACCAGACACACATATGGCACACACACACACACACACACACACACGCACACACACACATAAATAAAAATAAAATACTTTTAAAATGAAAAATTAAAGGTTGGGGGAACGGGAGAGTCCATTCTGGCAGCTCACTCCAGCGGCCTGGTCTATAAGCAAAGCGAGGGTGTGATGTGGGTTTTAAAGGAAGTGTGTGAGACAGTGTGGCAGCAGCTTCCAGGCTAAGAGACAGAGTCAACTACTGAATCCTATGAATTGTCAGAGAAATGCAAATTAAGCATTAAATTATCAATGCTCACCTATTAGAAGACAAAGATTTCCAAGATTAATAATATCCAAGGGCCAGGGCGATGGCTGAGTGGGTGAAGGTGATTGCCACCAATCCTGACAACCTGAGTTCGAGTCCCCAGGACCCACAAGGTGGAGGAGAGAGAGCTGACTCCTGCAGGTTGTCCTCTTATCTCCACGTGAACTGTAGCACACGGGCACACAAACACATAAATGAATGGTTGAAAAATTTTTAAAGGTTAGTCATACCCAGTGCAGACAGGGCTATTCTCACATCTTGTTGGTAGAAGAGCAATGGTATCGGCTTTTGAGGTTGTCCTGGCAGTGTGTCTTCAAATGTGAATGACAGAAACTCTTTAGTTCCGGGATTCATCTAGGTATCCGTCCTCTGGAGATGTTCACACAAGGCTGAGATTACAATACTGTTGGCGGCAGCACTGTTTATAAGACCGAAAATTGCTAATATCATAAATGTCCACCGGGAGAGAGAAAACTGTGGCGCTAATATTGAACAGTGGGTCGACGTGTAAGCGCCTGATGCAAATGTCTGTGTAATTAAATGTAAACCTTCCCAGGACGCTGCGGTGAAAACCTAAGTTGCAGACCAGTACATACAGGGAAGTCCTTTTGGTACACATTTGAAAACCTGCAGATTTGCATATTTAGAAAAATGCCCAGAAGCTGGGTCACATAGCAAACAGTGGCTTAGGGCTGGTGTGTGTGTGTGTGTGTGTGTGTGTGTGTGTGTGTGTGTGTGTGTGTGTGTGAAAGGAGTCTCACTTTTACTCTGAGTACTTGGGGATGATTAACACTCATTTTTGTCTTTAAGCACGTGTGCATGTGTAAGTGTGTACTTGTCATGGGATACCTGCTGAAGTCAAAGGACAACTTCAAGGGCTACCTCTCATTTCCCACCTTGTTTGTTTGGGTGAGCGTTAGACTGGCTGGCCCCCACGCCCTAGGAAGTCCCGTCTCTGCCTCCCATGCAGATGTGCACTAGTGCATCCAGCTTGTGTAAGTTCTGGACTCAAGAATCAGTTTCTCATGCTTCTGCCACAAGCCCTGCCACCGGGCAATCTCTTCAGCCCTACCTTACATTTTTAAAACAAAATGTTAATTAATGAACTCTTTGGTTTCTTTACTTCTTTCAAAATGAAGTCTTTAAAGAGAAAACTACCCTCTATTGGTTAGAGATGTATGGCCACTTACTGTGCTGGCTGTTTTTGTAGTGTTGACATAAGCTAGCGTCACCAGAAAAGAGAGAACATCACTGGGGAGTTGCCTCCAGCAGATTGGCCTTGAATATTTTCTTGATTGCTGGTTGATGTGGAAGGACCTGACCCATGGAGGACAGGTTGCCCTGGGCTGTATAAGAAACCAGGCTGCAGGACCTCAGTCGATGTCTGGGGCTCCTGTTGCAACCGATGGCCGAGTAACAGTCCCTCGGGGTCTGATCAGCCACCTGGGACCACGCTGGTGCCCAAGGGCCATGCTGCATCCGAGGCCATATCGTTATAAGTGGCAGATCCTGCTACCCAGTGCCATGGTAACTTCCAGGCCAGGGCTGCTGCGGAGGACCATATCTTGGTCCGTGACCCTACCACCAGGGACCACGTGGAGGCCTTGGGGTCTGGGCTAAAACCTGTGGCCTTGTTTGAGTCTGGGAGCCATGCTACAGCTGGGGCCGTATAGGCCTGAGTGGCCCGTGATACCACCTGGTGCTATGCTGTCAACTGGGCCCAGGCTACCGTGTAGTGACATCTGGGTCTGTGGTCCTCTGGCGTCTGTGTTGAACTCCATGGCCCATGTTACCATCAAGAGTTATGGGAATGTCCCGAGTCAGGTCAGCCACCTGACTGCCAGGGCCATGCCGAACTGAGTGGCCTGCACTGTGACCCGAAGCCAGTGGTGACATCTGGGCCAGAGTTGCAGCTGAGGACCACGTCTGTGTTGATGTCCAAGGTTCCTATTACCATTGAAGGCCATGTAGATGACCAAGATCTGAGGTCATGTTAATGTCCAAGGACCATGGAGGAATGATGAGGTATTTTGTTTGTTCGTTTACTTTTCTTTTTCTTTCTTTTTGCTTTTCCTTTTGTTGTTTGCTTGCTTGTTTTTATTTTATTTTGGGGGGGCACTACAATGGTGAGGGAAGGATATGGAGGGACTGGAAGGTGAGCACAATTAGGGTGCATGATGTGAAATTCCCAAAGATTCAATAAAGAAATTATGTTAAATTATAAAAAAAAAAGAAAGAAAGAAAAGAAAAAAAAGAAACAAGGCTGAGCAGGAGCAGAGGAAGCAAGCCAGTATGCAGCATTTTCCCACGACCTCTGCCTCTCGTTCAGATCTTGAGCTCTGCACTGGCTTTCTTGATGATGAATTAGAACGAGTAAGCCTAATAAGTCCCTTCTTCCCCAAGTTGGTTTCAGGTAGTGTTTTATGACAGTCTTAGAAAAGCAGAGTGGATACTCGTACAGAAGGTGATCTCATATGAACCATCTGATGTGATAGAAGTAACTGGCAAAGGCTCTGCTTACACAGGAGCACAGTAAACAGGGTGCGGACAAACGGACAAAGTGCTGCGTGGCTACAAGGGGCACAGGGTGGGACTTTGTAAGAGTCGGGCCAGCATTTTACTCAAGCGGCTGTTTGACTGCTGTCTTGTCTTCTCACACGGATGCGGAGGACTTCAACTCAAGTCTCACACTTGCTCAGCAAGAGCTCACACCCTCGGAGTCACCTCCCCAGCTCCCCCCAATCCTTAACTCTTGTTTGTTTTGAGTCAGGGCCTCACTTTGCCTGCCAGGCTGGCCCTTGGGCTCATAGAGATCCACCTGTTTCTGCCTCTTGAGTGAGAAGATTTAAGGAGTGTGTCACCATGTCAAGTATGATCTTTAATTCTTAATCACATTTCAGACCATCTTTAGCTGTCTGTCTGTCTATCCAATCCTGGTTATCCTTTCTGTGGTGATAAAACCATGACTAGAACAAACTTGGGTAGGAAAGGATTTGTTTAATTTACAGCTTATAGTCCGTCTCACAGGGAACCTAGAGCAGGAATCCTGGCGGAAACCTGGAGGCAGGGCTCAGAGCGGTGGCCAAGGAGGAGTGCTGCTTCCTAGCTTGTCCCTTGCCTCTTTGTTCTTGTTGATTTTTTCAAGACAGAGTTTCTCTGTGTAGCTCTGGCTGTCCTGAAACTTGCTCTGGTAGACTGGCTTCGAACTCAAAGATCCACCTGCCTCTGCCTTCCGAGTGCTGGGATTAAAGGCATACGCCTCCACTGTCCAGCCTCCAGTTTGATTTCTTTAAAAAACAATTCAGAACCACCTGCCCAGGGGTAGCATAGCCCTTAGTGGGCTGGGACCCCCACATCAGTCATCAATCAAGAACGTGCCTCATGGACTTGTCATAGGCAATCTGTTGGAGGCATTTTCTCAATTGAGGTTCTATCTTCCAAGGTGACTGTAGCTTGTGTCAAGTTGACAAAAATTAACCAGTGCCCAACCCTAGATAAAGAAGTACAGGCAACTGATGAATCCCGAGAGCTGAAAAAGTGGTCTTCCCCAGGGATGAGCTCCCTAATTGCTTATCCAATGCCAATTAGGGTATCCTTTTGGATGTTCATACAAGTAACATTATATTGACTTGAACTTTCTCTGTAGCCCAGGCTGGGCTTGAACTCACAGAGATCCGCCTGCCTCTGCCTCCCGAGTGCTGGGATTAAAGGTGTGTGCCGCCACCGCCCGGCTTCATGAATACGTAACAATGAGAGAAAAAGAGGACATGTGAATTTGTGAGGGAGCAAGAGGAGTATATGGAAGGGCTGGAGAGAGAATAGGGAAGTAGAAAACAATGTCATTATATTTTACTTCAAAAAGTAAAAAAAAAAAAAAGTAAACATTTTAAAACAGAAAAACCTTATCAGCACAATTGACTCCTTGTCAGCTTGACACACCAATACATCACTATTAAATCATAACCTTTCCTTTCTTTTTTTTAAAAAATATTTATTTATTTATTATGTATACAATATTCTGTCTGTATGTATGTCTGCAGGCCAGAAGAGGGCACCAGACCTCATTACAGATGGTTGTGAGCCACCATGTGGTTGCCGGGAATTGAACTCAGGACCTTTGGAAGAGCAGCCGATGCTCTTAACCACTGAGCCATCTCTCCAGCCCTCACCTTTCCTTTCTTATTCATTCCCAAGATCTCATGTTAATGTCACTATCATAAAACACGTTACAACTTTTAAAAAGTCTTAGTCTCTAAAAGTTTAAACACTTTAAAAGTTTAGTCTCTTTAAAACACGTAAAGTCTCTCAACTGTGGGCTTCTGTAAAATCAAAATTAACATATGTTTTCTTATTTCAAGAGGAAAGAACCAATGCACAGTTATAATTAGATCAAAGCAAAACCAAAATCCAATAATATAAACAGTTCAGTGTACAAGGACTGGAACTCACTCACGATCGTCTGGGTTCAAGGGCTTAGGTAACTCCACTTCTCTGGCTCTGCCCTCTGAAGCACATGCAATTGCTTTGTAGGCTCAGAACTGCTGTGTGCCTCGCCTGCCTCTATCCTTGGTGGCCATCCCACAGTCCTGGCATCTCCGGTACCATAGGGTGGCATTGCACCTGAGACTGCACCATCACCAGCCCCTCTCCTGGGCTCTCTTCAGGGACTCCAACCCTGCCTTATGATGTCAAGCCTCAGCTTCTCTCCACGATCCTGTCAAATCCTGGTATCTCTACTCTAACTTAAGACTATACCTTTACCAATGGCCTCTCCTGACTTCTCACAGTGTCAAACTTCAAGGTGCTCTTTACGACTCCTTCAATCCTTCAGGCTGCCAAACCAGCACCACTAAATGTCAGGGTGTTTGTGACCTTCTCCTCTTCCTCCTCCTTTTGATCAAATCCAGGATGCCTTACTCGTGCTAGAAAAACAATCTACCGTTGAACTTCACTCCCAGCCTCTATAACCCCAATGTTGAACCCTATTGATACTAACTATAAACCTTATTCTTAATTCAGTTTTCATTTGAAAAATGTTTTCTTCTTTTAGTTTTTTTAAAATTTCATCTGCATTGGTGTTTTGCCTACATGTACATCTATGTGAAGGTGTTGGATTCCCTGGAACTGGAATTATAGATAATTATGAGTTGCCATGTGGGTATTTCTTTTATTTTATGTGTAGGAGTGTCTTGCCTGAATTCCTGTTCCCAAAGAGATCAGAGGAGGGTGTCGAGTCCCCTGGAACTAAAGATACGGATGGTTGTGTACCATGTAGCTACTGGAAATTGAACCCAAGTCTGCTGTAAGAGCAGTAAGTGCTCATAACCATTTGAACCATCTCTCCAACCCCACAAAACTTTTTTTTTTAAGGTCAAAGGGCTGCAGAAATAGCTCAGCGGTCATGAGCACTAGCTGTCGTGGGCATATGCCCCCCAGAAAGGGGTCAGCCAGGCGTCTAAGGTCACATTAGAACTGCCCACCACACCATCCATATCATACTAAGACATCAAAGGAAAATGAAAAATAAATATCAGCAGATTGAAGACCAAATTAACAATCAGAAATTCTCCTCAACTGGAGAAATGGCTCAATGGTTAGGAACACTTGCTACTTTTCCAGAGGAACAAAGTCCAGAAGCTAGATGTGAAGGTACGAACTCCCTTGCTGGGGGGCTAGGCACAGCCTGGCCAGCTCAGCAAGCTCCATGTGAGACCAAGGAGAGACCTTATTTCAATAACAAGGAGGGTGGCAACTGAGGAGCAGCATCTGGGGTTGACCTTTGGCCTCTCATCACCATCTTGCCTACAGAACGTCTCTTTGAACTTTTTAATAGCCTTGTATTCTTACCCTCACATATATTTACTTACTAAATGGAAACTATTTTATTACTGACTTTTAAAAACTTTAACAATATTTTGAGAATATCTTTCTATGGCACACGTAAACATTTATCACATCTACTTTAAAGGCTACGGTAAATTCCAATGAAGGCACTGTACTGTAGACTTACTATTAGAAGGAAGAGGAAATTGAATAACAGTTTTATTTCATGTACTAAAAAGTTGTGAACATAACACAGAGAGCTCTCATACACCTCCTCCCAATTACTAATGCCTTGTCTGAGTTCTTAAGAGAGGGGATGGCGTCCAGGGTGGATGTGTGCTGTTGATATGAGCCGGCCATGAGAAGAATAATGCCTCCGAGCCATGGAAAATTGACAACGTCATCCTCAGGTATGAATTGAATTTGATAGTGTGTACAGAAAGTGTCCGCTGTAGGTTTCTTGCCACTACCACAGTGTTTGCATCCTGGAGAGGGCTCCCTACAGAGCCAGCTCCTACTGAAAGTGGCTAAGCCTTGTTAGCAGTGCTGTGTGCAACCAATCCTGCTCCTAGTCGGCTGTGCGTAATAACCCCGCCTCCTTGTTCAGCTGTGCATAACAACCCCGCCTCCTTGTTCAGCTGTGCGTAATAACCCCGCCTCCTTGTTCAGCTGTGTGTAATAACCCCGCCTCCTTGTTCAGCTGTGTATAACATGCTGAGCTCCAGGGTACTTAGACTCCTCCATCAGAGAATCAGTCCATGTGATCCCAGCTCTCCTGTGCTGTGTATTCGTCTGTCTTTCTTTGCTCCCTTGCCACGCTAGTTAAGTCAATACCTAGAGCTGTAAAGGACAGAGCAGGGCTCGTTCACTACAATTAGTGAGTTTGACCTGATCCATCATTATTATTATTATTACCTATTCTGCATAGCTGAGGAAGGATCAAGCCATGGCCTCAAGCATTTAAAGCAAGAGCCTAAGTCACTGACACATTACTAACTTAGGTGAAACCCACACTTTATACAAATGTTGATAGTTTCCATTTATACTCCCTTTCCAGGACACTGTATTTAGTTATGATGTCTCCTCTCGTTGCCATTAGGCAACTCTTGGCTGGGACAAAAGTCTCAGACTTTCCTGGTTTTGATGTCCTTTTACCTATTCTTTGACAATTTCATATATATCAACAATGTTGTTGGATCACATGCATCCCAACTCCTCCAGGTGCTCCCAGAGCACCCCTCCTCCGGATGCTCCCAGGGCACCCCTCCTCTGGGTGCTCCCAGGGCACCCCTCCTCCGGATGCCCCCAGGGCACCCCTCCTCCGGGTGCTCCCAGGGCACCCCTTCCTCCGGGTGCTCCCAGGGCACCCCTTCCTCCGGGTGCTCCCATTTTACCTCCTCCTTGCACATCTCCTGCTTTATTTTGTCAATAACCCAGAGTCCAATTAGTGCTGCCTGTTTGAATTTGAGAGGCTTTCTTTTAAAGACCGACTGACTTATTGATTGATTGATTTTATGTGTATGAGTTTTGCTTGCATGCATGTACGTACATCATGTGCACGCATGCTGCCTGAGGTGATCCGAAGGGTGTATAAGATCTCCTGGAACCGGAGTTAGGAATGGTTGTGGGCACTCTGTGGGTGCTGGGAACTGAACCTGGTTCCTCGGCAAGAAAAGCAAGTTCTCTTAAGCACTTAGTCATCTCTCCGGTCCCAGAATTGTGACTGTTTGAGAGGACCAGTCAGGTATTCTGTTAGAGGACCCTCAGTTGGGTTTTTCTCACAGACTCAGCTGGGGCTGGGGGGGGGGTAGACAGGCAACTATCCATGTTCTCACACCCTGTCAAGAGCACAGTCGGCCAGCGTCTTTCCCTGGCACTATCCTTGATTCCTGGGCAGTGCCCTCTGCTTGCTCTGGAAGGCTGCCACTGAGGGCAGCCCTCCCTGGAGTAGGGACTGAACTGGACTCTGGAGGTGGGAAATCTGCAGTCTTCCTCGGTGGCGGGTCCCTCTACTCTCTCACTCATGGACTTTGACTCCGTCATTAATTCCGTACTGTACCCTGTGGCTTTATCTTGCTGCTCCAGCTGTCCACGGTGGCCTCTGGAGCGCTCTCACTTGACTCCTGAAGCCCTCCAACATCTCCTGTCACTGCGAGGTGGGTGCCTAGCTGAGCGCTTCTCCTTTCCTGACTGATGTCACAAGATGCTGCAGCCACCTTCCCCTCCAGTCCTTATCCTAGAACCAGGACTCAGTTCTATTCTACTCAGCTTTGATTATGTGAGTCCTTTCCATGCGTTTCCCACAATGCACTTTGTTTTTGTTTCGAGACAAGGTCTCACTACTTCGCTCTGACTGGCCTGGGACTTTCCTAGGTAGACAAGGCTGACCTTGAACTCACAGAGGTCTGACTGCTTCTGTCTTTCCGAGCCGTTTTTACTATTTCTAATCATAACTACAGTGACATCCATTTAAGTAACGCATAAATAGACATATTCACCTGCTGTAGAAGCTATGAAGGTGCAGAACCTGGGACCTGGCTGATTTAGATAGAACAAGTCTCTGTCTGGCAGGTCCATGGCCTTCCCACTGGAACTGTGGACAGAATGGAGCAGGCTAAAGCACCTCTCTCTAAGTCTGTTTGCGTATACCATGAAATGTAAACCTTTCTGTAAAAACATGTCCTAGCTGACCGCAGTGAACACGGCAGGAACATACAGATGATAAACCACTTAGCAGTTTCCTGGTTTCTGAAGCTATCTTCATTTCCATGCGATTGTCACTTCCAGTCCCAGGCACTTACGACAAAGAAAGTTAAGCCCACGGAACATTAGCGCACAATATTTACAGCAGCGTTGTTTTCAGGAACCCCAAGCTGGGTCCACCCACATCTTCATCAGTAAGCAAATGGATGAACAAATCGTGGGGATCCAAATGACAGAAGACAGGTCAGCAGTGTAAGAAGGAACTCTTGAGGCAGGCAGCGTCCTCAACGAATCTCACAGATAACGTGCTGAGAAAAAGGAGCCAGACAGAAAAGACCAGCGTGTACAGGAAACTCCAGAACTGCTGAGACCAACCTGAAGCGCCAGGAGCAGATCAGTGGGGGACGAAGGTGAGGCTAACGGGAAAAATGGGTTACAAAGGGAACTTTCTGTGGGGATGAGGAAGTTTGGTCTCTTGAATGTGTTTCTGGTTACACGGGCTTCAAAACTGTCTGAATTTAAAAAACAAACAAGGAAAAGGATGCCACTATGTAGCCCAGGCTAACCTTAAACTTATGATCCTCCAGCCTCAGATGCCCCAAGGCTGAGATCACAGGCATGCACCATTATACCTGTTTGAATTCTACTTTTTTCTTTTCTTTCCTTTTTTAATTTTTTTCTTCAAACAGGTGGGTTTTTAGCAAATGTATATTTTCATTTTTGAGCGTGTATTATGCACATGTGCATACATACATGTTGGATGGACCGGAAGTCAGCCCCGCCTGTTACTTCTCAGGATGGATCCTGCTTATTTGTTTGTTTGTGATTTATTTATTTCCCTGTTTGGGGACAGGGTCTAACATTGAGCCTGAGGTTCTGAAATTAGGTTAGACCAGATGATCAACAAACCCCAAGGAACCTACAGTTTCCATCTCCCCAGACCTGGGATTATAATTATATTCCTGCAAACTTGTCTTCTTACTGGGGTATTGGGTCTTCATGCTTACATGGCATGTTCTTTACCATCTGAACTATCTCCCTAGCCCTCAGTAAAGCCGATTAAAGAAAACAACAAGGGCTGTGTATATACACCCCAAACAAAAGCTTATATAATAAATACATGAATTTGTACCTTATATTTGTATATAAATGTGTATGTATCTATGAATACAAATATATATGTATGTCTACATACACACATAATATATATATACATATATATATATACACACACACACACACATAAAAGTTTTCTCCTAGGAATCAAAAGTGGCTGAAAGACACTTAAGGAAATGTTCAACATTCTTAGTCATCAGAGAAATGCACATCAAAACAACTCTGAGATTCCATCTTACACCTGTAAGAATGGCCAAGATCAAAAACACTCATGACAACTTATGCTGAGAGGATGTGGGGAAAAGGAAACACCTCTGCATTGCTGGTGGGAATGCAAGCTGGTACAGCCCCTTTGGATGTAAGTGTGGCGATTTCTCAGAAAATTAGGAAAAAACCTTCCTCAATACCCAGCAATACCACTTTTGGGTATAAACCCAAAGGATTTTAATAGCACCACAAGAACATGTGCTCAACTATGTTTATAGCTATATTGTTTGTCATAGCCAGACCTGGAAACAACCTAAATGCCCCTCAAGCAAAGAATGAATAAGGAAAATGTGGTACATGTACACAATGGAGTACTACACAGCAGAAAAAAAATAATGACATCTTGAAATTTGTGGGCAAATGGTGGATCTAGAAAACATCATATTGAGTGAGGTAACCCAGATCCAGAAAGACGAATATCATATGTACTCACTCATAAGTGGCTTTTAGACATAAAGCCAAAAAAGAAGAAAGAGCCTATAAACCATAATCCCAGAGAACTTAGATAACAATGAGGACCCTAAGAGAGACATACATGGATCTAATCTATATGGGAAGTAGAAAAAATAAGATCTCCTGAGTAAATTGGGAGCATGGGGACCATGGGAGAGGGTAGAAAGGGAGGGGAGAGGAAGGGAGGAGGAGTGGAGAAAAATATATAGTTCAATAAAATCAATAAAAAAGAAAAGAAAAAAGTTTTCTCCTCGGAAAGAGCAAGGCATTTTTCTGTACATCCCTAAGCAGAATTGTCTTAAACTTCTCCTTTGCCTTTAGACCCGATGCAGAATTTGTCAACCCAGAAATAAACCTGGTGAGCCTGAACTTTACAGGGGATCAGAATAGAGTCAAACTGAATCAATGTATCAGCGTCAGGTGTGGCAAGCTCCAGGGGATTTCTTGTGCAGTTCTTCACAAACATATCTAGTGAATCACTTCTCACGGTGCTCTTTTGTTTTTATTTTTTTTTATTTTTAAGTGTGTGTGTGTCTGTGTGCAAGTTCCATGGCATGCTCATCAAAGTCAGAAACAATTTCTTAAAGGAGCCAGAGCTCTTCTTACGACTTGTTGGTCCCGTGAATCAAGCAAAGGTTGTCAGGCTTGGCAGCAGACGCCTTTACCCGTGGAGCCAGCTGGCCACCCCTCACAGACAAGGTCCCCAGCCCCAACCACCCACCCCAGTGCTCTTCAGACTTCACACTTTGAAAGTCTGTTACCACTCCTGCCCCACCCCACTCCCTAGCCCCTTCCCCAGCCCCACCCCACCAGCCAGACCACAGCCAGGATCTGTCCAGAAAGCCTGCCTGAGTTCCCAACAGGTAGACTGTGAGCCACAGTTATGTTTAGACCTAGTAAGGAGAGCTCAGAAGCTGGGGAGGCTGGGGAGAGGGCTCAGTGGGTAAAGGGCTGGAGACTGAGGACCTGAGTTCAGATCTTTAGCACCCATGCCAAAAGTTCACCATGGAGTGGAGGATGCTGGTATTACACATTCTAGTGTGGTGGTGGGGACCATGCTTGACTAGGCAAGCACTCTACTTTAAATCCCAGGCCACAAGCCCCAGTGCCAATCCCTATCCTTAAATTCCCCACACACAGCAGGGGATTCAGAAAAGTATCTGGAAGTAGGTGCAGAGCTAGATCCAAGTTCCCAAGAGTAAACACGTTCACAGATCAAGGACAATCCTTTCCTCCACAAACCCTAGAGACAGAAAAAAGGGCTGAGGATCGGACTGTGTGCAATACACTCTCAATAAACACAATGGCGAAAATTATGGAAGTGTTCAGTGCTGCGTGGGGGTGGGGGAGCAGGAAGAGGGGGAAAAACAGGAAGAGGAACTGAGCTGATTCGTCACGCAAAGGGGCCCGAGCTGGTCCTGAGCACATTAGCAGCCCTGTCAGATACGGAGTCCCTGGAACTGGAACAGGAGCCGGACAGCCCCGTGGCTGCCTCATTACCAGACAAAAGTAGAGAAAGTGACAGGTTAGGGAAAAGCAAGAGTGATTAAAGAATGGAAGAATCCATGAGTAAAGATGAAGAAATAATTACACACAGTTCAACTAACTCATAAATCAAGGGCGGTCACTCCAGTTATAAACACAGCAAGGTGGAAAGAATCAGCGAGAACGATGAGCTATTTAACGTGCTTTCTAAAGTGAAACAACCGCTGGAGTTAAGTGAGTTCCGAAAGCTGAAAGTCAGGAGCAAGGGAGCCACTGTGAAAACCCACCTCCCACGGGAAAGCGATAGAGTCCCGTAGATGTGGGGAGGGGGTTAAAACAAGAAAACTGGACAAAAGCTTACCAAAGGCGTGGTAGGGGGAGTGGCCTGCTCCGGCCCCAGTGGGAGCTTGAGACTGACTTCTGTTCTCCTCACAGTTCTTACACACACACACGCGCACACACACACAATCAAGGAAAGAAACAGGGTCAACAAACATTGCAAGGTGTCATAACATAAGCCCGGCTGGGTTTGACTTGGGGCTGTGGCAGAGGAGCCCTAATTATCCCAAGAAAGCAGCCCCAAGGCAGAAGCAGTTCCGGGACAGCCCCTAGATACCTCTCCCCTGGAGCCCCGAGAGAAACGCTTGGCATATCGGCTTTACCCACTGTGGCTGTGGGACCACAGCTTCTCCCCCACAGGCTGTGACGTGGCACAAGCGGGCCCTTTCCACCTCTGGAGTCATTTTCTCTAGGGATTATTTTTCTTTTTTGTTTTGCTGGAGATAGGGTCTCACGTAGCCCTTGTACTTGCTGTGTAACTGCGGATAACCTTAAACTTCTGATCCTCATGCCTCTTCTCCAAGTGCTGAGATTACTGGTGTGTGTGCCACCAACTGTTGGTTTATGCGGTACTGAGGTCTTTGGCATGCTAAGCAAACACTTTACCAACTGAGTGGTATCTCCAAGCTGGAGAAATTTCCTTTTTAATTAAGTTTGAAACTGCCTTAGAAGACTGGGCACTATTGCCCAGAGAGAGGAACAGGGTTGCTGTCTCTTTGAGATCAAAACATTTTGACTAATATGTGACGAACCATTGTTTCAATAAAAATATTTAAATGTATTATTTGTGTGTCCATAAATATGTGCTCCAGCACATCTGTGGGGCTCAGAGGGTGACTTCTGGAAGTTGGTTCTTGCCCTCTGAAAGTTGGTTCTCTAGTTCCCTGGGCTTTGCAGCAAATGTCTTTTATTGGCTGAGCCACCTGATCGCCTTCCTTTTTGGTTTTCTTTTTTTTTTTTTTCTCTCTGTCTCCTCTGCCTCTTCTCTCTCCTCCCTCCTCCTCTTCCTCCTTCTCTCTGCTCTTTCTCCTCCTCCTTCAAGAGCTGATTCTTGTCCTGAAATTCTTCACAGAGGGAAAATGGAACTGAAACCAAGATTTAAATGCAGGTTTAGGAAATGTCCAAAACAAGCAGACCCTAACTTATACTTAGATCAGTTTAGGCTTTTTCTGTTTCAGAACAATGTGCTGAAGGCGGTAGCTGATGCTGTGATCCGAGCTCTGGTGAGGATTGCCACAGATTCAAGGCCCGCCTGGGGAGAGCGACACTCCCCCACCCCCAAAAAAATCAAGGGGAAAAATGAAAGGGATACAAAAGGGATACTCATTCATGGAACTCATGTTGATTTGTGTGTATGTATGTATGCATCTGTATTTGGATGTGTGTTGGGAGGTACAAATGTATATATATA
>NW_026068108.1:375850-403687 GCF_014885135.2 Alexandromys fortis
ATATATGAAAGCCAGAGGTTAAACTTGGGTATCCTTCTTCAGGTGCCATCCATCATGGTGTGGTGTGGTGTGTGTGTGTATGTGTGTGTGTGTGCATGTTGGGGGAGTACACATGTGTGATATGAATATATAGAGACCAGGAGTCAACCGTGGGTATAATTCCTCAGAAACTGTCTATCTTATTTTTTGAGACAGAGTCTCTCATTGGCCTGACATTCACGGATGAGGCTAGGCTGCCTGGGCAGTGTGCCCAGGGGATCTGCCATGTCTGTTTCTGCAGTGCTGGGATTACAGATGTATGCCTTCATGCCTGTCTATTTATAAGGGTTCTGGGGATGAAAATCAGGGTCTTCTTGTTGATGCAGCAAGCACTTTACCAACTGAGCCATCTCCCCAGCCCTGTACTTCCAACATCGAATTAAGAGTTGTCCCAGGCTAGCCGTGATGCTCAGCAGTGTGGCCTAGTCCCCCCAGATCAGGAGGACAGCCGGCTGAGACTAAGTAGGCCATGTCAGATAGGATATGATGCAGGGCACTTGTTGCATCTTCCAAATGTGATCTTTTTCAAAATGGGGTTGTGCTGGCTAGTTTTATGTCAACTTGACACAGGTTAGAGTCATCTGAGAGATGAGAACCCAATTGAGAATGTGCCTCCAGCAGACAAATGAGGGAGGGCCCAGCCTATTGTGGGTGGGACCATCCTTGGCTTGGTGCTCCTGGAGTCTGTAAGGAAGTTGGCTGAACAACCATGGAGAACAACCCAGTCAGCAGCACCTCTCCAGGGCTCCTACCTCAGCCCCTACCTCCAGGTTCCAGCACTGTTTGAGTTCTTGCCCTACCTTCCTTCAATGATGGGCTGCATATGGAAGTGTAAGCCAAATAAACCCTTTCCCACTCAATTTGCTTTTGATCATGGTGTTTTCTCACAGCCCTGACTAAGGTTTACTGAGCCACAACCCAACTCTATCATATGTTAAGAAGCCTCTGTGCTTTGAATGGATTTGAAGGAGGCAGGTAAATGATGGTACCTTCCCTTGAACTGAACTTCAAGAAGAAAAAAAAAAAAACCCAAAACAATAGATAAGCAGAAAAAAAACACAAAAACCTAATCAAGCTTGTCTTACAAGCCCACTGGGACCTTAACTCCAAGTTTCTTACATTATTATCAGTGCTCCATAAAGGTTCAGCCTCTGCCGTGCAAGAAAATAAATAGGAGAACGATGTGGAGGAAAAAAAGACCCTGTGGGAGACTGAGCTAAACAAAGCATGTGGCATAAATTATAAGCTTATTGAGGGCAGGGGCCTTGTCTACACATTGTGCTCAGTTTTCTCTACACAGTACTCTAAGCATTCAAGGGATAAATGACTCCCGCGCCCAAGTCAAGCATTTTAAAGCAGCGGCAATTCCCACAGGCTGTGCTTCGGCCTCTTTTCAATTTCTCTCCTTACACTCTTAGTGATTTCCCCCCTCCCTCACAAACAAGCACTCCGAGTTTCTCATCTGACATGCATCTCAGAACTGCTGACAGGCTTTAAATGAACTAAGGGACACACTATAAGGCCAGCCGTGGAACACTGGGCTCAGCTTTTGAGTATGTGGCTGAGGGGGTTGACCGGAGCATGCTGGAAGCCTGGGCTCAGCATCTTGGGGGCCACCTTTCATGTTTGTGTTTATTCACTGAACCAGTACAGATGACAAACACGGACTATGGGCAAGGCTCCACATAGGCCAGCAGAGGAGAATGAAAATCCACAGGACTCTAGAGCAGAGATCTTTCGGACAGGTGGGGTACAGTACACACAGCCATGGGTCCATAAGATGTTTCAGTTAGCAACAAACAAAACACACAGAGACACAGGATAACACACACACGCACATAAAGGAAAAAATGGAGGGAGAAAAGATAAACCAGAGGTCAACTTCACCAATGTACTAGTACTAGACTCATGTTTAGCAGTGTGTGGGATAATGTTTCTGTACACTGTGAAAATGTGACTACCAAGTCACCTTCCGGCTGGTTTAATAAAGAGCTATACAGATAACAGCTGGCAAGAGAGAAGAGGCAGTGCTTCTGGGAAGAGATGGGAACTCTGGGAAGAAGAAAGGTGGGGAATTTGCCACCTCGGAGGAAGTGGGACGCACGGTACTGAGCAGAGGTAACAATCCATGTAGCAGAATGTAGATGAATATAGATGGGTTAATTTAAGATTTAAGAGCTAGTTGGGAGCAAGCCTAAACTAAGGCTAAGTTTTCATAATTTATAAGACACCTCCATGTCATTATTTGGGAGCTGGTGATCCAAAGAAAGTCCAACTGCAAGTACATTTGGTGCCCTATACTGGGTGCCAAAAGTTGTTTTCTGTCAACTTAGTGGCAGTACCTAAATCTACTGATATTCTAACTGATGAGAGCACCCCACTGCTCAGGATTTCTGGCCTGTTGGTACCAGTTCAACCACAACCATCAAATGTAGGGTTTTGATTTTTCGAGACAAGATTTCTCTGTGTAACAGTCCTATCTCTCCTGGCACTGGCTCTGTAGACCAGGCTGGCCTTGAACTCACAGAGATCCACCTGCCTCTGCCTCCTGAGTGCTGGGATTAAAGGGGTGTGCCACCACCACCCAGCCCAAATCTAGGTTTTAACTAAGTCTCTATCATTTTATTTGCCAATAAAAATCCAGGAGTCAAATATTGGGGTGAAAACCTTCTAGATCAGAGAAACCAAGAAGCAATCAGCTGACCTTCCTTGTTGGCCAGAGTCCCAGCAAAAGAATTCTCTCTCTGCTCATCCCAAACCGGAAAAAAAAAAGCAGATCTGTATGTCCTCCCTACTCCTTCCTGTGCATCTCTGTTTGTATTCCTGGCTTCTCTGTCTTCCCTGTGGCTAATTCCTGTCAACTAGGCACTGGCTCTACCTCTTGACCCAAGTTTGACTTTATTAACACCATCTCAGAGTTTCACAGTGCAATCAAATATCCTGCAGCATAGCAGTATATAAAAAAATACTGTATCATGATCAAGTGTGCTAAGTATAGAAATGACAGTGTGATTTAACATTGAAGATGTTTCTGGGTACAAATGGCCCTTGCCTGTCATCCCAGTAACCTGGAGCCTGGAGCAGGAGGATTCCAGTTTTAGGTCAATCTGAGGTACTGAGTTTGAGGCCAGGCTGGACTATGTTTCGCAAAAAAGAAATAGCAATTACTATAATTAGCCACATTCATACACACGAAGAATCACATGATTAAAGCATCACAGAAACAGAACACCTGCTTTCCTATTACCAAATCATCCTCTACCTGTACGTTGAGAGAGGGATCGGTGGTTCAGAGCACTGGCTGCTCCTACAGAGGACTTGTGTTCAGTTCCCCAGGTCCCAGTACCCACATGGCAACTCACAACTGGCTGTAACTTTCAGCTCCAGAAGATCCAGTGCTCTTTTCTGGCCACCGTGTGTACTTCACACCCATGGTGCACAAACATCCAGGGAGGCAATGGGTACACATAAAAATAAACAAATCTATAAAATGTTTCTACACAATAGTTTTTAAAATTATTGTAAATTCTGTGTGTATGTCTGTGTGGGGGTTTATGCATGTAAGCACAGGTGCCTATTCAGGCAAGAGCCTTCAGACCCCCGGAACTGAAGTCACAGATGGCTGTGAGCCCCCTGACATGGTGCTGGAAAATTGACTTGGGTCCTCTGAAAGAGCATTATACTCTCTTAACTACTCAGCCCTCTCTTCAGCCCTGACAGAGTTGTTTCTTTCTTTCTTTTTTCTTTTTAAATCATGGTTTTAGTCTCCAAAATGAAATTTAGGAACACCCTTTTAAAAGCATTACCACGAGAAAAAGTCCACACCAGCTCCCTTTCTCCTGGGCGAGTCTAGCCAGTGAAATCAGGAAAGCTTGAGTTTGGGAACGGAGACATAACAGTGACTTTTGTTAGAGTTAGTGTAAATATGTAAACACAGGCGGTTTCATACATACGTTGCTAGAATTAATTTCAAATTTCTTACATTAAAATTTGACAAGGTACATGAAGAATATAAACTAGTTATACAGTGTGCTCCAGAAGAAATCAGAAAGAGTTTGTTTTGTTTGGTTGTTTGTTATTGGTGATGGTGGTAGGGTTTTTTGTTTGTTTGTTTGTTTTGGGGACAGGTTTTCTCTGAGTAGCCCTGACTGTCCTGGAGCTCACTCTGTAGACCAGGCTGGCCTCGAACTCACAGAGCTACACCTGCTTCCCAAGTGCTGAGATTAAAGGCGTGCACCACCAATGCCCTGCAGAAAGCATAGTTTTAATAGATGCTGCTTATAGAAAGTATCAATAATTAAGTGTTTAGGAATAAACATAATATAAGATGCAGAGGACCTTTGTAAAGAAAGATAAATTGGCCTCAGTGAAAATATGAAACAAGCCGAGTGATGTGGCATGCCCCTTTAATCCCAGCACTCGGGAGGCAGAGGCAGGCGGATCTCTGAGTTCGAGGCCAGCCTGGTCTACAGAGTGAGTTCCAGGACAGGCTCCAAAGCTACAGAGAAATCCCATCTCAAAAAAAAAAAAAAAAAAAAAAAAAAAAAAAAAANAAAAAAAAAAAAAAAAAAAAAAAAAAAAAAAAAAAAAAAAAAAAAAAGAAAGAAAGAAAAAGTAAAAGAAAAGAAAATATGAAACAATATTTACTATAGAAAGAAGAGCTGTGTTCTTAGATTAAACACCTGTGATTTAAAAAGGAGTCAGGTTTCTTCATGTGTATCTAGATCCAATTGAAGCTCAGTCAGATATCCCAAAGTGATTTTCAGGTAATTGGACAAGTTAGTTCTAAAGTTTATATGAAGGACGGGCTCTCGAAACACCCAGGGCATTGCTGGTAAAAAGAATAAAGTACAGAATCAAAATGACAGTGAGTCAGACGTGGAGGTGCACAGTGAGGAATGTGGACGCTCCTCAAAAACTCAAGGACTTCCATACGATGCAGCCATTCCAGTCTTGCATATATATTTGAAGGAGACGAAACAAACTTTCAAAGAAATCCCGTCACCCCGTGTTTACGGAAACAGCTTAGGGGCCATCAGCAACTGAGTGGACGAAGAGAATGTGGAAAATATACACAATGCCGTATTATTTTGCCATAAAGAATTAAATCATATTATTTATAGTGAAATAAATGAAATAGAAGGACACGAAGCAAGTGGAATGAGTCAAACATGAAAGTAGGTTAGTGATGGCTGAGGCTTGGGAAGAATGCAAGAGTGGTGTGGGAGGAGGGAGGTTGGACTGGATCGATGTAGGCTGGCTACATGTACGGATGGATCACACTAACCCCCACCATTAATGCGTCTTTACACAAAAGGGGGTGGCTTTGTTTTGTAAAAAAAATTAAGGTGAAAAGGCTTGTCCTATTATATATTAAGTCATAGTAAGCCGCCCAGTATAATACAGCGTGAACAAATGCCCCGTGGCATTAAGCAGACTGCCCCAAAGCAGAAGGAATACACACACACACACACACACACACACACACACACACACACACACACACGCACAGTTGACCTGGTTCATGACAGACAGCAGCGCGGACCACAAGAAACAGGATAAATATCCGGTGAACGGTGCCCACAACTTGTTATTTACCTGGGAGAGGCTGGTTGCAGATTGATTTCCTATGCCACTTTATCCAAAGTGACTTCTGCAGGAATTAAAAGCAAGAGTTGGCAAGGCAATGCTTTATAATTATATATCTTGTTGCTCTGAGGGCGCCTTCAGCAGCCCTGGAATTGAGGCGGAGCCATGGAGATGGTGAACTAATCACTCAGTTTGGTTTTTCTATCTGAGGAAGTAAAACAATTCTCTGGGACCAGCAAACGGGGAAAACTTAACTCTCTGGGGCCGGCACAAAAGGGACACACACACACACACACACACCTTTAGGGTCTTTCCATCATCTCTTCATCTCTTTATTGCTTTTCTTACCTCTATTCAGTTGTTTCCCTTCTGTCTGTTCTTAATTTTCCCTCACAGCTTATACACCCCAGCAAAATCTTCCAAGAGGTATAAAAGTTACAATGTGGTTACAATCTATTTTTTAAGTGAATGATTACAACGAATATAAGTTACAAAATGTTTTCCGTGTCCCTTCCATGACTAAATATTTTATGTGTTACAGGTAAAAAATAAATTATCCCCAAGAACCCACATGCCCAAGCAACTTGATACAGATTAACAGGGTGCAAGCAAGCAAGGTTTTTTTTTCTCAGCCAGTTCTTTTACTGGCAGGCTGCATTTTGTGGTTATGAAAAAAGGATCAATCACTTTATTATTTATCTCAAAAGGTAATCTTATGAAAAATCTTTTTTTAATGATTTATTTAACTTTATTTTATGTGGATTGGTGTAAAGGTATCAGATCCCCAGAAACTGGAGTTATAGACAGTTGTTAGCTGTCATGTGGGTGCTGGGAATTGAACCCAGGTTCTCTGGAAGAACAGCCAGTGCTCTTAGCCGCTGAGCCATCTCTCCAGTCCCAGAAGGATCACAACTCTAAAGTTTTACGAATGAAAAACATTCAGCTCTGTTTAAACCCTCAGGGTGCATCTCCTCTCATCAACAGCTTTTTATTCAATCAGATCAGGAAGCTGAGGGCAGAAACGGGAACGAGGAATTAACCATCACCTTCCTCACCAACCCGGCCTAGCAAGAAAGACACAGCAGCCGGCAATGGCCAGGCTGCCTTTGTTTTGTCCCCTGACCTCAACGAGTCCCTCCCTCAGCTCTTAAAATTATGCCTTTCTAAACTTTAAATTGTTCCCCAAGATTTTCTACCTCAAAGCCATTAACCTAATCTTACTAACAATTCTGCTTGTCTAAATTCTTTCTAAGGATGGTGGTTGAATCTCCAGCAGCAAGGCTCAGAGAAAGTCAATCACTATATTCTAAGCACCAGTAACACTTACCAGCGAGGGGCTAGACACCCCTAAGAGTTTTCATACAACCTGTAGATTATGAGGGGTGTGGTGACCACTAAAGCGACAATCAGAGCTGTGCTCAGTAACACCATGAGGTCCTCAGGACAGAGTCCTCATGACACGCGTCGCTTCTCCAAGGCTCACTCACTCAGGCGTGGCTTTGTCAACTGCCCTGCCGTGTTCCGTGAGTTCCAGTGCTGCCTGTTGGGCCCCTTGCGTGCCCGCCCCACCATGACAATAATTTATAGTATCAACATATATCTCTTTTTTTTTTTTTGGCTTCTTTGTGTAGCCTTGGCTGTCCTAGAATTAGATGTGTAAACCAGGTTGACCTGGAATTCACAGAGATTCGCCTGTCTCTGCCTTCTGAGTGTTGGAATTAAAGGCGTGCACAACCTCCCTACTTGCTCCCTTCCCCACTTCAAACATATATCTTAAAGAAAGTGAAAGGTTAAGTTACAAATCATGAAGAGATATTTGGAATGCATAAATTAATAATTAATCTAGGAACCCACAGAAACTTTAGAGCTGTCTACATGTTCATTCCTTGTCTCTCACGGTTTCCCCAAATGTCAAAGGCTTTGGCTCAGTGGATCAAGCATTTATTTGCCACACAAGCTTGATTCCCAGAACCCACATAAAAGCTGGATGTGAGCGCGCACCAGTGTCTGACTGCCCAGTGCACACACACACACAGGCGGATAAAATGTGTATGTGTGTAGGTATGTATATGTCGTTGGCAGTTTCTATAAACTCGCAAATGAGGTCAGGAATTTCAACCTATTTTCTTAATAATATATAATACAGAAGAGAGTACCTGACACATGGTAGGTGTTTAATAAATGTTTATTAATTCAATAAAATTCCTCAAGTCAATAGTAAAAAACCAGCAATGCAAATAGAAAAATGAGCAAAAGATTTAAGCAGTCATTTCCCAAAATGAAAAAAAAAACTTGTCAATAAACATACCAAAAGAGACGTGAGTTTATTAATAAGCAGAAGATATTAGTTTCCGTCTAGAAGATGGCGGAGACAGCATTGGCAAGGCTGAGAGGCAGAGAGAGCTCCCAGCACACCTGCCGGCTGGAGGGGCAACTGGGATAAACTCAGGATTCTCTTGTGAAGGTGACCGTGTGCCCAGCCCATGTTTCCATTACCGTATTATTACATTTAGAATCTGGAACAATGCTCCTCAAAGTGCCAGGCACAGACAGGGGCCAGTGTGTGAATGCTCACAGAAGCATGGGAACTCAGACTAATCATTAAGAAGAAATCAACAACAACAAAAATCAAGGTTTAGCAGCCTGACGTGTTATATTTATTTTTACTCTTTAGATATTTTCAGCCCTGTGATAAAATACATATAACTTTTGTTTTTCAAAACATGGTTTCTCTGTAGCTTTGGAGCCTGTCCTGGCACTAGCTCTTGTAGACCAGGCTGGTCTTGAACTCACAGAGATCCTCCTGCCTCTGACACACACACACACACACACACACACACACACACACACACACACACTGCGACTGCTGGGATTAAAGGCATGCACCACCACCGCCTGACAATAAAATACATATAACTTTAAACTGACTGTTTTAATCATGCAAAGCATATGATTACAGGAATTAAGTTGTTTACATTGTCATGCAACCATTCCCATTATCCATCTCTCAAACTTTTTATGTCTCCCCTTCCAACTAAAATTCCATAGTCAATAACTGCTCATCTCTCCTCCCCCCAGAGCCTGGCAGCTGCCACTCTCTTCTATAGTTCAGGTTACTCTAAGAACGTCGTACAAGTGGTACCACACAATATTTGTTCCCTAGGGACTGTTCTATTCCACCTAGCATCCCGTCCTCAAGACTCCCGATACTGTCATTTGGGACAGAGCTTCCTTCTTTTGCAAAGATGAACCAAATTCTATAGCACATTGAATTTTTTACATTTATAAATCTTATTGTATGTTATTTGTGTGTGTGTGTGTGTGTGCCACATGTGTGCAGATCCCCAAGGAGGCCAGAAGAGAGAGATCAGATCCTCTAGAGCTGGAATCCAGGCTGTTGTGAGCCACCTTGTGTGGGTTAGGGAACTGAACCCAGGTCCTCTGGAAGAGCAGAGAGCACTCTTAACCACTGAACCATCTCTCCAGCCCAGTTTTACATTTATGTATCTATGTATATATGTATGTATGAATGTGTAGGACCCAGCCATGGAGCCCCTAGGTCTCAGTAGTTTTCCCTAAGGCAATACTGAATAAAGGTTCTTTGCTTTTCATACAGGACTCGGTCTCCTGGTTGGTTTGGGGGATACTCCATGATCTGGACATAACAGTATGTATGTGTGCTCATGAGCACATGTGTTATGGCAGGCATGAGGAATCAGTTCTCTCCTGACATGGGATTTAGGTGTTGAACTCAGATCATCAGCCTTTGTGGCAAGCACTTTCCCCACTGAGCCGTTACATCACCCACACACTGCATCTTACATACCCACCATCCACCCGTGGACACCAATTAGGCTAGGTGAGGCCAGGGAGTCTTAGAAACCCACCTGTCTTGGCATCCCCAGAGCTGGGATGATGAGAGCTGGCTGCTACATCTTTTTAAGTGGATGCTGAGGTTAGAACTCAGATTCTGATACCTGTACAGCAAGTGCTTTACCAACTGAGCCATCCTCCCATTCTCTCTCCATTTTTTTAAAATTTATTTATTTATTCATTATGTATACAATATTCTGTCTGTGTGTATGCCTGCAGGCCAGAAGAGGGCACCAGACCTCATTACAGATGGTTGTGAGCCACCATGTGGTTGCCGGGAATTGAACTCAGGACCTTTGGAAGAGCAGGCAATGCTTTTAACCACCGAGCCATCTCTCCAGCCCTCCATTTTATTCTTAAAAAAAGAAATCTTTTCAGGATCTTAATGTTATCTCACCACCCAGTAAAATTTATCAATCCCAGTTGGAAAACCAATGCTTCTCAGAAATTGTTGTTCTTATAGGTCAGAAACCACGTAAAGGAATGCTCCTATCTTACTTATTCATAAGCAACACAGAGGAAGAACAAGCTAAACATCCTTTAGCAGGAGATTGATAAATACATTGTGATAAATTCACCTAATGAAATAGTATGTGGGCCCAATCATTATTTACCAAATGTCTTCATAATATGCAGCTGCTCGAGGGATGGCTAAGTAGCCAAAGTGTTTGCCATGCAAGTGCAAGGGCAAGAGTTTGGGTCTCTGGAACTGACATACACACCAGTAGGTGTGGCAGCACCTCCTGATTTCGGGACTTGGAAAGCAGAGGCAGTGATGCCCAAAGCAAGCTATCTAAATGATACCAGTGAGTTTGGGGTTCAATTTTGAGACCCTGAGCAGAAAGCAATTGATGAATACTCTTGGTGTTAACATCAGACCTCCACATGCATGGTAGGTAACACATGTGCATGTGCACATACATGAACACACAAACACACATACACACACATGTCGATGATTAAATGAGTAAATAGATATAAAAATTAAGAACGGCCACCGACAAGGTCAAAATGACCCTTACTAATGTGGGGTGATGTAAAGCAATGAGTCTCCGTGAACTCTGTATAGAATGAAACTGCACACAGATGACAAAGATATCAAAAGCAAGACAACCCACACCCAATTCAGGACAGTTCCCAGGGGGTAGGACAGCAGAGGAGCTCACAGGTAGCTGGCAGTGTTGGAATGACAGCCAGTTAGGCTATTGTCTTAGGGTTATTATTGCCGTGATGAAACAAAACCTATAACCGAAACACAAGCTGGGGAGGAAAGGGTTAATTTGGCTTATACTTCCACATTGTAGTGCATCACTGAAGGAAGTCAGGACAGGAACTCAAATGGTAGAACCCTGGAGGCAGGAGCTGATACAGAGGCCATGGAGGGGTGCTGTTTACTGGTTTGCTCCCCTTGGCTTGCTCAGCCTGCTTTCTTATGGAACGCGGGACCGCCAGCCCAGGGATAGCATCTCCCACATGGGCTGAGCCCTCCTCCTTTAGTCAGTAATTAAGAAAATGCCTTATAGCTGGCATTATGGAGGCATTTTCTTGACTTAGGCTCCCAATTAAATATTTTTCTTTATAAAAGTTGTATAGTCTTTATGTCTCTTCACAGCCATAAAACCCTAACTAAGACACCTGGCTATCAGGAACCTTAGAGTTCTAGACGGGGGATCTAGAGGAGACAGTAGAAGGGACCAGAGATGACGGGGAGGGTAGCCATGGAGACAGTCTCCAGAACAAGGAGTGGTTTCATGAATGAATGAGTGAGTGAGTGCATGAAGCACTTTGGTAAAGAATAAGTAATTTGCAGTGAAGATGAGAATGCTGCACCATTCCTGTCAGCGTGGACATTATCATGCCCAGATCCGCGAAGTCCCCCCAAAACCAACAAGGAGACCGAGAACCGTATGTAAAAGCAAAGAGCCTTTATTTTATACAAGTTTGCAAACTCAGTCTCTCAACATGTTCAACGTATTGGAATAATCAGAGAGCCCTGAGCTCAGTTAGAGTTGGGTTTATAGTAGTAAAGGTGGGGTGAGGGGTTTCTGAGGTTCAAGACCCCTGATTGACTGACATTTGGCTAGGTGTCCTGGTGTGTATGCGCTGGCAGATGGTCCTATCTACAGCAGTTGGAACGTTAGGCATTTTCTTTGGATGGTCTGTTCTTGGGTGGTGCTCAGGTAATCTTAGTTTATGGTTCTTCCTGCAAGCAGGTATTGCTTCAGGGTAAACTATTGAGACTCGGGCCTCCATTAAACTTATCACGGCTGTGTCCTACACTGGCAGGTGATCCTTTGGGTGGTCTGTTTCTCGTGACTGGCTTTTACAGACACGTGTGATTGTTTACAGCTGTTCCCACGTAGGGTCTTACCTGGCTCATAATGATGGGCGCTGCTTCCCAGAAAGCACTTGTGAACTGAAGGGGATGGTGGGATGAAATCATGCAAGTGGGAAAGCAATTGGTTTTAACTTTTAAATATTTATTTTGTTTTGTCTGCATGTATGTTTGTGTACCATGGGTGCCCGATGTCTGCAGAGATCAGAGGAAGGTACCAGCCTTCCTGGAACTGGAGGTACAGATGGTTAGGAGCCGTCATGTGGGTGCTGGTAACTAAACCTGGCTCTTCTGCATGAACAAGTGCTCTGAACCACACTGATCCCGCTCTCCACTCCCTGGCTTTAAAATTGAGAAGGAGGAGGAGAAGGAGGGAGAATGATGATGAAGAGAAGAAGAAGGAAGGAGGAGAAGGAGAAGATGATGGTGATCTTGGGAACTGGTGAAATCCAACTGGCCTAGCCAGTATGCTGGCTATTTTAAATGTCAACTTGACACAACTTAGAATCATTCTGGGGAGAGAGCCTCAGTCAGTTTAGCCTGTGGACTCATCTCTAGGGAACTGTTCTGATTGTTGGTTGATATGAGAAGATCCAATCCATTGGGGGTGACACCATTCCCTAGGCCAGAGTCCCTCAGAACCCCAAAGAGTAGGAAAAGCTAACTGAGTAGCAAGCAAGCAAGCAAGCAAGCAGTGTGACCAGTTGTCTCAAGCTCCTCTGTCTACTAAGTTCCCTACAAAGATAGACTGGAACCTGGAACCAGAGCCAAATAAGCTCTTTCCTCTCTTTAAGTTGCTTTTTGTAAGGTTATTATTTTTTTTACAGCGGCCGAAGTGAGACTTGAACGGACCGTTACTGAGATTTATTTCACTTTTTCCTAAGCCTGCAATTTCTTCAGCAGGGAAGGTGGAGTCACTGCCTGAATTTAAGCCCTAGTCCCCCCACTCCCGAGTATTGTAGGTGCTTGTGTTCCCTCTGAATCCATCTGCTGAATTCTGATTGGTGATATTAGAAGGTAGGGCCTTTGGTGAGTGAAAAGTCAAGGGAATGGAAGACACAAGTGGGATTCTCCGATCAGTGTAGGAAGCTCTCTCGCTCAACTTCTGTCCCTAGGGACACAGAGAGGTTGGCCATCCTGCAATTTAGAAGTGGGCCTTCCCTGGAGCTTGACCATGCTGATCATGAACTTCTGTCCCCCAGAACCATAAGAAATAAAGTCCCATGGTTTACAGGTATTTCATCTGATAGCATTTTACCATGGCATCCCATGTTGACCTGATACTGGGGTAAGCATGGACAGATTATTTACCTTCTCTGTATTTCAACTTTTCTGTCTGAGCGATACAGATAGAGATATATCTACCTCACATAATGGTGACAATGAATGGTTGCATTGATATTCATAAAGAGAACAGTGCTGGGCACATAGCAAGTGCCCTGTTCATGATCCATGTTGTCAAATAAAATCCTTACTAGGTTCGCCAATGTGTATTTCTGAGCCTGCCTTCCCTCTTACACGTGGGGCTGGTTGTATTGGGGGTATGCAGATTTTCACTCTGGGATAGCGATTTCTGTGGCTCTCCTGTGAAAATCTCCTGAGAAGCCTCATCTTTAGGGATATTGCTGTACACACTGAAAGTCACCCATTTTGATGTCTTCCAAGATGAATGTTTTGAACATACATGATTCCCGACATGCTTCCTTCTTACAGTTATTTTATTGTGACAAAGTACGTGGCAGAAGCCACTTTAGAGAGGAGAGGTTTCTTTTGGCTCAAAGTCCAGGGAAAATAGTCAGTTATGAAGAGGAAGGTGGTGGCAGTCTGATCCATGATGGCAGGAACGATGATGTAAACATGTAAATATTCACCATGGTGAATGAGGAAACAGACAAACCCGAACTCTAAGGGATATCATTTTTAAAGCTTACTTTTAGGCACCCATTTCTGCTAGCCATGCCTCAGTCTCAAAGGTTCTATGACCTCCCAAAATAGACCACCAGCTGGAGGCCAAGTGTTCAAACACATGAGCCTGTGGTGAACGTTTTACATCCAAACCATAATAGACAATCCCAGCATTCCCTTTTTCCCTTCTCACCGTCTGTGCTTACTTACATTCCTGGTTCCTTACAATAGCATCCTACCAGATTTTCCTGCTTCATCTGTTTCTGCCGGTTCATCCGTGGTCCTTGGAGAACACAGTAAATCTTCCTCAAACAACCCTTTGGACATCATCCCTACTCCCCGCCCTGGGCTTAGGCCCTTCCCTCCCCTCATTACTGCATACAGAGAGCTGTTCCAACTCTGGCTGCTCAAGACCTGCAGACTGACCTCAGCCTTGCTCTCCCACTTATCTCTCTCTACTTGTCTTTGCGAACTCCTTCCCCCAACCACGGGGCCCATCACCTCCACCCTGATCCTGCCTATGCCCACCCAGGGAGCTTTGTCTCCTCCACACCCGGGCCTGGAATACACGTCCTGTTCTCCAAGGTCTGGCAAAGGGACTCTCAAGAGTGAGAAAGGGACACCAAAATGGAGACTGGGAAATAGCAAAAATAGACTGGGTGTTTTTAAATTGTTCTTTGTCTTGGCAGTGGTCCCAGGCGTGGGGAAGGATTCTCTTCCTCCTCCTTTGAGAGGCACCAGAGCACGAATGGCTCTGATTCTGTTACTTCCTAGATGGGAAAGTTCCTCATATCCTCTGGGCCTCGGTTTTACCCTCAGTGAAAGAGGATGACATCACCCCCTGGAGTGGGTGTGTCAGAAAAGGATGACATCACCCCCTGGAGTGGGTGTGGTCAGAGAAGGATGACGTCACCCCTGGAGTGGGTGTGGTCAGAGAAGGATGACATCACCCCCTGGAGTGGGTGTGGTCAGAGAAGGATGACGTCACCCCTGGAGTGGGTGTGGTCAGAGGATGACATCACCCCCGGAGTGGGTGTGGTCAGGTGCCCCCTTGTCATTCTCTCAGCTGCAAGAAGCTCTTTCCAGAAATTGCCAAGAAGTTCTTTGACCAAAAAAAGCTGCATTTCCCAAAATGGTGTTCTTTCTGTGGGGGCAGTTGGCTTCAGGGTACAAAATCCTGGCGTCCCCTCTTTTGATTGAACAGGGCCAACACAGCTTCTGACTATCCCAGAAAACCAGCATCTCTCTCCACCCAGCCCAGCTTCTTTTCCTCCCCTCACGGGTATTACTCCCAACACTGCTCCTTAGACTGTCTGCGTACCAACCCCTGCTTGGAGTTCGTTTCCCAGGAAACCTGGCTTAAGTTGGGTGACCTAAAGGAAATGGTTTCCAAAATGGCACTTGGGAGCTGTACCGCTTGCTGGCTGACAGGTACTGAGAAGCATCACTAAAGGGCCCTGGAACGTGTCGTGTGTTGCTAAGATGTTCCCCACTGGCAAACTGGTGCATAACACAGGTGGGAGTTAGCGCACGTGCAGGGTGCGGTCCGTCAAGCCTCCGGCGCTTCTGCGTTGAAAGTATTTGTAAAGATTATAGAGTGAGGTGGCAATGGTTGGGGATGGCAGCAACACTCATTCATTCAAGAAAGACAATGAAAGGCTAAGAATGATTTATCGCCAGTATAAGGCCAAGTGTGAACGCTTAAGGGTATTTTTGGCATCATCTAAAGGGGGTCTCATGTGCACCAAAGGGCAGGGAAAACTAAGGGCAAGAACTTAATTATAAGAAGAACTGGACTGTAGGGAAGACTGAGTTCTCAACTCCAGGAGTTTGCTATGCCAAGATCAGGAACTTAACTGGAAAGACTCTGGGGAGGTGACAGGGAAGGTATCCGTTACGTTGCCTATTGACTGGAGGTTCAGCAAAGACCAGAACATCTGCCTCCAAGATCACTCTTGTAGCTGCTGCAGACCTCAGAGGAGCTGCTTTTGAGCTCTTCTTGCATTTGGGGGAGGCCTTGGTACTTGTCGGTGAGTTCTGGGTGCCCCGTCAAAAGCAGCTGTTTCTGATAGACAGTCCGTGCATACTCTCATCTTAGAATTGCCATCCCATGGCTACTGCCATTTTTGTTCCAGACCCACACCACACTGAAGGGGAGTGAGTGTCAGGGGGCAGGAATCCTTGGGGACTGTCATAGAGCCTGCCTGTCAGAACCTGGTAGACTTTTGAGGGTCCAGAGACACTGTAATCGATACTTGTAACTATTGTCTTTTTTTTTTTTTTTAAGCCAGGGTTTCTCTGTAGCTTTGGAGGCTGTCCTGGAACTAGTTCTTGTAGACCAGGCTGGCCTCGAACTCACAGAGATCTGCCTGCCCCTGCCTCCCGAGTGCTGGGATTAAAGGTGTGCACCACCACCGCCCGGCTTGTAACTATTGTCTTAATGACAGGGAAAGCCGTGAGCTTCCAGTGGTGGTCCAGGGCAGGAAAGAACTCTGCAGGTGGTGCAACCTGGAGTACAGGTGACCCTAAGGTAGTAACAAGCAGCATCCATGTTGGGAAAGAGCAGTTTCTGGGAAGCCCCAGGATCTTACCGTGGCACTTGGAGGGCCTGAGGTGTGCTATCTACAACAGCGAATTCCTAGCCTTCAGAACCTGGCGGCCTCTTGATTCTGGACATGGATTGACTACATAACCAGAGCTGCCGATGCCAACCTCGCCTCTGTCAGACCCGCCAAGCCATCCAAGCCATAAAGCTGTATGGGCTTAGACATACCCTGCCCTAAGCTGGAGATGATACTTAGTCTGCTGTCTACAGCTGGGATAAGAACCTGACCAAAAGCATCTTGGAGGAGGAAAGAACTTATTTGGCTTACACTTCCATGCTATGGCCCTCTTGGAACAAAGTCAGAGAAGGATCCTGGAGGCAGAAACTGAAGTGGAGGCCGTGAAGGAACAGTGCTTACTGGCTTGATTTTCTTGGCTTTCTTAGTCTGCTTTCTTATTCTGCGCAGGGCCACCTGGCCAGGGTCGACACTGCACACAGTGAACTGCGCCTGTCTGCATCAATCCTTAACCGAGAAAAGGGCCCCACACCAAGATGAGGGAGGAGTTTCCTCAGTTGAGGCTCCCTTTTGCAGATGACTCTAGCTTTTGTCAAGTTGACTAAATAAATAAATAGCCAGCAGGCCCAGCTGTGCGCAGACAGCAAGGGCACATCGCTAAACCACCAGCCGCTTCTGTACCAGCTCCTCTTCCTTGGTGCTCATAGACGGCAGCATGGGGAGTCTCACAGACAGCTAGGGAAGGAAGTAAAAGGCTGACCGTGGTTCACAGACGGATCAACTCAGTATGCCTGTGAACACTGAAAACAAACGGCTGTGGGGTTCCTGTCTGCTCAGTGAGGGAGATACAGCGATGGGGCTGGTTATAAAGGGCTGGGGGTCCCTCAACATGCAGACCTTTAGACAATGCACCGAGTAGATTAGTCAGGGTCTCTAGACAAACGGAACTGATGCGATAAACATACATTATGCAGAGGATTTTATACAGCTGGAGAAACGGATGGCTCTTTGGTTAAAGCACTGGCCATTCTTGTGGGAGACCCAGGTTCAGTTCCCAGCACTTGCCAGCGCCTGGATGAAGTGCACGTGGCAGCGCACAGCCATCTGTGAGGTTAGCCCCTAGTGATCTAATGGCCTCTTTTGGTCTCCATGGACACTGTACTCACACTGTGCACACACACATGCAGGCAGAACAGTAATGCATACAAAATGAGTATCTATATAAAACACATAAAATGGATAAAGTAGTTGCAGAAAGTATTTAGAGAAATAATGAGAGATTTCTTAGATTGCCTTATGTCAGTGGTTCTCAACCTATGGATTGTGAACTTTTGGGGGATCAAACGACCCTTTTACAGGGATTGTCTAAAACAACCTACATATCAGATATTTACATTACAATTCCTAACAGTAGCAAAATTACAGTTATGAAGTAGCAATGAAAATAATTTTATGATTGGGGCTCACCACAACATGGGGAACTGTATTAAGGAGTTGCAGCATTAGGAAGGTTGAGAACCACTGGCTTACGTGAGTGTGATCGGGAAGTCCAGCAATAACTGTCCACTGGGGAGGTTAAGAACCTGTAGGTGCTCAGTCCATGAGCCTGAGGGCCTCAAACAAGACCCATCTGGTGCTGAAGTTTCAGGATTCCTGGAGAGCTACTGGTCCTCAGTACATATTAGAAGGCTTAAGAAACTGAGCTCTGATGCCCTCCAAGGCGGTGGCAGCGGCAGCAGCAGCAGCAGCAGCAAAGAACAGATACATTTCCTAGCAAGAAGGGGAGGCAGCGGACACTACCACCTTTCCCTTTGACCCCTCCGCTCTTCTTTCCATGAGGGCCTCGTTGGAATGAGTCAGCCACTCTGGGGGAGCGATCGCTCCCTCTTCAGTTCATTCTTCCTGGAGATACCCTCATAGACCTGCCTAAAGGCCTGGCTCTTAGCCGAGTCCGGATTCAATCATCAGATTAACCATCACACTTTGCCATCTACTCTGTGTGCAAAGAAAAGCAGCCGAGAAGAAGAACATTCACAGAACCCGAGGCAGGAATGTTTGACCTGATCTTGTGGTCCAAAGCCTAGAAGGAGAGAGATGGGACAAAGTGATCTGGGAATGAGGCAGGTAGGTGAACCTAAAGGACTATGCCCGAAATAGGAGGAACCTAGAGGGCTAACAATCATCCGAGGGAACAATCATGGATCCGATGTCCAATAGCGGAGTCGAATTCACAGGGAGCAGATGTAGCAAGGCTGGATCTTCAAGTTGCCAGTTCTGGAATAAGGGTACATGAGCAGAGTACCTGTGGTGGCAGGGATGAGCTAGGGACACAGCAAGGCTACACACTGCCACCTACCACACCATTTCTAAGCACTTCCATGACACGTGTATTAGTTACTTTTCTGTTACTGCGAAAAAGTGCTATGACCAAAAACAACATAAGGAGAAAAGAGTTTATTTTGGTTTATCTCTACCCTTCAGCACTGGAGTTACAGGCAAGGGTGCTGGGGATCAAACTCAATCCTCACAGTTGCACAGATATCATTTTACCAACTGAGCCATCTTCACAGCCCTGAGTTATCTTTCCCTTTGAATTGTTATTGCAGTTATTGACTGATTGTGTGTGTCCTTGTGGGTCACGTGTGAATGCATCATGCACTCCTGTGCATCCCTGTAACACTCGTATGGAGGTCAGAGGACAACTTGCATGAGCTGGTTTTCTTCTTCCACCATATGGTCCCACGGCTCAGACTTAGGGCCTCAGGCTTGGTAGCGAAGCCTTTACTCACTAAGCACTAAGCCATCTTACTGGCTCCCTAAATTATGTTTTAAAGGTGCAGCTCAAGCATCACTTTGAGATGATACCCTGCAAAGATGAAATTCCACCTTCAGGACACAGTTCAGACCCCAAATCAATGACCGTTATATGATCCTGTGTCCCAAATAGGGAGAATATATCCAGGAGCCAGCTAGTGGGAGCAGGGATGGCTGTCTGTCAGTACTTCCAATGACCTCAGCTCCAGAGGCCCCATAGCCTTGGTTCTCCAAGTTTCCTCATAACAGTGACACATTAAACTGATTAAACTTTAAGCTCTCTGTCTAAGTGTTTGTGCCAAGAGACCATCAGGCAAAGAAAGGTGTCACCATGCTGGCGGGAGCAATTGACCACAGCCACCAGCAAGAGGTTGTTGCAAAATAGTTGCAAAGAACAATGTATTTCAACCTAGAAGTTTCCCTGGATTCCTGGATTCCTTTCTTCAAATTCTCTGTCCAGTGTGGAGGTAAATGAAGAAGCTCATCAACCACAGCCTGAGCCCGGCCAGCAGCCAGGTCAGCAGCAGGTCCAATCTAGACAGAGAGGAACAAGTGCAGCGCGGAAACATGAGGGGTGTTGTTTCTCCTACCACCTCCTTCTCTGATGTCTGCTCACACAGAGAATCTTGGAGCCCCATCAGAGGATGCCAGTTTACTGTATCTTGCATGTGGATGTGCATGTGTGCAAGGCAGTGGACACGGATGAAGGACGCGTGCTTCCCCTGTGTGCACGGCAGTGGACACGGATGAAGGACGCATGCTTCCCCTGTGTGCACGGCAGTGATGAAGGATGCATGCTTCCCCTGTGTGGGAAAAACATTTGCTTTCCCATGTTCCAGAAGAGCTGGCTGCTCACAGTTCAGTTCCTTTCCTGGTACTACTTTAATCAGAAGCCAGAAAAGGGGGTTTTACCCAAATGAATGCCCATCTCTGGAGGAAGAAAGGCTGCCTCCAAGACTTGTTCATGAAAATATAGACTAGCTTAGCCCCCTGACAATGAGGTCAACTCAAGAGAGCCATCCTAAAAACAGAGCTGCTGAACCTCTGTGGTAACAGTTAAACATCCCTGCTCAAACTCATGTTCCTCGACCTTCACAGGTTTTCTTCCTGTTTAAAAAACATTTTTATTAGCAGTTCCTGCATTAAATCTCTGTCTTGTCATCTGTTCTTGCAGAACCTAACACTTCAACATAAAACTGGTATAACTATTGAACGAAGGAGCTGGAGAGATGGCTCAAGGATTAAAAGCATGTGTTGCTCTTCCAGGAAATCCAGGTTCAGTTCCCAGCACCCACATTGTGGCTCACAACCATTCACAACCATTCCATTCTAGGGAATCTGAACCCCTCCTCCATGGGCACCAGGTATGCACATGCATATAAGCATAACATATATATAAACATATATACATATCAATGAAGGGCTGGGGAAGGCTCAGTTGTTGCTCAAATCTGCTGTGCAAGCATGAGGACCCGCAGTAAGAGTCCCCAGAACGCAGTAAAAATCAAAGCATAGTAGTACACATGCATGTCAGCCCAGCCTTGGATTATGGTGGGAGGTAGGAAGGTGGGGTGGTTAGGAGTGGAGAAAGGTGTCTCTGAATTTCATTGACCAGGCAACGTGGCATGATAGATGGACTCCAAATTCAGCAAGAGACCCTGTCTTTAAAAATATGGAGCATGATAGGGGAATTCCAAGTTGACTTCAGGCGTCACACATGTGTACGTGCTCACAATAAATGTACTCAGTGGATTAATACCTAGAAAAGGTTAGGAACAGGACCTGACATAGAGTGCATTCTGTATAACTGCCTATTACTGTTATCTCCAACACTGTGTAGTGTCCAGCCCTAACTCCTGGACCCCAGGTTAAGTCTATTATCACCACACACTGGAATCCTCTTCCATAGGCCCCACGGCACATTCATAACTGACATGACTTCTGGTCTTTTAGGAAGGAGGCTGAAAAACATCTTCTACTTTGTTTTACTTTTAAAGGGTGTTTTACTTTATATGGTATGTGCATCGTGTATGCGTTTATGCACAGGTGCATGCAGGTGCAGGTGCTCATTGTGTGTAGATCTGCGTCAATGCATGCAGCTGCATGAGTCTGTTGCACACAGGTGAGTGTGCCCTTTGTGTGCAGATATGCATGCCTGTTGCACGTGTGTATGCCCATTGAATGCGGGCACAGGTTCCTATTGAATGCAGGTGTGTCTACGCATTCATTCACAGAGGCTAGGGAGCAGGATCAGGTGTCTCCCTCCGTTTCTCTTCTCTGTATTTTTTGAGACAGGTCCCTAACTGAACCAGGAGCTCACTGTTTCAACTATACTGGCTGGCCACCAAGTACCTGGGGTCCACTTGCCTCCATTCCGTGGACGAGTTAGTTTTCTATCAATTTAATGCAAGCTAGAGTCATTTGGAAAGGACTCTTTTTTTTTTCACTTAAATTTTATTTTTTAATTGATTTTTATTGAGCTCTACATTTTTTTCTGCTCCCCTCCCTGTCTCTCCCTTCCCCGCTTCAACCCTTCCCCAAGGTCCCCATGCTCCCAATTTACTCAGGAGATCTTGTCTTTTTATATTTCCCATGAAGATTAGATCTACATAAGTCTCTCTTAGGGTCCTCATTGTTGTCTAAGTTCTCTGGGTTATGTTTTGTAGGCTGGATTTCTTTGCTTTATGTTTTAAAACCACCTATGAGTGAGTACATGTGATAATTGTCTCTCTGGGTCTGGGTTACCTCACTCAAAATAATGTTTTCTAGTTCCATCCATTTTCCTGCAAAATTCAAGATGTCGTTATTTTTTTCTGCTGTGTAGTACTCCATTGTGTAAATGTACCACATTTTCCTTATCCATTCTTTGGTTGAAGGGCATTTAGGTTGTTTCCAGGTTCTGGCTATGAAAAACAATGCTGCTATGAACATAGTTGAGCAAATGTCCTTGTGGCATAATTGAGCATCCTTTGGATATATACCCAAAAGTGGTATTACTGGGTCTTGAGGAAGGTTGTTTCCTAATTTTCTGAGAAATCGCCACACTGACATCCAAAGGGGTTGTACCAGCTTGCATTCCCACCAGCAATGCAGAAGTGTTCCCTTTTCCCCACAACCTCTCCAGCATAAGTTGTCATCAGTGTTTTTGATCTTGGCCATTCTTACAGGTGTAAGATGGAATCTCAGAGTTGTTTTGATTTGCATTTCTCTGATGACTAAGGATGCTGAACATTTCCTTAAGTGTCTTTCAGCCATTTTAGATTCCTCTGTTGAGAGTTCTCTGTTTAGGTCTGTACTCCATTTTTTTTAAATTGGATTATTTGTTCATTTCATGACCAGTTTATTGAGTTCTTTGTATATTTTGGAGATCAGACCTCTGTATGATGTGGGTTTAGTGAAGATCTTTTCCCATTCTGTAGGCTGCCGTTTTGTCTTGTCGACCATGTCCTTTGCTTTACAGAAGCTTTTCAGTTTCAGGAGGTCCCATTTATTAATTGTTTCTCTCAGTGTCTGTGCTGCTGGGGTTATATTTAGGAAGTGGTCTCCTGTGCCAATGAGTTCAAGTGTACTTCCCACTTTCTCTTCTATAAGGTTCAGTGTGGCTGGGTTTATGTTGAGGTCTTTGATCCATTTGGACTTGAGTTTTGTGTATGATGATAGATATGGATCTATTTTCATTCTTCCACATGTTGATATCAAGTTATACCAGCACCATTTGTTAAATATGCTTTCTTTTTCCATTTGATATTTTTTCTTCTTTATCAAAAATCAGGTGTTCAAAGATGTGAGGATTAAAATCCGGGTCTTCAATTCCATTGGTCTTCCTGTCTGTTCTTATGCCAATACCAGGCTGTTTTCAGTACTGTAGCTCTGTTGTAGAGTTTGAAGTCAAGGATTGTGATGCCTCCAGAAGTTCTTTTATTGTACAGGATTGTTTTGGCTATCCTGGATTTTTTGCTTTTCCATATAAAGTTGAGTACCATTCTTTTGAGGTCTATGAAGAATTTTGCGGGAATTTTGATGGGCATTGCATTGAATCTGTAGATTGCTTTTGGTAAGATTGTCATTTTTAGTATGTTAATTCTATCTACCCAAGAGCATGGGAGATCTTTCCACTTTCTGGTGTCTTCTTCAAGGGAAGAAGGACTCTTAAATGAGAAAATGGCTCCGTACGATCAGGCAATAGGCAAATCTGCAGAGAATTTTCTTGATTAATGATTGATGTGGAAGGCCCAGCCCACTGTGGGTGGTATCATCTGGGGAAAGTGGTCCTGAGTTCTGTAAAAAAAGTAGGCTGAGGATGCCATGCAAAGCAAACCAGTTAGCAGTATTCCTCCTTGGCTTCTGCTTCGATTCCTGCCCTTGGTCCCTATCCTGACTTCCTCTGATGTGCTGTGCTGTGGAACTATCACTGAAATAACCCCTCCCCCGAATTGCTTTGTGTTTTATAGCAGCAATAGAAACCTCAACAGAGATGTAGCAATGAGCTGCCACACCTGGCTTCTAGCTTTGACCTGGGTACTTGGGCTCCAAACTCAGTTCTTCACATCCATACAGCGAACACTGTACCCACTGAGCCGTTTACCGAGAGCCCAGTTGTTCTATTTTTTATGAAACATCTTGTTTTAAAACAGTTCTCGAATCACAGGAAGTTGCAGGGAAGTTCTCATGCGACCGCTGCCCAGGTTCCTCATGATCCTACCTCACAGCGGCACTGAATCATAACCAAGAGACTGTCCGGTGATGTTCCACAGGGTTCTCTGTCTTATTAGTGTGTGTATGTGTGTGTGTGTGTGTGTGTGTGTGTGTGTGGTATCTCACACACGGAGGCCAAAGGACAGCTTGTGGGGAGTCGTTTCTTTCCTTCCATCATGCGGATCCAACTCAGGTATTCAGGCTCAGTGGTGAGCACCTTTTCTTACTGAGCCATTCTTCACGTGAGTTCTACATGCACTCACGTGTTTGTGTGGTTGTGTGTGCGTGTGTGTGTGTGTGTGTGTGTCCAGGCTACCAATATGGGAGCCATGCCGAGCTGTCATGGCAACCAAGGTTCTCTGCTGCACCGTCACCTCAGGACCCTGCTGTCGCTCAAATTCTGTTGTGCTCCTCCTCTCTCCCTCGTCCCTGAATTCTTTCTGCTATTAGAACTATGGCTTTTCTAAGTGTTCGGATCATGTGCTGATGGAGGAAGGTCATCTGTCTATGTTCTACTTTCATTGGTTAATAAAGAAACTGCCTTGGCCCTTTGATAGGACAGAAAATTAGGTAGGCGGAGTAAACAGAACAGAATGCTGGGAAGAAGGAAATGAGGCAGATGCCTCAGGCAGATGCGATGAAGCTCTGGCCCAAGATGGACATAGGTTAGAATCTTCCCAGTAAGCAACCATCTCGTGGTGCTACACACATTAAGAGAAACGGGTTAACCAAGATATGAGAATTAGCTGATAAGAGGCTAGAACTAATGGGCCAGGCAGTGTTTAAAAGAATATAATTTGTGTGTTGTTATTTCGGGTATAAAGCTAGCCATGCAGGAGCTGGGTGGGACGAAAAGCAGGCCTGCTTGCCTCCTCTCTACAATGTGCTACCTTCAGTACTCTTTCTTTCACATCCTCCCATTTCATTTGGTTCACCCAAGTTGGTGTGTGTTACCAGTCATTCATTGCATTCTATCGCTGAGTGCTAGTGCCGTGGTGAGGATGTAACAAACCAGTGTAACCATTCATGTCTTTGGCAACATTTGGCAAGCTTCCAGCTTGCTGAGTATTATGCATAATACTGATATGAATATTCATGTATAAAAAGTAGCCTCTTTTCTTGTAATAAATGCCCAGGCAAGCAACTGAGGCTTTCTATGTTGAACCTGTTTTTAGCTTTGGAAATGAACTGTCACCCTGATGGAGGAAGGTCATTGGTTAATTATAATAAAGAAACTGCTTGGCCCTCATAGGTTAAAACATAGGTGGGAGGAGTAAACAGAACAGAATGCTGGGAGGAAGAGGAAGTGAGCTCAGAGGCCATGCTCCCCTTTCCTGGCCAGACGCGATGAAACTCCAACCCAGGATGGATGTAGGCTAGCATCTTCCCAGTAAGCGCACCTTGGGGTGCTACACACATTATTAGAAATGGGCTAGTCCAGGTGCGAGAATTAGCCAGTAAGTGTTTAAAAGAATACAGTTTGTGTGTTGTTATTTCGGGTAAAGCTAGCTGGTGGCAGGAGCTGGGTGGCAGAACACAGCCTGCAGCTCCTACAACAGAATGGCACCCAGATGTGTGGACAACTGAATCCACTGAAAGCCTGAGAAAGCTTGGGAAAGAGTAAAGCATGTTTTCTTGGTAGCAACAATTTCTTGGGTCTGCTCTGCTTGCTAGAGGCAAGCAAGCGCTCTCATCTAAGAGAGGTTTCCTGACTCAGCTTTAGCTGCAAAACCCTGCACCTCTTAAGAGGTCCTGCCACGAAACACTTCAATGGTGTTGATAAAAGCCCACTGAATGCTTGTTTGTTTTCAGCAGTAGCAGGAAAAAAACCTGTGTTGTTTTAAAATGCCAGCTTTCTGGGCCGTCCTGCCAGGGCAAACTCTGACTGTTTGAGGCAGGAGGGCCAACTACAGAGAGAGGACTTGAGTGTTGTCTGTGGACATAATGCTGCAACTTACTTGCTGGCAGGGACCTTGAAACACCATAGATTTGTGGCAATAAACGTGGCTACAGCGGTACCTCTGCCACGAGGCTGGAAAGCTAAAGAATGGGCTGGAGCCAGGCGGTGGTGGCGCATGCCTTTAATCCCAGCACTTGGGAGGCAGAGGCAGGTAGATCTCTGTGAGTTCGAGGCCAGCCTGGTCTACAAGAGCTAGTTCCAGGACAGGAACCAAAAACTACGGGAGAAACCCTGTCTCAAAAATTAAAAAAAAAGGGGAGGGGGAGAATGGGCTGGATCCAGCCATCAAAGCCACGGCTTTAGTCCTACTGAGATTGCTCAGTAATTAAGAGGTTCATGTGGTCAGAAAAAGAGAGATATACAGTAAAGAGAGATTCAAAGACAAAGAAAACTTTTAAATGATTTAAAGTATGTTAAAAAAAATATATGCAAGCTAAAAGTTAAAGTTCTTAAAAGTAAAAAATGGAAGAAAGAGTAGTTGGATGTGGTAGTACACACCTTTAATCCCAACACTTGGGAGGCAGAGGGGAATTGACCTCTGTGACTTCAAGGTGTGGTAGCACACGCCTTTAATCCCAGTGCCTAGAAGGCAGAGACAAACAGATCTCTGTGAGTTCAAGGTGTAGTAGCGTACACCTTTAATCCCAATGCCTGGGAGGCAGAGACAGGCGGATCTCTGAGAGTTCAAGGATAGCCTGGTCTACAGAGTTATTCCAGGACAAAGATATACAGAGAATATAAAATAAAAGTAAAAATAAACAAAATAGAGTTAAAATAAAGCCGTACAAAAATGGAAAATAAACAAAGAATTTTGATACTGTATGCTATTATGTTCTCTTTGAATTGTTTGAATGCTGAGGAAGGAGTAACAGCTGCTAAAAGATATTTGTTTATAAATGCTGCTGAACTAATCCAACATAGATATTTTGAAAATGCCTTGACTTTGAAATTTGGATCTAAGGACATGATGCTTTGGAAAGGAGTTTCTTATTTTGTTTTCACAAAGGGTGAGAGTCTGTGGATTGCTTCTATCCCAATATGGTATGATAGACCATGCCCTCCTGAAAGGTTACTGTGAACACCCTCAAAAAATTGCTTCGCTCAACTGCCAACTGAGATGACCCTGGCACACAGGTTACCCCATGAAAGATATGATTAACAGCGCCCCCATTCAGCAGGAAGCAGTTTGGAGAGAAATAACTGCTCCCATATTTCCAAATATTGTTTATAAATGTTCTTTTACATTTAAAGAGGGATATGATATAGGTATGAATAATTTGCATTGGTATGGATTTTAAGGTCAATTTTGTGATGTGTATTTCTGATGTTGATTAAGGTATAGTAATTGTGTATTTCATTTTTAAAATGTAAAGTATAATTAGAAAATATAGGTTAATAATCATCGATAATAGTCAAGTTTGTAGTCATGTTAGATTTTCTAGATATATAGAGATATATTTCAGTTAGATCGGCATTCTTCATTCTTTCAAAGACTACGGAATGTTATTTAATGTTTTAATAATTTAGGGTTTTTCATGACAATGAGACACATCTGCTCCTGGCAGCACCAATCTACTTCAAGAAGAAGATGGGCATCGAAGAGGATCCTTATGGAGTTTGATAGCCATTTGGGCAAGAAACTGCTCTAGCCTGGACTGTTGCATAAACTGGACAAAGAGAACCCGCAGAGAGAGGACTACTGAACTTGCCTAAAGGTGAGATGACCTTTTGGGGTTCCTGATTCATGAAGGAGTCTGCGAGACATTCTGAAGGACACAGCAGATAGTGACTGAACTGCCTTTGAAATTTCCTGCTTCATGGAAAAACTCTGCTGGATACTATGGGCCTGTAGGCCAAAGATGGATGCCCCAACGGTATAGAGGAACTTTGGGTGACTGTCCAGGCAGCAAGATGTCTCTGTCATTTCTAGAGTTTTGAAGGTTGCTTATTTCTTGTTTAATTAGGTAATATAATATCCTTCTGGAGTCTTTGATGGAGTTAAAGAATATATAGATAGTTATAGTTTTTCTTAGTTATGATAAAAATAAAATAGATGTAAATATTGT
>NW_026068108.1:409650-433448 GCF_014885135.2 Alexandromys fortis
TCTGCTCCTGGCAGCACCAATCTACTTCAAGAAGAAGATGGGCATCGAAGAGGATCCTTATGGAGTTTGATAGCCATTTGGGCAAGAAACTGCTCTAGCCTGGACTGTTGCATAAACTGGACAAAGAGAACCCGCAGAGAGAGGACTGCTGAACTTGCCTAAAGGTGAGATGACCTTTTGGGGTTCCTGATTCATGAAGGAGTCTGCGAGACATTCTGAAGGACACAGCAGATAGTGACTGAACTGCCTTTGAAATTTCCTGCTTCATGGAAAAACTCTGCTGGATACTATGGGCCTGTAGGCCAAAGATGGATGCCCCAACGGTATAGAGGAACTTTGGGTGACTGTCCAGGCAGCAAGATGTCTCTGTCATTTCTAGAGTTTTGAAGGTTGCTTATTTCTTGTTTAATTAGGTAATATAATATCCTTCTGGAGTCTTTGATGGAGTTAAAGAATATATAGATAGTTATAGTTTTTCTTAGTTATGATAAAAATAAAATAGATGTAAATATTGTAATTTTTACTTGATAACTGTTTTGTTATATGTAATTTTGCTATGTTAAGTTAAAGCCTTCCTTTTTTTGTTTAAACAGAAAAAGAGGAAATGATGGAGGAAGGTCATTGGTTAATTATAATAAAGAAACTGCTTGGCCCTCATAGGTTAAAACATAGGTGGGAGGAGTAAACAGAACAGAATGCTGGGAGGAAGAGGAAGTGAGCTCAGAGGCCATGCTCCCCTTTCCTGGCCAGACGCGATGAAACTCCAATCCAGGATGGACGTAGGCTAGAATCTTCCCAGTAAGCGCACCTTGGGGTGCTACACACATTATTAGAAATGGGCTAGTCCAGGTGCGAGAATTAGCCAGTAAGGGCTAGAGCTAATGGGCCAAGCAGTGTTTAAAAGAATACAGTTTGTGTGTTGTTATTTCGGGTAAAGCTAGCTGGTGGCAGGAGCTGGGTGGCAGAACACAGCCCGCAGCTCCTACAACATTACCCCACTTCCAAGAATGGACACACATTACATTTGCATTAGCCGTGCATAAGCGAACATGTTTCTCAGCATCCTCCCCAGCATCTGACGTTTCCCTGTTTTCATTTTATCCTAATTCGCTTGCACGGCTATCAGAAACTTAGGGTAAATAACACTTGTTTCACTTTTTCAGCACTGACATGAAATTTTATTTGAAAAGAAAATTATGTAACTGTTAAAAGTAAGTAGACTGGATGGAGAATATTAAAGAAGCAACAGTGCTAGTGTCTCCGCAGGAATAAAAAGTCAGGATTTAGTGCCTTAATATGTGAGTTCTGGAGGTCCTCCCATTTCTGTTATGGATTAAGCAGAATTTTTATGGGCTGGCCATTTGACTTATGTAAAGAAAAAACTGGTTTTTTGGAGGGGGCGGCTTGTGAGATGGCCAGTGGTCAGAATGCGTACTGCTCTTACAAAGGACAGGTGTTCACTTCCCAGTACCCATGTTGGGTGACTCACAATGACCTATAACTTTAGTTTCAATAGGTCCAACACCCTCTTCTGGCCTCCATGGGCACCTACACTCACATGCATTTATCCCCCACATATAGATATAATTAAAGATTAAAAATAATTCTTAGAGTTTGGTGGTGGTAGTTCACGACTTTAATCCCAGCACTTGGGACACAGAGGCAGGTGGATCTCTGAGTTCAAGGCCAGCCTGGTCTACAGAGCAAGTTCCAGGATAACCAAGGCTACACAGAGAAACCCTGCCTTGAAAAAAAAACTAACTAAATAAATAAATCTTAGACCTGGCATAGCGACTCACACCTTTAATCCCAGTACTCAGAGGTAAGGGCTGTCAGATCGCTGAAAGTTCGAGACCAGCCTGGTATACATAGTGAGTTCTAGGACAGCCAGAGCTACATAGTGAGACCCTACAAACAAACAAACAAACAAACAAACAAATGATCCTACATATAAATAAATAATCTTACAGATATTACAAAAAATGAATCGACAGTAGAACTGTGGACAACACAATTCTGTGCTGGGAGGGAGGAGCTACTCTATTCTCTCAGGACATGATCACTGTTATCCACTGAGCTGGAAACACCACACACACACACACACACACTTCCTGTCTTCAATCTCTATCCCCTAATACATCTGTACACACTTGAGGGGTGTGTGTGTGTGTGTGTGTGTGTGTGTGTGTGTGTGAATAAGAAATCCTAAAAATCCTGAAAACCATGATGGACTGCTGCATTGCAGGCATCTGGTGAACGAAGCCAGCCTCCTGCTGTCTAAGATCCGGAGGAATCTTACTTACCACACTGACTACCACACCTCACCACACTGACTTGACACATCTTCAGCCCTGGACTGAAGTGTGACACAGGCAAAGGCTTAGTAAGTCTGCATACCAGGCCTTGTCTTCTTAATGTTCCCACTCAAATCCAAGCCACCATGTAGTAGACTACCCAGAACACCCTGCTGGATGAAGAGACCGCATGTGAATTACTGGAGCTACTATGCAGAGAGCAACACCCCAGCTGAATTCAGGCACAGGATGACCCCAGATATCACGTGCACACTGCACTGTGAGAAGCGACTCTTTACTTCCTGGCATGGTCAGTTACACCACAATAGAGACCAGTTACTCTGAGGCTGTCTCTTTGGCAGTTCAGTCAATGGACCCATGGAGACAGATTTGGATAGTGTAGAAAACAGATCTAACTAAAAGAAAAGGATGCTTATTCATGAGTTCAAGGTGTTTAAATTAAAAAACCATAACATTCATCAACCTAAAATATTTTAGGATCATGGGAGTCACTAATATGGTATCGTGAAGATTGCGTCTTTCCTTCCCCAGACCATGCAGACATCACTAAGCAAGCACAAACATCTCCTTTCATCAGAATTTCTTTGCAAACCAGGAAACTCTTCTTTCAGTTTGGGTCACATTGTTCCTCCCTGGACTACCTGTCCTGGAATCTCTTTGTCTCTCATCTAAGTTCTTAAGTGGTCCCACAAAGCCCCATTTCTCTCACAACCTTCTTAGCCTCAGCCTGACGCTCATTGACTCTAAGACTTCATAAGATGAGGCTCTCAGGAGAAGTCAGTAGGCCTACTGTGTGCAGGCTCCCTGGAAAAGCCAGTAGAACTACTGTGTGCAGCCCCCCCCTCCCCGAGAAGCCAGTAGGCCTACTGTGCACAGAGCTTCCTGACAGAAGAGGGTCCTACTCTCACAGGAGATCAGCTTCCTATAACTCTCCCCAGCTCCAGACAGTGTTCCTTGTTCTCAAGCAACAGAAACAAACCTTGCCTGGTTTGATGAGGAAAAGATAGGTCAGCTCATAGAGTCAGTAGACACTGAGAGGGGAGTCGGCAGAACCATAAACAAGTTAGAAAGCCTGGAATAGGGAGTAGTCTGCCATCTTATCGGCTCCTTCCTCTTCCTCCCCTTCCTCCTCCTCCTCCTCCTGCTCCTCCTCTTCTTCTTTGACAGAATTTCATCTATCACAAGCTGGCCTCAAACTCATTTTAGGACAGAGCATGGCCTCTGAACTCTTGATCTTCCTGCCTCCACCTCACCAGGGCTGGGATTACAGGCATGTCCGCCGTGCCCTCCTAGAACACTCACTTTTGACCACCATCATTTATCCTCTGTCATTGCAGCTGAGATTCATCATCCTTGAGCCATGTTAGTTTGGCTTGAACGAAACACCGTCTGGCCCTCTTCTTTGTCACCTTGACTGACAGCTAAGCTAAGGCTTCAGTCAAGAAGGGAAACCCAGACTGTCACCAAAAGGAAGGTGGACTCTAGGTAGGTGGACCTGCATGAAGTTCAAACACATCCCATCTCTCCCCATTTACACAACGCACACTAGCAGTCAAGACTGGAGTCTGTGGAACTGTACTTAAACTGTTGCACACAGCACTTGACTGAGCTGAAAGATTGTCTGACCAGCAACTCTTCTCGTAGTGCCAATAACTGTGAAGTCTGTGTCCTGGTCTGAGCACTGGAGCAATCAGAGTCCTGACTAGCAGGCTATTGTGAGCTCAGAATGGGACCATGCACAACAGCCAAGTTATGGAATTATGAAATCAACCTCGGTGTCTATTATGGAGAAAGTGTGACAACCACACACATTCACACACACACATACACACACACACACACACACACACACACACACACAAAGGAGTACTACTACTCAGCCAGGAAGGAGAATGGAAATCATGTCATTTGCAGGAGAGATGACTGTGTTACATGGAATGAGCCAGAGTCAGAAAGACAGCTGTTGAATGTGGAAGCCACTTGACAGGGCAGGGCATGAAAGCAGAAAGGGACTATTAGGAAGGAGGGTGAGGATCAGAGGATGTGGATATTGGAGAGGGGGAATGACAAAGGCAATATGTATATATGAAAATGTCACAAAGAAACTCATTATTTTGTACAGTTAGTATACATCAATAAAGCATTGAAATAGATAATGTCCTCGAAGCACTTGAAGGTTATAAAGCATGCAGACTAGAGGAATAGAATTGGCCCTTTGGGGCTTTGTAATATTTTTAAAGATCATATCATATGGACTATTTAACCTGAGACTAGCTTTGGCCAGAGGTGGTGTCACTCTGACTTAGCTGGAAGCTCTGCAGTGAAGCCAGAGAAGTGGCCCCTGCGGACGATGCAATGGGCCGCCTCCTTTCAGCTCCTTTTCACAAAGCAGTGATTGTGAGGAACGATTAGGCTACAGTTCATAGAGAGCTCTTCCTAACTCGGGGAAATCAACTCCAGTGAGAGCCAAGAAATGGAAAGCTGCCAGAGTGTAGGAAATAGCTATTTGGAAGAACACACCAGATATTCCAAACGCAACATGAAGTTGAGTGTCCGTGCAGCATGGTCACCCAGCTTTGCATCAGAGAGGCCTGGTCTGAACTGTAACCGCGCCTCTGGCCTAATCTATCTAAGTATGGATGGTCCATCCACCAAACACCGTGCAGAGACTGACACACTGCCGCCCCTGCGTGAGCTGCACAGCTCTGAAGCCCCTGTCCTCCTGGGCTTCCCGTTCCCATGGAGAAGGAAGATACGACTTTTAGAGGTAAAATGTACTGCATATCGGACAGTGCTATGGGGAAAAGAACCAGTGTGGTGGCTAGGGGGAGTTACTGTTAGCTATACTGCGATTAAAGAAAGTCTTGCTGAACCTAGAGGAAGGGAAAGGCTGAATTAAACAGGGGAAAGACTGTTCCAGGTGCTGAGAATGGCAAATGCAGAGACCTAGAGGTGAGAAGGCACTTAGGAAATCCAGGTAGCAGGAAAGGCAAGACACCACAGGAAGAGGTCTTGTTCTAAGATCAGCCAGGACCGGGCACAGGTGGCTGTTGGCAAAGGGCCTGCCTGAATTCCCAGGTCCCCAGCACACACAAGCTGGTTCTGGTGGTGCACACCTTTAATCCCAGCAGTCAGGAGGCAGAAGCAGGCAGTTCTCTGAGTTTGTGACCAGCTTGGGCTTCAAGCCAGCCAGAGTCACAAAGCAAGACTCAAAAATTAAAACAACAAACAGCTGGTCACACCTGTAATCACAGTGCGGGGCGGGGGGGGGGGCGGGCAGAGCCCCGAGAGTCCCTGGGGCTCTCTAGCCAGTTCATCTAGCCAAAATGGTGCGCTTCAGATTCACACAGACCGTTTTCTCAAAAAATAAGGTGAAGGGACTGAAGACATGGATCAGAGGTTAAGAGTGCTTTCTGCCTTTGCAAAAGAACCAAGTTTGGGGGCTGGAGAGATGGCTCAGTGGTTAAGAGCACTGACATGGAGCACTGGAGGATTTTGACCCAGAAAGTAATACAGTATGGTTGTCTCAAGGTTTATTTGAGCTCCTGAGTTGTGAGCAAAGACAGAGAAGAAAGTTATAGCAGAAAGTCGGTGAGACCTCTGGCTTCTGCTCTAGGCTGCGAAGTGTTTGGAAGCTGCCACTCGTGTCCTCAGAGCAAGTCAGGAGCTGAGCAAACCAGAAAATCAAGTACTCTTCTTAGAAAAGAGGTCACGGGGCAAACTGCCATCCCTAAGACTTGGAGAGGTGCACCGGTGAAGACAGAATCAGGAAGGACGGGGCTGTCCTCTGCAGGAACCAGCACGAGGACAGGAAAACCAGAACAGTGAGTGCTGGAGGTTCCCTGTGGAGCAGGCTCGTTTAGAAGCCGGGGGAATCCTGAGCACAGAAGAGGTCCTGTATTCCTGTGAGGTTTACTTCCAGGAACTCACTAGGTTTCCACAGTGAGCTCTAGAGTTTAAAACCCTGTTGCTGGGGCTAGAGAGGTGGCTCAGTGGGTAAGAGCACTTGCTGAACAAGCATGGGGAGCTGAGTTCAAATTCCCAGCACCCACATGAAAAATCTAGGCATGACTGCATGTTTCTGTAACCCCAGCCTCTTGCCATGGAGACAGGAGGATAAACAACAGCTTGCTGGAAAGTGGATCTCCCTTCGAGGATGAGCTTCAGGGAGAGATCATGTCTCGTGGCATTAAGGTGGAGAGCTATAAAGGAAGACACACCACATATCCTTCTGGCCTTTGAATTCATGCACATGTACCCACATACATGTGCATACACACATGTGTGTACACACACATGCACACAAAAGAAAACAAAAAACACCCATTGCTTCTGGCCTGGAAATTAGACATTCTGAAATAGACTTGGGTACCCTGATCTTAGCGAGGTCTACCCTCTGGGTAAGCTGGTTTCCCAGAGCCAGGTTTAGGGAAGGAAATATCCAATTGCAGCTCACTCTGGTCATTTGTTTCTTACATAAGAAGACAGGTGAGTAAGAAACACTTGAGAATTTCAGTGGTTGGAACACAGGCTCACTAAAACAGTGAGGCCTAGTCTCAGCTCTGTAGATCCCACTTCCCTCCGACCTGCACATTGCTAAGTGACACTTTGCTGTGGTCCATTGTACCCAGGACATCAAATCAGGCTACAGTTAAGAGCAGTTGCTTCTGTTGCAAAGGACCAGGATTCCGTTCCCAGCACTCACAAAGTGGCTCAGAGCTGTCTACAGCTTCAGTTCTAGGGACACCCTATTCTAGCCTCCAAGGAACCAGGAACATATGTGATGCACATGCAAACACGCAGGCAAAACACTCATACACATAAAATAATCGAGTTTAAAGATGCTAAGAACTCTGATGGATAAACAGCCTGCAAAAACAGGCAATGAAAGCAGAGAGGGCTTCTAAAAAGAGCAGAAGACGCACGGTGGAGGTCCAGAATGCTGCAATATAAATAAAGAATAAAGTTGGCGGGTTCATTGGGGGGGCCAGTGTGGATAAGGAAGGGTGTTGCAGTAGAACTTACAAATTGAAAAAGCAAAAACAAAAATCAAACAAAAAGAAAAGCAGACTGAAACAGAACAGAATGCCTAAGAATTATGGGACAGCTTTGAAGGGTGGGACCTATAGATGAAGGAAATGCCAGAAGACAGAGAAAAGAATACAAGAAGTTTAACTGAGGGTTTCTTCACAGTTGTCAAACACCAGACCACAGATCCAGGATGTGCAGAGGACAAATGTCAAAAAAAAAAAAAAAGTAATTAAACAAGGTGTTTGTGCCAGTAATGTCAGCACTTAGGGGGCGGAGGCAAGGGGATCACCACAACTCAAGACCAGCCTGTGCTACTCGGGCGCTATAAAAACAACAACAGCAACCAAAAAAAAAAAAAAAAAAAAAAAAAAAAAAAAAAAAAAAAAAAAAAAAAAAAAAAAAACCAGAAAAACAAACAAAAACCCAAGCAACAACAACAACAAAGAAATAAAAATCTTAGTATCTAAGGGGAAAAATGAAAAAATACTAAAAATCTTGAAGGCAAAGAGAAGATAAATGCATCTTAACTTTGAGAGAAACAAAGTTAAGAATTATATCCTACTCCCTTTGGAGCTGTAGAAGCCAGGAAGAGTGGGGTGACACGTTTAGTGTTGTGTGAAAAAAACTCACTGACCTAGAATGGTAGACTCTGAAAAATTCTTTTTCAAAAGTTAAGGACTGGACTAGGGAGATTGCTCCATTGGCAAGGTGCTTCCTACACATGCGTGAGAAACTGAGGTCAATCCTGTGGAACCCACATAAAGAAGCAGCATGTAGCAGCGTGGCGGGAACCCTGGCACTGTGGTAGTAGAGAGGCAGATCCCTGGGGCTCACTGGTAGCCAGTCTAGCTGCATTGGCTGACTACACGCAGTGCTGGAAGATGCTCTGTGGGCTGTTGGAGGGGAGATGTCCTCAATAGCCTCCCACAGCCGTGAGACTGTGAGCCACAGTATCAACCTGCCATACAGGATGGGCAAGCCGCAAATAGTGCCACCTGTTATGGAGGTAACCAAGACTTCTCTGATTAGATTTGAAGGAATTAATGCATGCTACTGTAAAACCTGGCCAAAACTCATGGCTGGGAGGTCATAGACCCTAGGAAGAAGCTTTTCCTGTTATTTGGGTAATTTGGCACGATGTCAAATAGCCTTCTAAATGTTCGTCATTGCAACTGTAGACAAACATTACTTTTGGCCTTAATCAGAGAAACGTCTCTTTGCAGTGAACAGCACTGACCATAGGGACCCGTGATCATTCAAGGAGCTGAGAGAGACTGTTGAGTGCTCAGCCCTAGGAAGGACGTTGATAGTGGTCCACCCTTTTAAGGTGCAGGGAGCACTAAAGAAGAGGAGACAGAAAGGATGTAAGATTCAGAAGTCAGGGAGAAGGGTCGTGAAATGATGTCTTCTAGTCAATCATGATCTCACAGCATCTGCGGCTACCCATGCTGAAATGTTCTAGACTGGACCTGTCAAAGGCCAGTCATGGATTGGAGAGGGCCTCTCACAGGGTCCTATTCCTCCCTCGCTCCAAACCATTGACTGCTGAGGGGTTCTAAAGGAGGGGCACCCGTGGACTTCAGTTGCGTAGCCGTCAGGACTCAATGAATGCTTGGAGCATTAGTGGTCAAAATTCACCAATTAAAAGACAAAAATTTAGGGCTGGGGTGGAGCTCAAAGATAGAGTGCTTGCATAGGAAACGCAATGCTCTTGGTTTGATCTTCAGCACTATAAAAATTAATTAATTAATAAAAAAATTCTGGGGCTGGAGAGATAGTTCTGTGGTTTGGTACCCATCACCCACCTTGAGTAGCTTGCAACCACCTGTAACTCCAGCTCTAGGGGATTCAATGCCCACTTCTGACCTCCAAGGATACCTGCGTGCTCATAGGCACACACACATACACACACGTTTTTAAAAAGTAAATCCCTTTTTAAAAGACAAATTTTATGAAAGTGGATCAAAAACATGGTCCAAATATGGTCTATATGAGATCTATTTTCAACTCAAGGAGCCACATGATTCCCAGAGAATGGGCAGGATACACATCTCACCCCAACACTGCCCAGGACCAGGCCACATTCCAGACAGTTTCAGAGCAAAGACAGTTATCAAGGATAACAGATATCAGGCAAACAGAGGGGTGTTTCATAATACGTAAAGAGTCAATTTTCTAAGAAGACACCAGTCTTTAATGTGTAAGTGCCTATCAACTGAACATCAAAACACATAAAGCGAAAATGGGTAGACCTGCCTGGGACAGAACCAGTAGGCAGTCCATCAGCGAAGATGTCAGTGGACTCAACACCACCATCAATTCAATGGCTATAATTTATACCATCAACAATTTTATCCAGTAACCACAACCACATAAATTCATTTCAAGTTCACGTGGAACATTCGTCAAGTTTAACCACACTCTGGGCAACAAAACATGTCTCAACAAATTCAAATTTAAGTATTACTTGTTATTGGAAAAGTTCCTTAAACAAGTGGGAATTAAATAACATACTTGGTAATACATGGATCAAAGGGGAAAAAAACTCAAAAGAAATTCTAAAAATCTTTTGAACTAAATTATAATGAAAATACCATCTATTAAAGTTGTGGGATGTAGTGAAAGTATTACTCCAGGAATATTTATATCAGAGCGTGTATAGAGGAGAAGACAGGGAGGATCTGAAACCAGACAGCTAATATTCCACCTGAGGAAGCAAGGAAAAACAGAAGAGTTTAACTCCAGAGGAAACTGAAGAAATGGACCAGCCAGATGGCTCCAGGGACATGGACACCTATCGACAGGCTGACAGCATGAGTCCATCTTAGAAGCCACACGGTTGGAAGGAGAGAGCCAAATCATACTACTTGACCTCTGACCTGCACATGTGCACCACATGGCCCATGTGCATATGTGCACACACACAGACACACAAACTCTTGAACTAGAAACACAGTTGATAAAGAGTGTTTATTATTAGAGACTGGAGAGATGACTCATAAAAACAATGATATCGGGGGCTGGAGAGATGTCCCAGCCATTATGAGACAATCAGAAAGAACCAACAAAAGACTCCCATAGTCAATAAGGAATACCAGTTAAGAAGCAGGATGCGAAAGTCAACTGGGCTTTTAACCGGCAACAGACTAGTGAAATTCAATATTAGAAGAACAATAACAATTATACCAACAGCCCCAAAATAAAACATGTAGAGCTAGATCTAGAGGAATGTACAGAAAACTTCCTCGAGGAAGCACACAGACTCTCCGGGAGAAGCAGAAGCAGAAGCGAATGAACAGCGAGAGTCTGTGTTCATGAAGTGGGAGGTTCGCCATAGTCAGGCTGTCAGTTCTTCCCTGCCTAAACTGTGCTTTCGGCTCAGCACTCATAAAAAGACAAACAAGTTAATCTGTCTATACAAAATAAAAACAGATGGGTTTGGGGAAAAGATCTCAACCAGACATTAGACTGTTAAAGGAGAGCAGAGCCGGCGGCCTTTGGCAAGTTTGCTGGAGTCACCCTTGTTCAGCTCAGGTCTGGGCAATCTTGGTGAAACTCTTATATTCCTAGGAGAGACAGTGTCACAGAAAACTCCCTGATCTCCTGGTTCTTGTAGTCTTTCTGCCCTTTAACCACAATGTTCTCTGAGCCTTAGGTGTGGGAGTTTTGTGAATGTACCCACTGGGACTGGGCTCTACAACTCTGGATTTTAATTGGTTGTGGCTTTCTGCAGTGATCACTATCATTTGCAGAAAAGGAATTTCTTGATGAGTGGTGAATACTACTCTTAACTGTAGGTGTAAGGACAAATCTTTATAGTTCATCGCTGGGGGTATGCTGATTTAGTAAACTAGGGGTCTCCTCTAATAGCAGTGACTAACCAGCACTAAGTTGTTAGCCAGGTTTCCAGCACCAGGCACAGTCTTCCTCTTGTTGAGTAGGTGTTAGGTCCAATTAGAGAGGTGTTGTTACCACCAAGGTGTGCATGCCTCTTCTGCACCCTTAGGGCTATGGTGTCATCCTGGTTATTGGTGTAGGTCGTTGATGTCATAGCTGGGTAGGACTGTTAGTCACCTCCCTCCTTTAGAAGGCTGTGTGGTGCCTTCTGATACCATGAAAGATAGCCTTGGTTTTAACAATGACATTTGAGACATAATTCTAAAGGAATAGGCCATAAAAAAATAAAAGATATGCCAGACATCATTAAAACGAAGATTTCAAAATGCATTGTCAGGAGAACAATGGCTTGGAGGAGTTATTTGCAAGTGTATCTAATAAAGAGTTGCTGTAAGTAATAAAGACTATGTGGGGCTGGAGAGATGGCCCAGCAGTTACGAGTGTGTTCTGTTGTTGTATAGGACCAGCGCCCTGTAGGTAGAGACTGGCAACTGCCTATAGCTCCATCTTCAGGGGCTCTGACGCCTTCTTCTGGACTCCATGTGCACTTGCACTCATAGGTGCAGACACACATGCATCATTTGAAAATAAAAACAAAATTTAAAAAGAAATTTAAATAATATGTGAAACACGAGAAACGTGGACTGCTCTGGACCTTGGCCAGAGAAGCTGCTTGTGGCAGCAGGTAGCAGTCAGTGGGAAGATGCGTAACTGGTCAGTGCTGAGGGTGATATTGACCCCACCACTACCAGGGCTCACACTGTGGAAGAGGAGGTGGAAAGAATATAAGAGCCAAAAGACGGGGTGGGTGGCATGCTGTGAAATGCTGTCTTCTGCACTTGGTATAGCTGTAATAATCATGATTTCATAGCAGCTGTGGCTACTTCTCAAGACCGATACAAGATGAAGCCAGTCAACATCCCAGCCTGGATGGGGCATAGGTGACCTCCTGGCTCTACCACTTACTGAAGAACTAATGGCAGTGCATGGTTGCTGGGGTACAAAATCAACTCTTTGTTTGTTTTGTTAAGACAAGGTCTCTCTACCAGCCCTGGCTGTCCTAGAACTCACTATGGAGACCAGGCTGACCCGGAACTCATAGAACTCTACCAACCTCTGTCTCCTGAGTGCTGGAATTAAAAACATGGACCACCATACTAGGCAATGAGAGAATCATCATTCTTTATTGATAAATGGTAGGCTTCCCACAAACCAGGGAACAACCCTATACCTTTGAAAATATGGGCCTCACTAAGAGGACATAGTGGGTTATTAAAAATCATAAAGTTAGGTAGGTTATTAAAAATCATATTGAGTAATATGGCGGACTTGAAGGAGGAAACTTGGGTAAATATATCTCATTATATGTGTATCAGTCAGGGTTCTCTAAGGAACAAAACTTGTAGAATGAACACACACACACATATTGGACTTAGAATGGCTTACAGGCTGCGGTTCAGCTAGTCCAACAATGCCTGTCTACAGAAGGTTCCGCCCATGAGGCTGATGTCTCAGCTGGTCTTCAGTATACACCCGAACCCTGAAGAAGTGGGCTCTAATGCCAGTGAAGGAACGGACTGGCCAGCAAGAGTGAGAGCAAGCAGGCAAAGAGAGCAAGCTTCCTTCTTCCATGTCCTTCTATAGGCTGCCGGCAGAAGATATTGCCCAGTTTAAAGTTTGCAGGGTTCTCTGGCAGAAAGGGTGGGGGCAGAGCCGGACCTGCAGGCCCTTCCCTGGTGCTGAGCTGAGCGGAATGGTGAGTGACACACACTGAGTCAGGAGTCTGGCAAAGCAGGATCTCATTTAATTCTATTAGGCAAGAACTTATATGGGTTGTGATGGGGGTGGGAAGCCTGGGATGGGCCAAGGCAGAGCAAGGAACAATGGCCAATGATATTCTGCCATGTTAGTGGTAGCTGGGCAGAGGCGGGCCTAGGCCAGGTTGTGCTGAGTCACTTCCTGTGTGGAAGTGATAGCCAGAGATGGGTCTCCCCACTGGCTCATGCCCACACCTCATGAGGCCCAATAAAAGGTGAATCTTCCCTCCTCAAAATATCTGCATTAAAGTTATATCTCCCCACTTCAAAAGATCTGGTTTTAAGTGGGTTTCCCCATTTCAAATGATTTAAGTATGGAGAAATCCCTCCAGGTGTACCCAGCCACGTGGGTTTAGTTCATTCCAGATAAGTGAAGCTGATAACGAAGGATAGAAAGCGAGCATGACTTTCTCAAAAATAAATATTTTTGAGAGGAAAATAGTCTTACTGTTATGGAGGCTGTGGATATATGGCTGAGTGGGTAAGAACACATGCTGTGCAAACATGAGGACCTGAGTTCAAATCCCCAGTTCCCATGAAAAAAGCCAGGCATGTTTGCATGTGCCTATAACCCCAGCCCTGGTAGGCAGAGACAGGAGGACTGCCAGAGCTTGCAGATCCAGTGAGAGACCCTGTCTCAAATGGAGTGATGGAGCAAGACACACAACCTCCTCTTCCAACCTGTACACAACAGCTCTGGCCCCCACACAAGTGCGTATGCATGCGTGTATGTGGACCTGCACGCAAGTGTGCATACACCACACACACACACACACACACATACACACACACAGGGTGTGGACTAAAGGGCTTAAAAGACATCTCACCAAAGAATATATACTAATAGCAAACAACCACATTTACTCCCGATTGCCCTTAGGGAAACACAAATGAAAGCAGCCCGCATACTGTGTACTACTACACACTTATGAGAATGGCCAGAGTCCAGAATACCGGCAAACACCGAAAGCTGATGAGGATGTAAAACTGTGGGGGCTCCACTTAGTCCTGAGAGGAACCCTACATAGCAGAGCCAGACTGGAGCACAAGCTAGCAGTTTCTCTTACCATACACACAATCTAGGAATCACACATGTGCTCTGCTCACTTTAAGGAATATGAACTGTGCTTACACAGGAAGCCTGCGGGAAAGAGTGGAAAGACACTCAGCGGCAGAGCACCTGCCAGGCACACACAGGAGCTGGCTTTGGTCTCCAGCGCCTCCCAGCCACCCTCCACCACACAGACACACGAACATGCCTTCACACGCACACTCACACTTATACACAGACAGAAATCTGCAGAGAGCTGGGGCAGCATTATTGCTCGTCCAAATCATGCAGCAACCAGGACGCCCTTGTTATGTGACCTGACAGATAAGCTGTGACAATGGAATAGTCTGAGTTGAAAAGAAATGAGCACCAGGGAACGACACCCTCTTCTGACCTCCAAGGGTACGTCCGGGCATGTACGTGGTACACAGACAGAAACAAAACTCCCAGGCACATAAAATAAGTAAATAATATTTAAATTATATTTTTAAAAAATGAGCTATGAAATCGTGAAAAGACTCAGAGGAAGCAACTGTATAACTTTGCTGGCTAGTTTTATGTCAATGTGACATAACCTGCAGTCACCTGAGAGGAAGAACTAAGTTGAGAAAACGCCTCTAGAAGAGAAGACTGTAGGCAAATCTGTGGCGTGTTCTGTATGAAAGCACGCTGAGCAAGCCGTGATGAGCAAGCCAGTGGGCAGCTTTCCTCCATGGCCTCTGCATCAGCTCATGCCTCCAGGTTCCTGCCCTGTTTGAGTTCCTGTCTTGACTTTCTTCAGTGGTGGACTGTGATGTGGAAGCATAAATCAACCAAATCTTTCCCTTCCCAGATTGCTTTTGGTTGTGGTATTTCATCAGCATATAACCCTAAGCAATAGGGTTACAGCAATAGTAACCCTAAGACCACTATTAAGTGACGGAAGCTGACCTGATGAGTCTACTCAAAATCCAAACTAACCAAACCAAAACAAACGAAACAAACAAAAACTCAGACCTGTAATCCCAGCACTTGGAAAGGTGAGGCAGGAGCAGCTTCATAAGTTTGAAATCAGTGTTGACTCCCTAAAATGTACCAGGTTAGCCAACGACTACATCCAGTAACATCCTGTCTCAAAAAACAGAGCTCGCGGCCTGCCTTAGTGGAGCAGGTAAAGTTCTTGCTGGGCAGGCCGGGACCTGATTCAATCGTTGGAACCTACATAAAAATAGACAAAACAAACATCTCACGAAATCGTCCCTGGACCACATTCGTGCTGCGATGCACGCATGCTCACAGTCACACATCACACATACAGGAATACATTTTTAAAAATTTTAAAACTTGCTATGAGGCTAAAGTTGCTTTAAAAATAGTTAATTTAATTAAAAAAAAATCCGGGCGAGAGATGATGGTTGCTTGAGCAAGCATCGTAACTGTGAAGTCAGGGAGATGCTTTCATCCTGGGTATATTTTCAAAGAAGAGTCCAGAGGCGTTGCTGGTTTATTGGATGTTGGCTGTGAGGGAAATGGAAGCTTCAGGGAGCTACATAAGGCAATGGGAAGAAAGGTCGTAGGGTTGGGGGTCATTGCTAAAGCACATGTTTAGTTAGCTTACACAGCAACACACAGGGCTCAGCACATAATAGATATTCATTCAGGTTGGTGTTGGAGCTATGACTCATGAGTTAGGAGTGGGACGACGTCTGCAGAGGACCCAGGCTTGTGCCCTCCACTAACATGGTGGCTCCAGTCTCTGGTAACTCCAGTCACAGCGGTTCTGTCTCCCTCTTATGGCCTCTGAGGACACCAGGCATGCGTGTGGTACATTCACGCATACATACGTAGATATTGTGTACTCGTGCAATAAAAATAAGTAAATCTTTTTTTTTATTTTTTATTTTACTTGTTTGCTTGTTTTTTGAGACAGGGTCTCTCTATCTAACAGCCCTGTTTTGGAATTCACTCTGTAAACCAGGCTGGCCTCTAACTGTCTGCCTCTGCCTCCCAACTTCTGGGATTAAAGGTATGTGCCACCTTTGTCCAGCAATAAATCAATTTTTAAAAAGAATATTTATTAAAAATGTTCTGTGTGGTTTGTTAGTGGGTCCTCGGGGGTTGACCTCCAACTCTAGATCCTCCTGCCTCAGCCTCCTGAGCACTGGGACCACAAGTGTGTATTGTGCCATCATACCCAATCCATATAGACACATGCTTGTCACATACAATTTCTGAAGAGAAGATAGCTTCCTCGGGGTCATACGCTAATAAGGGTGAGGGCTGTGTGCGGGAGCCAGGGAACCAGGAGAGCCTGGCTAAGTTATGCCAGCTCCTAAAAGCCCTCTTCTATATGCTGTACTTTCTTGTCAGCATCTCAGTTCTGGAAAGAGCAGATAAACTGTTTGGTACAGAGAAAAACAAGAATGACTCATCCTAGGACGAGCACAAAGTAACAAAGCCATAATCTCAGTAATCAAAGTAACGCTCTATAATCTCAGACGAGCTGGGCCAGCTTCCTCCCTGCAGCGCTGGTTACCCGAGGCTCGGTGGGTGCTGCCAGTCTCTGGCTGAAGTGTTATCAGTTAGTTAGTATTTGTTTTATGCATACATACGTGCATGTGTCTGTGTGAATTTATGTACAGCATATGCATGCAAGTGCCTGAGGGGCCAGGAAAAGGTGCTGGACTCTGGAGCTGGGGTTACGGACGATTGTGAGCTGCTGGATATCAATGCTGGGTCTTCTGAACTATGAGCAGCAAGTGCTTAACTGCTGAGCCATCTCTCCAGCTACTCCTATTCTTTTAAAGATACTGTTATGCCCAGGGTTGTACACTCTGAAACGTCTCTATTTTCTCTACTTGGTATTACCGTATCCATTTTACAAATAGGAAAATTAAAGCTTAGAGAAGGGAAACGTTAGGGAATGAGTCTTAAATCTGAGCTCTTTGCCCACATATGTCTGTTCTGCCCCACTCCCTCCCTTTTGTGTTGCTAATGACAGTCTACCTTCCATGAGCTCCTCCCCATGCCAAACCCTGGCATTTCACAACTACCCATCAGAACTGTTAAGCCTACTTTACAAACAAGGAAATAAAGACCCAGAAAAGGAAAGAAAGTCACTAGGATCCCTTAGGCCATAAGTTAAAGTGTAAGCCATGTGGTCTCGGGTCCCAGGATCCAACAGCAGCATGTATTCCTAGCAATAATTCCAGAAACTTTACCTGAGGCTCTGATGCTGTAGTTCAGTTACCCAGCATGCACTTGCCATGGGTTCAGTCCCTAGCACTGACGAAATCGGATGTAGCACACACACCTACAAATCCCAGAAACTGGAGGTTGGAGGGTCAGAAGTCCAAGGTCAGACTCGGCTCCACAATAAGCTGGAGGCCAGCCTAAGATGCATGAGATCCCTGCTCAGAAGCTGAGGGGAGATAATAGAGGAGAATCTCCACCACTGAGTGCACATCTATCATCCCAGCATTTAGGAATCTGAGAAGGGTCGGGAATCCGAGGACACCCTGAACTACATGACTTCAAAGCCAGTGTGGACTGCAAAGGTGAGACCCTGGACAGAAAAATAATGATAACATTTCATAACCCTTCTTTCCTGAGACCACCATTTGCCACGGTTTACATTGGAAGATTCCCCCAAAGGCCCATGTGAGTTGAATCTTGATCCCCAACTGGTTCTGCTTTGGAGGGGTTGTGAAACCTTTGGGGCAGATGGCACAGTGTGTCATATGGGCCTCCAGGTCATATTAGTTACTTTTCTTGTTCCTTGTGGAAAGAAGCAACTGAAGAGAGGAAGGACTTTCTTGGGCACACACTCTGAGGCATGGTGTGTGGCTCTTGCGGCAGCTAGGAAGCGAGGCAGCCGGTCACCCTGCGCCCACAGACAGGGAGCAGGGTACAATGGAGCTGGAGTTCTGCTCCTCTTCTTCCTTCTCTCCACTCTTGTGCCAGGGAGCAGCCCACAGTCAGCGTGGATCTTCACTCCTCCGCTAATCTTCTCTGGAAACACCTTCACAGACACACCTAGAGGCGTGTCTCCTAAGTGAGTCTAAAACCAGTCCAGCTGGCCTGAGGATGGGCTACCACAGAGGGCTGTGGCCTGGCCTTGGCTTCTAGGCTGTTTCTCTGCCTCCTGACTCACCAAGATATGACTAAACATTTCCACAAGTTCCCATCACTGAACCGCCCCAGACACCATGCCCGCCCCTGACCCTGGCCTCCCCAGACACCATGTTCCCCCTACCATGGCCTCCCCAGACACCAGGCCTCCCCCTACCATGGCCTTCCCCTACCATGGCCTCCCCAGACACCATGCTCCCCCTACCATGGCCTTCCCAGACACCATGCCTCACCCTGCCAGGGACAGACCACACCACTTGAAAATGTGAACCAAAAATCTCTCCTTAAAGCTTGTCCTGACAGGGGCTTTGTCACAGTCGTGTGGAATGTAACCAACACACCATGATTACTGCTTTGGTGTTGGTTTCTATACATACGTGTCCACGTGTGTGCTTTTAATAAAAATAGCGTCATATTATACTCGCTTTCCACCTATCCCTCTCCATTAGTAATATGTTGCCAACACCTTTCTGCTTGGATTACTTCCTGCAACAGTGACTGCTTGGCTATCTTGGGTCATTTTCCCATTTTTGAGTCCCTAAGAATCTTCCTTCCATCCCCGACAGTTATGCACGGGAGGTCCCTGAGCCATGGGCCCTGGCTGACAGCCCTAACATCACAATACTGTTTTTAATGTCTGCATGATATCCAATCATAGCAGGACGCTGAATAGGTCTCAGGCCAGCCTTAATCAATCCCTTCTGATTGGACTTTTAGATTATTTCCTGGTCTGGTTTTCATGCTATAAACAATGTTGAGTTTACTATTCCTATGGATAAATCTTTGATTTTTGCCCAGTTTATTTCCTTGGGATCAATTCCAAGAGTATGGTCATTTTTAATACTTTTGATTGTGGTATTTTAATTAATTTATTTCATTATTTTATGTGGTGCTTCCAGAGGTTGGGTCCTCTGAACTGGAGTCTGGATCCTTGTGAGTCACTATGTGGTGCTTGGGGCTAATGTGGATCCTCTGGAAGAGCGCTGAGTCCTCTCCTCAGCTCCTGTGTTGTGTCTTTCTTACGCTGACTAGAAGCTTTTCTTTCTCTTCTTGCTGTCTTGAAGGTAATACCTTCTCTGACATCTAGGCCCAGGCTGGGACTACGGCTTTTCTTCCTCAACACAAACCCTGAAAGCTAAGTTTCCCAGTCTTACCCTGAGAACTTTTCAACACAGGGTTTGTCTGTGTAGCCTTGGCTGTCCTGGAACTAACTCTGTAGACCAGGCTGGCCTTGAACTCACAGAGAGGTTTCTATATCTGCCTCTGCCTCCCACATGCTGGGATTAAAGTCATGTGCCTCTACTGCCTGGAACCTCACAACTTTTTGAGAGAGAGAGATCTAAGGATTCATTTATTTTGTGGCAATATGGGAGAGCACATCACGGCACACATGTAGAGTGAGAGACCGTGTGGGAGCCAGTCCTCGCCCTCCACCACCATGGTAACAAGTACCCTTACCCATCGAGCCATCACCCCACCCCAAGACCTTTCTTTGACGACCTTTCTCTGCTAGAAAAGCCATCCCGGGCAGTTTAAAAAAGGGAAAAAAAAAAAACACTTTTGTTGATTTTCATGTTTAAATTGTAAAATGCTTATGCCCAAAGCCACTGGAAGCTCCCCTTCAGCCGTGGTGATGAAGAAACTGCAGTTCAGCCTGAGTTCTCCACAACCAAGTTTTTAAGGAGAAACCTGCACATATTTGTCGACCTGTGCTGCAGGGTCAGGACCCACAGCCTGGAGGAAAAGAGGGTGGCGCGTGTGTGTTTAACTGCCAAGGGTTTCATTAACTGTGGCAGTGTTAACTACAGCAGGCACTAATGAGGGGAGGGTGACCCGAATACTCCAAACGGGAACTCCAAATGAACTTGATGAAGTCTTGAAATACAGTCTAATGGTCTTCCCTGCGAGAGATGTAACCTTTGCGGTTTTGTTTGGCTTAGGCAAATACTGCAGGAAGTTCATCCTCCATGAGCCCATGAAGAGGATGTGCAGGACAGCCCAGTTTCCTGGTGGGATTTAAAAGTCATCAAGGGGTTGGATGTGGGTTGCACCCCTAATCCCAGCTCTCAGGAGGTGGCAGTAAAGAGATTTCCGAGTTTGAAGTCAGCATGGTCTATCCAGTAAGATCTTGTCTTATGCAGTAAGATGTGCAGTGGTTTGAGCGAGTGTCCCTGTAAGTCTCAGGCACTTAACTACTTAGCCCCCAGTTGGTTGCTACGTGGGAAGAATTCGGAGGTGTGGCCTTGTTGGAGGAGGTGTGCCCCTGGGGGCAGCCTTAAGGTTGTAAAAGCTTCCTGCTCCTCATAGATCTCTGCTTGGCTGTTCCTGAGCGGAGCCTTGCCCGCTGTGCCCCCCCACCCCCACCCTGTGGTGATGGACTCCCGTCTCTTTAGAACTGGAAGCCTCAAATAAACTCTTCCTTCTGTAAGTTGCCTTGGTCGTGCTCACAACGGAAAAGTAACTAAGCTAATGGGATGTATTAAAAAGACATAAAAAAATTATTGTCTTCTTACAGAAGAAAGGCGCTGTGTCCGCTCTCTCCACTCCCCCTTTATTTGACACAGGGTTTCTCTATGATGTTCTGGCTCTCGTGAAACTCAAATATATAGACAAGCTGGCTTCACGCTCACAATGATGCCCCTGCTTCTGCGCCTCAAGGGCTGGGATTAAAGGTGTGACCCACTTCCCAGGTTTACTCTCTACTGCAGTCGTGCATGCAGAGAAGACTTCATTATTTTTGTTTAATAAGTAGTGTGTGTATGTCCGTGTTCATGCACAGGCCACAAGCAAACCTCGGGTTTCTTCCTCTTCTCCTTGGTTCTTCAGACAGGGTCTCTCACTGAACCTGGAGCTCACTAATTTGGCCGAACTGATTGGCCAGCAAGCCCCAGGGATGCTCCTGTCTCCAGCTCCCCAGGGCTGGGATTACACACATGCCACCTTACATATGTGAGAAGGGAGGAAGGAAGGAAATTAAGGGAGCTACTGATATTGCTATTTATATTGTATTTATTTATGTAGAGTTGAGACCTAGTTATGTAACCTAGACCAAGAGATCAAGCTCATCCTACCGCAGCCTGCCAAGTGCTGGAATATGGACACTACTGTACCTGGACTTTTCTCTCTTTTCTTCCTTTTAAAGTTGTACACTGGAATTAATAATTGGGTAAATAAGTTAGCATGAGCCATCTGCAGAGGAATGTTGACCATTTGACTAGAGACTGAGGCCTCTGGGCACACACCAGCTTAGATGTAGCAGCTTGTACATTATAGCAAGTGCTAAGACCCCCTAGGTTTGGGTCCTGGAACCCTGAGAATGGGTGGTAAAGGAATGAAGACAGGTCAGGTACACAGACCCGGGTACAATAAAGCTGGGGTCGGAGGGTGTGCTACCACCCTACCGAACCTCAACATGTTTATTGTTCACAGCACAGGGGAGGGTTAGCTGGTCTCAGTAAAAGATCTCTGTAGGTGAGCAGTTCAGGCTCTCAGCATCTGGGAGGAGGAAGCTGCTGTTCCTAGTCTTTGCACACGCTGGTCACTCCCTCCCACTTGGACTCCCAGGGAAAGCTTGGCCATCTCTCTTGAGCTTCACCGGGATAAAGCTTTTCCACTCCCATGGAACTGAGATACCGGCGTGCTCAACACGGCCATGCCTATGGCAGCAATACACACTCACTGGGGCCCTGCTCTGTTCCCTACACACAAGCCTCTGTGAGGAGGGATCATCAGCTCATGTTACAGACTCATGAGCCGAGACGCAGAGTTAGCCATGACTATCCTGCCTTTCTGGATATCTGCTTCAGAGAGACTCCTCCCTCAGTGGATATTGCCACAATGAAAGTGACCACTAAAGCACCCTGTTCAGAGGGTGGAAAGGAGGGAGTGGCAGGGAGCTCCCTCAGCTCAGGCTACAGCTGCTGTTTCATGTGATTCATGGATGTTGAGCAGAAATAAAAGGGGGGGACTCCTTCTCACAGCCAGCAAGTGATTTTCTGTGAACCCGGGGTGTCTTGTGTCAACCCCACACTGCTTCTCTACGACCAGGAATAAGAGGTCAAGTTGAGGCAGCCTCCCTCCCTGCCATCTTCCTTGTCTGTGTCTCTCTGCCCATGGAGTGTGCCAAGTCATTCCTGTGATCACGGAACAGCACCTGCACTCTGGACCACAATGATCCCAGGTGACCTCTGTAATGCTCACTCCCAGACTTACAGACTGTAGGAGACACAGTTTACAGCCACTCACGACTTCTCTGTAAAGAGAAAAACACTAAGTCAGGCCATCGGGAAAGTGCTTGCCCCACAAGCGTGAGGTCGTGGGGCTGGATCCTCACTATTCAAACTTAATAAAGGCCATGGAGGTGGCTCACAGACGTAACCCCAACACCAAGGAGACAGAGGTCAGTCTCTGAGGTGCGCTGGCCAGCTAGCCTCACTGAATCAATGAGCCCTGGGGTCAGTGAGAGACTCCGTCTCAACTAAACCAGGTTAAGGACCAGTGAAGCATCTGCCGTCCAAGCATGACGACTTGAGCTGAAAATCCTTCCACGGTGGAAGGGAAGAATGATTCCCAGAAGTTGCCCTCTGACCTTTAAACACAGGCTGTAGCATGTGCACACCCACGTTCACTCACATACACACATATGTACACGCATATACAGAATAATAAGTAAAATAATAGTGGGGACTAAGGAGGAGAGTGAGGAAAACACCGCCATCTACCTGTGCTCCTCACCTACACAGGCACAGGTGCGTGCGCACACATACACCCGCACAGACACACAAAGAAGAATGGAGCGACCCTGAATCTAAGCCCCTGCCTTTAAAACCCCGCCCTAAAGTCAACCCCTCAGTCGCATGACCATGTCACCTTTTCCATCACTGCTCTTTAGTAAGGCTTTTATGTGTCTGCGTGCCATGTGTGCTGGGCCCATGGTGACTAGAGAAAGTGCCAAATCCCCTAGAATTAATTTTACAGCTCAAACTATGCTGTGAATCCTGGGACTCGAACCCAGGACCTCTGGAGAATACCCAGTGCCCTTAACTGCTGAGCCATCTCTCCAGCCCCTGCCACCATTGTTATTACAAGTCTGGTACCTAACATCAGTCTCTGAGAGTGCCACGTACTACTCTAATCTAGAAAGTGTTACATTCGGAAACAGGGTGGATTACAAGAAAAATTTGCAGAAGCCTCCAGAGTACCAAGAAGACCAGAGGATCCCTGACCTTTCCCCAGCTGCAAAATGGGCCTCGAAGGAAGAGAGGCAATCTCACAGAATCCCCAGCATCACTGCATGGGACCACAGTCAAAGTTCCCAACACACTGTAAGAGCAACCCTGCCAGCACTTCCCTTCCTAAACAATATGGGACAGTTAGAAGCGTCTGACTGTTTTTAAAGATCTCTGAGGAAGGAGACCATAGCATCCCTGGGTAGCTGGTGCCTGAGTTTAAGAGCCCACTAAGATGATGTGTGAATATAGCACAGAGGCCCACATCCAAGGAGGCTGACAAGGCTGGGAGGGATGCCAAGCAGCCTGCTGGACTGCCACCATCCTGTGCTTTCCCCCGCCATATATA
>NW_026068108.1:433514-438740 GCF_014885135.2 Alexandromys fortis
TATATGTATATATATACACACACACATGCACATGCACACACACACACACATGCTTAGCCATCCTTCTCCAGCTTGGTACCATAACTGCTGAGTTAATTCATTAGTTACTTCAAGACCTACATACAAAATACTTTCTGTATCACCAATATCCTAGACACAGGGCATATGACAGCTACAAAACACACAGGTCCCTCTCCCCACAAGACTCACACCCTAGCAAGAGAGGTGGGGTGTTGTAGGAGATTGTTTGTTCATTTCCCAGACACCAAGGCCTGAATAATCATGCAGAAACTATATTAATTACAACGCTGTTTGACCAATGACTCTATTCCTAGCTAGCTCTTACATCTTAAATTAATCCATTTCTATCAATCTGTGTATCGTCATGAGGCTGTGGCCTACCAGTAAGGTTCCTAAGGTTCTGACGTGTCCTTTGGCAGCTACATGGCATTTCCCTAACTCTGCCCACTCTCTCTCTTTATCTCTATTCAGATTTCCCACCTGGCTTCCCTCTGCCAAGCCATTGGCCAAAACAGCTTTATTCATCAACCAATAAAGCAACACACATACAGAAGGACATCCCACATCAGTGGGGACAGAAAATAAATACGTATGTGAGAAGATGGAGAGGCTGGAGAGGAGCTGGAGAGATAGCTTAAGGCAAAGAACAGAGTTCAGTTCTCAGCCCCGTGTCAGGCAGCTCACAACCAACTGTAACTCCAGCTCCAGGGGATCCGGAGATGACCTGTGTGGACAATCTCATTCACATGCACATACACCAAGAAACACACAGATAGCTAAAAATAGAACAATGTTATAGTGCTGTTTATGAGAGTGGAGGGGACTGTTCCGTACATGAGGAAGAAACATTCCAGAGACTGGATGGACTCTGTGTGTTTCACTGCTCTGAAGGACCTCAAGGTACTTGGGGCCAAGAACAAGCTAGAGATGTACTTTGGGCTTGGGATAACCTGGCTTAAAGCCCTGCTTGCCACACTTTCGCTGTACAAGTGCCCAACTTCTCGGGGTTTCAATCTCTTCCTCAGGAAAATGAAGTTAAGACACTATTAACTTCACATTGCTGTGAGGGAGACTTGATGGCATGCAGTGTTGGGCATCAAAAAAGGTCCTCCCTGAAGTCAAGGACATTCTAGGAACCATCCATCACTCCTATTCCTCCCTGGGGAGAAGAGGACCAAAGAAACAGAGACACAGGTACACGAGCCCTTCCCAAGGCTCTCACGGCATCTCTGGTGATGAGCTTACAGTCACGTCTTCTTGCAAAGTACACCAAGAGCAATCAGCTAAGCTACTGTTCTTTGCACAATGACTTCCCTTCAGTCATCCATTTCCTCCTGCCAAATGTCACTGGAAAGGACACAGGCCTTTCCTTCATGACTGTAATCTCCTTAAAGTATGTCTTCCCATACTCTTTAAGCCTCGGGCCTCACAAAACTCAAGAATTATTCTCCATCCTGGCACAAGACTGCAGCCAAAATGGTGCTCATGCCTGTTAGTTTTGTCTGCCTCTAGGTCTGGCAGAAAGTGGGTGCCCAGGAATTCCGTTATGAATGAAACAATGCTGGAGCTCACTAGCTTCAGAAGACAGGAGGCCATGAAAGGTCAAACACCCCTTTCGGATTGTTGGAGGACTGTTAGGAAAATGGAGAAATTCCTGGAGTCTAACCCTTATTAAGGAAAAGAGGGCAGAGTAAGCAAATATCAGGAAGCCCAGACCCACCCTTTGGGAGGGAGGTCATGGCCACTATTCACCATCTGAAGACTCTTTTGGTTGTTTGTAAAGTCTGGATGTAGACCTGGCTGGTGTAGAACTTACTATAAAGACCAGGCTGGCCTTGAACTCTGAGATCTGCATGCCTCTGCCTCCTGAATGCTAAGATTAAAGATGTGCACCACCGCACCAGATGAGAATCCAACTGATTCGTTGATTGACGCGTGTGCTCTATGTGTGTATGTTTGGGGGGAAGTGCACACCTACATGCATGCATGTGTGTCTGCCAAAGGTTAGCCTTGGGTATTATTGTTCCTTGGGTGCCAGCTACCTTGTTTTTGAGGCAGGGTCTCTGCATTGTCCTGGTACCTGCCAATTAGGCTGGAGAGACTGGCCAGTGCGTTCCAACACTGGATTTATTAACTGATGTCATCATGACCACTTTTTGCACCTGACCTCTGGTATCAGGCTCAGGTCCTTGTACTCTCATGGCAAGTACCACTGGCCGAGCCCTCTTCCCAACTCTCCATCTGCGAGGGTCATGCTGGTAGTCCACTGTAGCTCCAGGTGTGCAGAAAGGAGCATGGTGGATCAGGATAGCATACCTCAGATAGGATTACCCAACTCTAAGGCCTCCTGCTCAGATCTGGGTTTTCCTGGGTCAACAGGAAAGCCAGCCTCAGAATCTGGTGATTCTCACATTTAAACTGAAAAGCTCTTAAAATCCACATCCGGTGTGGGAAAAAGTTTCCTCCCTGTGGAAGACACAAGCAACTCTTGGCTTCAGGAAAAACCTTCTCCCATCTGAAGGCAGTTCAGAAGTCAGCCTCAAACTTTTACTTCCCAGTCCTTCCGTAGCTCCTAACACCTCAGAGCGGAGCATGACTCACTGATCTCCCCAGTTCTGACAGCTAGTTGCCACACATGCTCCGGGCCCCAGAGGCTGCCCCACTTCTTTCTAACCCTTCTCCGGAAAGCCTCCCTCTCTTCTCACTTTTCCCCAGGAGAGTTCGAGAAGAATTCTCAAGCACATCAGTCAATTGGCAAGGTCACACCTCGTCCCTGCACTCCGGGCCTGCTAGTCTCCGAAAAGGATGTTTTTTAGCATCTTCATGTGTATCATGTATTCCTTTCTTAAAATTAGTTTTGTTTTAGAAATGGAATCACGTGTATTCCAAACCGGCCTCAAATTTGCTATTTCTGACACCTCCCTCCTCCATGACCCCAGTGCTAAGATTTCTGGCATGCACCAACACACCTGGTTTTGTGTTATGCTAGAGATTAAAGCCAAGGCCTTGAGCGTGCGAGGCAAGCACTTCACTAGCTGAGCTACGTCTCCCCAGTATCTTTCCTAAACATAAAAATCTGTGTCCATACCTGAGTTCCTGTTTACAGTTGACAGCTCACTGAAGGAACACTCACTCGGAGAGAACGAACCCTGAGCCCTGGGCCCCTTGGGTAGTGGCCTCAGGCCTTCCTGCCCACCCCAACTTATGAGTCATCCCTGGAATCGCAGGAAGGTCACAAAGATAACTTTGGTTGACTTTTAGATTCGTGTCCTGATAGACTGAACCTCCAGCCTCAGAATGTTAGCACACAGCTCTCTAAAGAGTGACAGGGCCTGGGAAGGGGGCTCCCTTCCAGAAGTACCTTTTCTCTAACTTTCTGCAGCAGTCTTGACGGTGTCTTAATTGAGGCCATTTGTCAAATGCATAATAAATGTGATTAGAATATGCATCTTTGTGTGTACTTTTAAAATATCCTTTGTCTGGCCATGTGACCTGATTGGGATTCAGGGGATAGATCCTCTATCAAGAGAGTACTTTGTCTTCATGTCTGGCAGACTTAGCTGACGAACTCAGTAAACAGGCTAGCATGGAGGATAGGAAAATATTTTTTGTGCTATACAGATGCAAGCAATGATAATTAGCAATGATAATTGGATGGGAGGGGGCTTCCCAAATGTCAGTTTAATAATGTCTTGCCTTGTGGCCAAGGATTTCCTCTGCTCCTACAACCAAGGACAGAGCCTGACTGTGCTCACTCAGACTCTGCAGGGCCTGGTTCCTGCCCACTTCGCACGGCTTCCTCTCATGTCTGTGCTCCAACACCGGTCTTCTCTCAGCTTAGCAGGTTCAACACTCCCTTCTAGTCTCTTTGGTCTGTATGCCGGCTAGTTTCATGCATGAGTTAGAGTCACTTTGGAAGAAGGAGCCTCAATTGAGAAAATACCCCTGCCAGATTGGCATGCGGGCAAACCTATGATGCATTTTCCTGATGGATGACTGACTTAGCTCACTGTGTGTTGAATTAGGAGCGGCAGGGCTGTGTCCCCGGCACCTGGCCGCCCGCATGGCTAGCTTATGCCCGAAATAATTACACAGAAACTGTATTCTATTAAACACTGCCTAGCCCAGCTAGTTCCAGCTTCTTATTGGCTAGCTCTAACATATTGTTCTAACCCATTTCTAATATTCTATGTAGCCCACGAACTGGCTTACCAGGGAGGATCTTAACCTGCGTCTGTCTGGAGCGGTAGAATCATGGCGACTCTCTTACTCAGCTTCTTTTTCCCAGCATTCTGTTCTGTTTACTCCGCCTACCTAAGGGTTGGCCTATCAAATGGGCTTAGGCAGTTTCTTTATTAATAAGAAATCACTCCCACATCAACTGTGGATGGTGCCACTCCTGAGCTGATGGTCCTGGGAGCTATAAGAATGCAGGTTGTATAGTCAGAGTTCTTCTGTAACATTAGGGCACCCATCTTCAGCCTACAGGCCCATAGTATCCAGCAGACTTTCCATGAAGCAGGAAATTTCAAAGACAGTTCCACCTATATTGGCAGTTTGTCAATCACTTTCTTCTGTGTCCTGCAGAATGTCTGGCAGACTCTATCATGAAGCAGGAACCCTGAAGGACTGTCTCACCTTCTTTAAGCAATTGCAGTCATTTTTCTGTGGGTCATGCATGTCCAGTTCATACAGCATAAGATCAAGCAGTCCAGACAAGAGCAGTTTTTTGCCCAAATGGCTAACAAGCTCCATAAGGAGCCTCTTCAATAACTTTCTTTGAAGTTATTGGTGCTGCCAGGAACAGATATGTCTTACTGTCATGAAAAGTCCTAAGTTTTTAAAACATTCTAAATGTCATATTCTGTAGGTCTTTGAAATGTTTGAAGATTGATGGAGGAAGGTCATTGAGCAATAAAGAAACTGCTTGGCTGGCCCTGATAGGTTAAAGCATAGGTGGGAGGAGTAAACAGAATAGAATTCTGGGAGGAAGAGGAAGTGAGGTCAGACTCTGCTCTGCTCCCGGAGAGACCCAACAGCTCTGCTCTCTGGAGCAGAGATGCCAGGCTCCACTCTCCCAGGCAGCTCCGACCCAGGATGGACGGAGGCTAGAATCTTTCCGGTAAGCGCACCTTGGGGTGCTTACACACATCATTAGAAATGGGCTAGTCCAGGTGCGAGAATTAGCCTGTAAGGGCTAGAGTT
>NW_026068108.1:440884-486264 GCF_014885135.2 Alexandromys fortis
ATAACTTTCTTTGAAGTTATTGGTGCTGCCAGGAACAGATATGTCTTACTGTCATGAAAAGTCCTAAGTTTTTAAAACATTCTAAATGTCATATTCTGTAGGTCTTTGAAATGTTTGAAGATTGATGGAGGAAGGTCATTGAGCAATAAAGAAACTGCTTGGCTGGCCCTGATAGGTTAAAGCATAGGTGGGAGGAGTAAACAGAATAGAATTCTGGGAGGAAGAGGAAGTGAGGTCAGACTCTGCTCTGCTCCCGGAGAGACCCAACAGCTCTGCTCTCTGGAGCAGAGATGCCAGGCTCCACTCTCCCAGGCAGCTCCGACCCAGGATGGACGGAGGCTAGAATCTTTCCGGTAAGCGCACCTTGGGGTGCTTACACACATCATTAGAAATGGGCTAGTCCAGGTGCGAGAATTAGCCTGTAAGGGCTAGAGTTCATGGGCCAAGCAGTGTTTAAATGAATACAGTTTGTGTGTTTTTATTTCAGGCATAAGCTAGCCAGGCAGCTGGGGTGCTGGGGACGCAGCCCCGCTGCCGCTCCTATTTCAACAGAAGATTATCTATCTAACTGAAATATATATCTGTATATCTAGAAAACCTAACATGACTACAAGCTTAACTATTATAGATGACTATCTATTAACCACTATTTCTTAATTATATATTATATTTTTAAATGGACTGCACAAACACAATACCTTAATCAAGAGCAGAAATATACATATAACAAAATTGATCTTAAATTTGTATTAATAAACCAAGATCCATACCAATGCAAAGTATTCATCTCTGTAGTGCATTCCCCTTTAAATTTATAAACAATATTTGGGAATTTGGGCATAGTTCTCTCCAAACTGCTTCCTGCTTCTTGTTGGGCTAAGTATTTGGGAGTTCACAGAGACCTTTCAGGGCATCTTGGTCCACCAGACCACATTAGTTTGGAGGAATTCACAGGTTCTCATCCTTTGTGGAAACAAAAGCAGAACCTCTTTTCCAAAGCAACATATCCTTAGACCCAAATTTTGAAGTCAAGATACCTTTAGAGTATATATCTTGGTTTAGCTTGGCAGCTCATACAATGAAATGTTTCTCTGTACTTAGCTCATCCACAGTCAAAATATTCAAAGAAAACACAATAATATACATAATCCAGACTCTCTGTATTTTTCATCTGTACGTGGCTTATTTTTCTTTACTCCTTTAATCTATAACTGTCTGAACTCTTTCTCTTTAAAGACTTTGTTTTATTTTTTAAAACCATTTACACACACATACACACACAGAGACATATAATAACTATTTCTTCTGTCTCCTAAGCCTATGTACTTTATCCAACACTGTGACACATTTAGAGGTCTTTTTCATTTGAATATGTCTTTATTATGCATCTGTAATCCTTTTCTGTCCAGGACCACTTCTTAAAAATGTTAAGCCGTGCGGCTAGGACTCAGGCTGCTTTGCCTTTTGGCTCCATCCAGTCCAATGTGGCGGAGGTCTGTTGAGAGCGAGCCATGCTCACAGCCCCATTTTCAGGCACACAGAGGGTCTATGTTGCCATTAAGCAAGTTATAGCACTCCGTTTATAAACCCCATTTAAATGCTTGGTCTACTGAAAGAGCCAGAGCTGTTTGTGCAACCAGCCTTCTTAAAGGAGCCATGGCACCCCTGCTTTCAGCCACTGTATCATCAGTTTCTGCCTCTAGGTTCCTGTGATAGTTTAAATGTAACTGACCCCCATAAACTCATAGAGAGAGACATTATTAGGAGGTGTGGCTCTGTTGGAGTAGGTGTGGTCTTGTTGGAGGAAGTGTGTCACTGTGGGGTGGGCTCTGAGGTCTCTTTTGCTTATGCTTCACTCAGTGTCCCAGTCCACTTCCTGTTGCCTTCTCATCAAGGTGTTGTCAGCACCATGTCTGCCTGCACACCGCATGCTCCCTGCCATGATGAATGTCTGAACCTCTGAATCAGTAAGTCTCCACTTCAATTAAATGTTTCCTTAATAAGAGTTGCCATGGGAATGGTGTCTCTTCACAGCAATAGAAACCCTAAGAGTTCCTGTCATGAGTTTCCTGCATTCCTTCCTTGACTTTCCTTGCTGATAGACTATACCCTGTAAGAAGAAATAAACTCTTGTCTCCCCAAGTTGCTCTTGGCTTTGGTACCTGAACCACAGCCATAGGTCCCTAACTAGGGCAGTCTGGAACAACTGCCCCCGCATCGTAAGCTTGAGAACTTTTCCCCAACCTTTTTATCCTTATATGTTCTCATGGAATCATGAAAAGTTATCCTTCATTAATTCATATGTACCAAACCCTACTATGTGCAAACAGAATTCCATCATCAATTTATACATACCAAGTCCCTACTATGTGCAAACAGGATTCCATCATCAATTTATACATACCAAGTCCCTACTACGTGCAAACGGGATTCCAGGACCATAAAACAACAAAGAAAACCCCACCCCCGGAGAGCTTCCATTCAAACTAAAGAAGAGTCAGTAAACAAAAACACACACATGTGCAAGGAATGTAGGACATGGTAGGTGCTATGGATCAAAAGACAACAGGTGTCGTGTACTGAGAAAATGAGCTTCCAGAAGCAGAAGACAGAAACTAACTCCCTATCTTTTACCCTGTGCAAAAGTCAACTGAAAGCAGATCAAAGACCTTCATATATGACCTGGAAATCTGAGACATCTAGAAAAAACTACTTCAAGATCTCAACATAGTAGGGGCCAGTGAGCTGGCTCAGTGGGTAAAGGTGCTTGCTGCAAAACGTGACAATCCAAGTTCAATCCCAGGAGATGACTCTGTCCTCTGACCAACCCCCACTGCCTTGACACCTGCACACACTCATACACTCACACATTCATACACACACACACACACACACACACACTAATAAGCCTTCTTTAAAGCATGTAGGCATAGGGGATGTTGTTCTTATTAGGATTCAAATAACAGGAAAGAATAGCAGGATTGACAAATGGGATCACATCAAAGTTAAAAGCTTTTACATGGCAAGGGAGACAATCAGCAGAGTGGAGAGCACTTCCACGATCCACGCCAATTCTCCTTCCAATGGGAATTAATGTCTAGAATACATAAATAACTAAAAAATTTAAACACAAGATTGGTCATAGAGACACGCTTGTAATCCTAGGACTTGCGTAGTTGAAGCAGGAGGATCAGAAGTTCAAGGTCAGCCTCAGCTAAATTGTGAGTTTAAGGCCAGTCTGGAGTACATTAAATCTTAACCCCATCCCTGAAAAAAATTAAATATGAAAAGAACAAAATGAGCCAGGCATGGTAGCATATACCTTAAATCTCAGCATGTAGGAGGCAGAGACAGATGGATCTCTGTGAGTTCAAGGCCAGCCTGGTCCACATAGCAACCTCCATGCCAGTCGGGGATACACAGAGAGACCCTGTCTCAAAACAAAAAAACTGACTAACTAACAAGGTACAAAATACAAAATAATAAAATGAGTGGATACTTCTCAAAGAGTACATGAAAAAATAGTGATCATCTTTCGGAATACAAATCAAAACTCTATTGAGGTGCTGGAGAAACAACTTAGTCCGTAAAGGCCTGTAAAGCAAGGAGACTTGAGTCTGGGTCCCCAGCACCAATATAAGATCCATCATGGTGGCCGGTGTCTGTGACGCCAGTGCGGAGTGAGGCAGACACAGGTACATCTCCAGAGTCCTAGGTTCAGTGGGAGACACTGTCTCAAAAATAAGGGGGGGGGGAGGCAGAGAGATTAAAAGCACTTGCTATTCTTTTGTTGTTGTTGTTGTTTTCAAAACAGGGTTTCTCTGTAGCTTTGGAGCCTGTCCTGGAACTAGCTCTTATAGACCAGGCTGGCCTTGAACTCACAGAGATCCGCCTGCCTCTCTCTGCCTCCCGAGTGCTGGGATTAAGGCATGCACCACCACCTGGCTAGCACTTGCTATTCTTACAGAGGACCCTAGTACCCACATGGTGGCTCGCAATTGTCTGTAATTGGAGTTCCTGGGAATCTTATTACCTCTCTTCTGGCCTCAGTGGTAGCAGAATGCATGGTATAGGCAAACACGCATACAAATAAAATAAAAGCAACTAATTAAAAAATTAAAGTGGACTGGAGAAATGGCTCAGAGGTTAAGAACATGCCTATTTTTCCAGAGGTCTTGAATGCAATTCCCAGCAACCACACGGTGGCTCACAGCCATCTGTAATGAGATCCAATGCCTTCTTTTGTCATGCAGGCATAAATGCAGATAGAACACTGTACATACATAATAAACAAATAGTAAATATAACTTAGTGCATCCTTTAATTCCAGCAAAGGCAGGTGAGTTTGAGGCCAGCCTGATCTGCAAAGCAAATCCAAAGACAGCCAGGGCTGTTATGAAGAAAAACTCTGATTCGAAAAACCAAAAATAAATCAACAAATAAATACAAGAATAATAAAAATAAGGTGGAGAGCATCAATGGAGATGCCAGATGTGGAGGCTGGAGAAAACCTCAGCAGTTAAAAGTACTGCGACTCTCAGAGAGCCTAGGGCCCAGCACCCACACTGAGAAGCTCACAACTGCCTGTAATTCCAGCTCCAGATCTGATGTCTTCTGGCCTCCATGGATAGCCATACAGACATACACATAAACAAATAAAATAAATCTTTTTGGGAGGAAAGACACAAAATATCATTCTTTGGCTTACACACAAACAAAAATTAAAAATAAAATAGAATCAAAGAGAACGATGAGAACATGACGGATGGGAGCCCGTGAGCGCTGCTGGAAATGCAGATTAGTTGACCTCTGATTTCAGCACTAGACTTGAGACTCACAGCTCAAGACTAGGGCTGCATAGGATGCCAACAGAAGCAAGGTTAATACTAAAAGAAACACAATATTAGCCTGGTGTTGGTGGTGCACGCCTTTAATCCCAGCACTTGGGAAGCAGAGGCAAGCAGATCTCTGTGAGTTCCAGGACAGCCAGGGTTAGAGAGAGAAACCCTGTCTCAAAAAACAAAAGAAGAAGGAGAGGGAGAAAGATGGAAGGAAGGAAGGAAGGAAGGAAGAAGGAAGGAAGGAAGGAAGGAAGGAAAACAGGAAGACGATACTAATTAGAAAATTGGCATACTTATGTTTACTGAGGCACTATATACCACCGCCAACCTGTGGAGCCAGCTTGCAGGCCTCACAACACTAAGTGGATGAAGAAGATGTGGTGTGTACACACAGTGAAACACTAGCCAGCCACGCAGAACAAAAGCATGTGCCGAGCAGCAAAATAACGTGAGGTAGGGTGGGGGAATTGCGTTAAGTGAAAAAATTGAGACACAAAAAGGTAAGTTCTACACTTTCTCTGTCCCATGAGGAAATTTAAAAAGCCAGTCTGAGAGCAGAATAGAGATTTGGAAGTTTTAGGATGGATGAGGGGCAGGTAGGAAAGTAATGTTGAATTTTCTCTGTGACAGCCATATACATGTATGGAATCCCATTAATATGTATGAATAGTACACATTTTATTAAAAGATGTCAATGAGAAAAATAAAGCCACAGAGGAAGCCTAGATTGTTGAAATAAGAGCAGTGGGGCTGCATCCCCAGCACCCCGGCTGCCTGCTAGCTCATGCCCGAAATAACAACACACAAATTGTGTTCTTTTAAACACTGCTTGCCCATTATATCTAGCCTCTTCTTGGCTAACTCTCGCATCTGGACTAGCCCATTTCTAATAATGTGTGTAAGCACCCCAAGGTGTGCTTACTGGGAAAATTCTAGCCTACGTCCATCTTGAGTCGGAGTTGCCTGGGAGAGCAGAGCCTGGCGTCTCTGCTCCAGAGAGCAGAGCTGTTGAGTCTTTCCGGGAGCAGAGCAGAGTCTGACCTCACTTCCTCTTCCTCCCAGCATCTTATTCTGTTTACTCCTCCCACCTATGTTTTAACCTATCAGGGCCAAGGAGTTTCTTTATTGCTTAACCAATGAAATCAACAGATTGATATATGACACTCCCACATCACTAGATAAGCTGAGGGGACATAAAACAGGGACCTCGGTGAAACAGCAGAGCAAGCCATGCAAAGTTACATGGAGACGCTGACTATTCTAGAACACAGAAACCAGGAGAGCAAAGGACCTGAGAAGGAATGGTCTTGGCAAATGCAAAGAAGACCACGTGGCCATGGCAGATGGGCAAACTGCTAAGGTTAGATGACATGGAGACCACTCTTCGGAAGAAATTTGCTATAGGTGTGAAGATGGGCAGGAGCCAGGAGGACATACAAACTGCCTCAGAAGACATTTCTCTGTTGTTTGTTTGTTAACATGGGGAGCACTTCAGTATCCCTTGAAGAGAAATCTCCAATAGAGGTAAGTAGAGAGATAGTAACAGTTAAAGTCCATGGAAGATCATGGAGAACAGGATTCGGGGCCAGTAGAGAGGTGGGCCCTGGACAGAGAGGGAAGCACGGGACAGGGTGTGATTTGCTACAGGAGTGAGGGAGCAGGAGGTGTTGATGCTGGGGCTCCTTTGGCTTAGTGGAGAGTCACCCTGAGCTTGACAATAAGACTCTGTGTCCCAGCACACTTATGGGGACGTGCAAGCATGGGCAGAACCCATGGAAGCTCCTGGTTAGTTTTGTATCCATCAGAGATCGTCTCAGACAAGGTGGAAGATGAGGTCTAGCACCTGAAGCTGTCCCCTGATTCCCACATATGTACCATGCCACACACATACCCACACTCACACACTCGAAGGTTTAAACTATATATCCTCCGTGAGAAGCATGCAGAAGGGGAAGGCACAGCCGGGCACCCTGCATGTGGCAGAGGGTACAAGTTGTGAAGGAAGTCACTCATTGGATGAGAGTGGACGCTTCTGTTGGCCACAACCTCTGCCCAGAGGCAATGAAAAGCCTCTTCCGTTGGCTTCACCAGCACTGGGTTGTGGTGGCAGGTGAGCAAAGTTTAGCAAAGGATCATGCAACAATTATGATAGTAGGCCACGGAACCCAGGCTGGGTGGAGAAGAAAGCAAGGAGGCTATGAAACAGGAAGGACTGGTGAAGAGTCAGCAGGCTGAAGGCCCCAGCAGGATAAGGAAATCGCTAGGATGGAGTCCAAGGGCAGAACGGGTGGGAAGATATAATAGTGGTGTGATCACAATGGCACCTTCAGAGGAGTCATGACTCTGGCTAAGGCAGAGTGGACGGATGGATTACTGAGGGGCCCAGAAACCAAGGGCTAGGTGATGGATGGACAGCTGTGTGAACCTCAAAATCATCCTGGTGATGACGAGAGTCAGGAAAGGAGGGAGCCAGATGACCAAACTGTCAATAAACACAGTAGCAAGAAGTAGGCCGAGAGACCCTGCAGCGACATGTTCATAGGATTGCTTGACTAGTGCTGTTCAGGGTGGGCTGTGTGTTACTGTTAGCCTCGGCATCTAGGTCAGTACCTGAGAAACCTTGTTGAACGAGTGAATGAGTGAGTGAGGAGTAAATAAATAAATGCTCCTGGAGGAAGAGAGGTGAGGGGGTCAAAAGGCCAATAACTTGCCCCTCCCTGAAGTCCTAAACTTCAGAAAAGTTAGTCAGCATCACTCAGCTGACGCCCAAGTTTATCATCTCTGAAGTGCTGGGCACCGTGGCCACTGTTGTGCAAAGGTGTGAACCTAGGGATTTCATAAAATAAGGAGACTTGTGAATAACAAGAACACCACGGAAGCAGAGTAGGCAGGGGTGGATGGCAATATGAGAAAGATGCTCCTGGGGTCAGCCTGCCTGGAGGGGAGGATGGGCTGTGGCGTAGATAGGAACCAAACGGTGAGGAAGTCAGGCAAAAGGGCAGCCTGCACAAATGTGGAGAGGATGGGCCAGCTGAACAGGAGCCTGAAGCTACAATAAAATGTCAGGCTGGAGAGATGGCTCTGTGGTTAAAAGCAGCAGCCACTGTTACAGGAGTCCAGAGTTCAAGTCCCAGCACACTGGGACGCTCACAACCACCTGTCACTGGAGCAGGGGACCTAATACCCTTTCCTGGCCTCTAAGGGCACTGCATGTGTGTGTGCAAACATGCATGCAGACACATATAAAATAAAAACATAAGATGCCGTCTGGCCTCTATTGGTTTGTGATAAGGATGTGGATAGTTTGGTATGGGGAGGAGAAGGAATGGTCTTTTTACAGGGTTCGGTCACTGGGAAAGAAGAAAGGTGGACACAGACACCTATCTCACATCTTGCACAACAACTAATTCAGATTAATCAAAGATCTGCCTGTGGAGGCTAAGACTACAAACTTCTCAGAAGACAGCATAGATGCATATCCTTATGGCCCTGGGTTAGGTAAACACCTGTTAAATACGACACCAAGAGCACATACTAAAAAGACAAAAGTGCATGTGCTGGACGTCATCAGATTTGAGGCTTGTGTTTCTAACAGACCAAAGGAGTGATCCCACTGTGGTGGTACACACTTAGAATCCTGACACTTGCGAGGTGGAGGTGGGAAGACTGGCAGAACAAAAATAAGATTGTCTACATAGTAGGTTGGTAGCCAGCTTGGGCTACATGAAACACTGTCTTATAAGAAAGAAAGAAGCAGAGAAGGAAGAATGAGCACACAGTTACGGTTTTATTCTCCTGATATCCAGCAGGCATCCAGAATATGTGAAAATCACAGCTCATCAACAGTATAGTAAGACAAGTAACCTGATCTTCCAATGAGACAGGTCGGCCAGAGAGAGAGCTCAGCAGGTGCTCACTCTGCAAGCCTGAGGGTCCAGAACTCCTGTCAGTAACCGAAGGTGCCTCATGCATCTCTAATCCCTGAACTCCTGTGGGCGATGGGAGACAGAGAAAGAAAACTGGCCAGAAGCTCACGGGCCACCAAGCTTAGAGTAGTACCTAGTACAGAAACAGAGACCCTGCTTCGGAATCAAGACGGAAGGGTGACATCCAACTCTCAGAAGCTGTTCTCCGAGCTCCACATGTGTGCCATGACACACAGCTGTAATCCCAGCAGAGGCAGCAGTGGGAAGCTCCCTGGGAGTTCCAGGCCAGCCTGGGCTTTGTAGCAAGACCTTGTTTTAAAAAGGAGGAAAGAGAGGAGGAAGCAGCAGCTATTGCGTGCAGAGCTACCAACCTGAGTTTGACCTTGCACCCACATAAAAGGAGAACCAGCTTCACAAAAGCCCTCTGGCCTCCACATGCAGGCTGTGCCGGGTGTCAGGCACACAGTTAAAACACATGTGCTACATCCATTCACCGGGATGCTCACTGCTCAGCAACAGGAAAAAGCTGGTGCATGCCATCACACGCATGAACCTAGAAAACATTCTGCTACCCGAAAGAAGCCGGACAAAGGGCCACATATCCCATGATCCTTCAAAAAGTTCAGCATAGGGAAATGTATCACAGACTAGCGGCAGCAGGGAAGAATGGGGAGGGACCACTAATTGGTAGCAAGTACAACTTTGAGAAGACATTAAATGTGCATTGGTGTTCTGCCTGCCTACACGTCTGTGTGAGGGTGTCGGGTTCCCTAGAGCGGGACTTACAGACAGGTGTGAGCTGGGAATTAAACCTGTGAAGAGCAGCCGGGCTCTTAACTTCTGAGCCATTTCTCAGGTACTGAAAGGATGGATGTTATGGTTGGGAATCATATCTCAATCAGGGGTGGGTGTTGTATGGGATTGTGGTGTGGTGTGTGGGTGTGTGGGATGTGTGTGGGCTGAAAACTGTGTGGGAGGTGTGGTTTGGTGCATGTGTGTTGGGGTGTGTGGATATGGTGATAGGTGTGTTGTGGGGGGGGGGTTGTGATATGTTTGAGTATACAAGAGTGTGCACACTTGTGAGTGTGCAGGTGTGCAAGCCAGCACTCATGTGTGTAGAGGCCAGAGCAGGCGTCAAGTGTCCTCCACTATTACTCTTTGCAGTGTTTTCTGGAACATGACGTCTCCCTGAACCAGAACCCCGCCATCTCAGCTAGGCTGGTGCTCGATGCGTTCTTCAGGTCACTTAGCTCTTGTCCCCTTAACCGGAGTCACAGATACATGCAACCGCATCGAGCTTTGCATCCCTTGGGTGCTGTGGATTTGAACTCAGGTCCTCAAGTGTCCTTGCCTGCTGAGCCACCTCCCAGCCTCTTTTTTTTTAATATTTATTTATTTATTTTGGATACAATATTCTGTTTGCATATGTGCCTGCTAGAAGAGGGCACCAGACCTCATTACAGATGGTTGTGAGCCACCATGTGGTTGCTGGGAATTGAACTCGGGTCCTCTGGAAGAACACGCAATGCTCTTAACCGCTGAGCCATCTCTCCAGCCCACCTCCCAGCCTCTTATAGCTCAGATTTTAAAGTCATTGGGGGCCGCTGTGAGCTGCTGAGGGGTGCGGATGAAATCCTGAAGACAGTGGGAGTTTCTAAGCACTCACGATGTGCAGTCAACACAGAGGCCAGGGATGCCACCACACAGAGGTCACTCCATCTCTTTACACTCTGCTTGTGTGTGCTCAGACTGTATCTTATTTACAATTTGGTATACAACTGGGTTTTTCCCTCTCTTTTACCACAAACTTATTCTGAACATCATTTAAAGATAACTTTCTCTTCTAATTATAGTAGTGATTTATTATAGAAAATTTGGAAAATATAGGAAATTACAAAGAAAATTAAAATCATCCATAATCTCAGTAGCTGGAAGTAAGCACCGTGCGCGTTTTACCGCCACTGATTTGCCTTTCTTCCTGCGAGTGCCCTTTTCAGTAGCTGCACAATAGGCACACGGCACCAACTGACTTCAATTGTAATGCAGTTAGGTGATTTCTAATTTCTTCTTATGTAAATAATGATGTAATAAATAAGCTTTTATAAAAGCACGAAACATTTTCATAGATGGGTTATTTCCTCAGCTTCTCAGAAATGAAACTATTGGGTCAAAGACTGAATACATTTAAGTTCGTAGCATGATTCCCAAGCTGTATTCTGGAGGGACTTGACAAGTCCAGCTCTGGCAGTGAGCCAGTCAGTGTCTGCCCAGCTGCAGCGTCACCAGTACCGAGAAGTATTTTCTTTTAAACTCCTTGTTATTTTTATTTTGATTCTTTTGTGGTTGTTTGTTTTTGTTTTGATTTTGGAGACAAGTCTCATGCTGCTAAGGCTCGACTACCCCTTGTGACAATGCTCCTGCCTCAGTCTCCTGAGTGATGGGATTGAGGTGTGGCCTCCATGCCTGTCTTTCATTCCACCCTAACAGAAGTTTCATGAGCAAGGAAGGGAGAGACTGAGCTTCAGAGAGAGAGATGCTGTGCTTGTGAGGAGAGGCCAGCACCAGGCAAAGACAGTGGCAGTGGGGTTATACAATCGGCGCTAACAGACAGTGTGGGTGTGTGAGTGAGTATGTGTGTGTTGGGCTTTTTGAAGCAGGGTCTCTCTATACAACTCTGGTTGTCCTGGAACTCACGGATATCTACCTGCCCCTGCCTCCTCAGTGCTGGGATTGAAGGTGAGCACCACCATGCCTTGCTCAGACATTTCTAAGAAACAATGGAGTTTTGACTGAATCAACCAGGGCAGGGAAGATGGGGAAGTGTCCAGGTTGCCTCTGCAGGCACTAGGGTAGATCAGGGTTATAGGAAGAAAGGTGCCCTGCTGGCAGCCTGTCACTTCAGGTGCTAGGGAAGTGCGAGAGGGGGCTAGGAACGCTGGTCCGAGGCTGAAGCATGGAAGAGCTTGCTAGGGACAGAAACCAGGGTGGCCATGAATGAGATCCTGGGAATTTGGGAGACTCTGGGAGAGACTTGTCAGTGTCCTTGGGCGGAAAGAAGAATGTGGAGAACACTGCTTTGCAGGCAGCCAGGGACCCACAGTCTTGGTGTCCAAGCCGAGGCAGGAGCTGGAGAAACGGGATGTGGGGCTAGAGAGATGGCTGAGCAGCTACTCCTGCAGAGGACCCGGCCTCTGTTGCCAGCACCCACAAAGCAGCTCACAACCATCCATAATTCCAGTTCCCGGGATCCAGTGCCTGAAGGGGGGCTCTCTAATGGTGCTGACAGGTTTTGCCCTTTCTCTTTTCCTCCCTTGCTAAACATTCCTACAGCTAGCCCCCAATGTCCATTCCCTTATTTGGCTACAATTTACTCGTTCCTGAGACAAAAGACCAAGGTCCAGCCATCAAAATGCATTTTCTGGCTACACTGGTTAACTTGCCCAATCAGGACTTACCTAGTCACCTTAGCCCAGAATTCCCCTTTTCCCCTTAAAAACCACTCTGCAGAGACACCTGCCGCTGCTGCTGCTGCTGCTGCTGCTGCTGCCGCCCGCCGCTGCTGTCTGCTTTGGCTCAACCCAGGGACAGTCCCCTCCTTTTCCCCTCCAGGGCAATAAACCTCCTTCAGGCTGAGACTTTCTCGTTTCTGGTGTGTCCTGAGCTGACTCCAAGGGGTCCCAAGTGCCTTCTGACCTCTGAATACCAGGCACGCGCACCGTGCACACACATACACAAAAGCAAAACAATCATAAACATGAAACGAAACAAATGTACAAAAGGATTGGGGGGGGGGAGAAGTGGGATGTGAGCAAGTCCAGGACCTCCAGAATTCAAGGCGGTGAAGGCCAGGTGGAGCAGAACCTGAGGGAGGAACCTGGGGAGGGAATCCGGACCCCAGCTGGGAAGGAAACTTAAGTTGAGGGTGTAAAGAAAGAGGACTCAACTCTTGCTTTCATCATGGCAAGATCTGGTCTAAATTCTGTTCCCTGCTTACCTGAGCTCACCCCGGTGCAGAAGCAAAACCTGAAGAAAAGATTGGGGCTCCCCTAAGCAGGAGCCGTGCACAGGGAAGGCCTTTAAACCCATTAGTGCTCAGGGGTGGGTCTGCTCCAGAGTGCGAGGTAACCACAGTCAGTGACAAGCAGAAAAGAAGACGCAAGCAGTGTTTTGTGTTGTTTTTCTTTCATAAAAGACGTTAGATGTATGCAATTTAAAAGACTCTGTTGTAGGGCTGCTGAGATGGGTATGCAGTCAAAACACTTGCTGTGCAAGCCTGGGATCTGAGTTCACACGGAGGTGGGAGAAGAACACCGACTCCACTAGCTGTCCTCTGACCTTCTCATGGATACGGTGGCATTTAGACACGCACACACACACACATGCACACACACATGCACACACCATTCTTAAGAATCTTTTAATGGCTGTCTTCTATTTGAGATTTTAATTCTTGCTTTCGTCATATCTGTGTATGTGACATAATGGTAGATGTGAGTTGAGGGTCCCCACGCAGAGATTTCTTTTCTGTGTCTTCATGTCTACAGAATTGGTTCAGGAATGTCACTGATTCATGAATTGCAAAGGAGCGGCTATGAATGGCCTAGACATTGTTTAGAGCTCAAATTAGTCATTCTTTGGTCATTGTGACCAGACTACCTGGATTTAGGGAAGAAAGATTGAGTCTGGCTCTCAGATTCTAATGGGTCAGTCCATGGTCACTTGACCCCGTGTGCTCAGGTACAAGGTGGTGAGGGAGTACTGTTCACCTTCTGATCAACCAGTCCACCAGGAAGCAGAAAGAGTCAGGCAGGGGCCAGGGCTGATGCTCCCCGTGACCTGCTCCCTCCCTGTGACCTGCTTCCTCCAGGTACTCACTTCCTAAAGTTCCCTCAGCCTCTAAATCAGCCACAAAAGCCTCTGGGACACATACCAATCAGTCTCTATCAAGGTCCCCTCCTCCAGAACCCAAACTCCAGTCCTCTGAAAATTGTCCTCAGGAGTCCCATCCCTGCTGGTGAAAAAGACACCAGAGACCCCTCCCCCACCAGAACACAGCACACAAGGCTTGAGTTTGGGCCTTTGCCACAAGCCGATGAGTTCCCGCCTCCCCATCCCCCCTCCTCCATCTGCTCTGTCCATCTGGCCACTTGGAGCCCAGCAATAGACCAATCCAACATTTCCCCAGCTCACTACCAGGCTCCTGCACACAGTAGGTACTCAGTAAACAGCTGTTAAATAACTCATGTCCCTCCTCAGCCCTCCAGGGCAGGATGGTGGTCGTTGTGTCTATTGTTAGCGCTGGTGGCGGTGTGTGGGACTTGAAGATGTGCTATTTTCAATAGCCAGGCATGGGGGTATACCTGTACACCCATGCTCCTGGTGCCTCAGGGAGCATGGGCAGAGGGCAGAGACACTGGGAGATCAGAAGTTTAGGGTCATCCTCAGCTACCCAGTGAGTTTGAGACCCAATGCTATCTCAAACAATTGGTTGGGATGATAGTGTCAGTTGGTAAAGTGTTTGCCTTGTATGTGTGAGGGCCTAAGTTCAACCCCCTAGAATCCATGTTAAAAAAGAAAGAGAAAGAGAAGATGCAGGTGTGGAGGCACAGCTCAATGCCAGTGCTGCTGAGGAAGAAACTGGTGAGTCCCTGCATTTGTCTGCTTGGTGAGCCTCAGGCTGCGGAGAGAGCTTATCTCGAAAAGAGCCAAGGGCCACAGCACCTGAAGACCAACAGGAGAGGCTTTGGCCGGCCTTTATAGGCATGCGCACTGTGTACCACACCTGCGCAAGCGCACATACAAAGGCATGCGTGCACGCACACCAGTACACATACACGCACAAACACAAAGATGAAATTTAAAAGTAATAGCAAAGCTTTCTGACATGAGAGATGTTGAAGTGAGATCTAAAACTCCCTCCTTCAACTCTAGTTCATTGCCCACCACCCCGAACAGTAGTTACATCATCACCCAGCCTTCCCAGATTGACCAGACTTGGGGAGCAGCCGTCTCCCCAGCAGCAATTCTGTTCTGGCCCCCATAGGCAGCCCTTCGGAATGTGTGCCTGTAAGCCTAGCACTTGGGAGGCAGTTCAAAGCCAGCCTTTGCTACTTAGTGAGTTCCAGATCAGCCGGGGCCATGTAAGGACCCATCAGAAAACAGCAAAAACGCCAAAGAGCACTGAAGACGCTCTAGTCTCCTCTGCATTGACCACAGAGTGACCAATACCATGCTGTGGACATGGTTTCTGGTGTTTGCCTCCATATGTCTAGAGACAGGCCTGAACCCTGTCCTCTCTTGTCATGTACCAATGATAATCAGCTTTTCTTCTCGACTCAATATGGTTATGACTCTTGCATAAATTTACAGCTAATGTTTTCTACAGTGGCGCTCTCTGTCCTTCCCTGCCCCCACTCTCCAACCCAGGGCCTGAGGCTTCAAGCATGCTAGGCAAGAATTCCACCACTCAACCACAAGTCCAGTCCTGAACACTTTTGTAACTGAAATTAATAATTACTGTGCTAGGTTTTTTTTGTTTAAGATTTATTTTCTTTGTAATTTTGCATATATGTGTGTGTGAATTTGTATCCCTGTGACTGCAGGAACCCACAGAGGCCAGAGAGAGCACTGGACCCCCGCACTGGGGTTACAGGTGGATTTGAGCCACCTGATGTCCCGAGATGCTGGCCTCCGAACTCCAGTCCTCTGCAAAAGCAGACTTCTTAACTTCTGAGCCGGCTTCTGCATACCCTGGGCTGTTATTGGTGATGATGGCTTGGTTTTGTTGTGAGTTTTTTGCTTGATATTCTGGATGTCAAACAATTGTCTTAGACTTTGCAACAGCCTTGGGATTTCCACCCACGGAATTTGGACCATTTCCCCAGCTCACATTCTCTCAGAGACCTCCTGTCGCCCTCTGTCCCCTTCAGTCTGGCTGGCTGCTTCGCTTTCCCACGTCCTCAGACTTTCTTTTGCTATTTGCCTGATTTGGGGTCTCCAGTCACCCTCTTTCTTGATTTATGCTAAGAGAGGAGAGAACAAGTCTTTGAGAAACTGTTAGCCTGAAATTCCCTCCATTTCCTTGAAGTACTTCCTTAGTAACTGAGCAGAGAACAGAACTACGGTTGGGAGGGGGAAGTTCAAGGTCAGCCTCTGCTACCCAGTGAGTCCCAGGTCTTCTTCAGGCACACAGGGTTCCAGGACTTCACACTTCTCGCCAAGATGTTCTGTGGAGCATCTTGATAGCTGAGGCCATTCTGATAGCTGATCTTTTAGGGGTAAAAAAAATCACTATTTAATTTCTGCGGAAACTTTTAGGATTCTTGTCCTTGAGTTCTGAAACTTCTCAACAGGCTTGGTGGTGTCTGTTCTCTTCCATTGTGCGCGGAACGCCAAGGGCTCTTCAGTTCTGGAGAAAGTTTCTGTATTACCTCTTTGACTGTTCTCCCGTACTGAAATAAGCTAGTGTAATAAGAGATAGTGTTTTAGAGTGAGTGTCCAGAAGTCTTTCTGATGAAATGACATCTAAGCAGAGTGTGTGTGTGTGTGTGTGTGTGTGTGTGTGTGTGTGTGTATTCTCATCTCTGAGGAAAATTGTTATTTTTCTTTTGTTTCTTGAATGGTATCTTTTCTTTTTGTTCATTTTTATTTTAGATAGACTCTCATCTCGTGTATTCCAGGCTGGCCTTAACTCAATATGTAGCCAAGGGTGGCCTTAAAGGTCTGATCCTCTTGTCTCCTTCTAGTTTTGTGGCATGTATCACCACTCCCCGCCGGCGCTGAGAGCAGACTCAGAGCTTTAGACAAGCTAGACAGGATCTCTACTCGCTGGGCTGCACCCTAGCCTTCTTTTGTCTGCTGTGTTTAGTCTCTTTCCCAGCACAGAGTTTTCCTCCCATGGTTATGAGTCCTGGCTGAGCCATCAAGGAGAGGGTGATCCTAGAAGCTGGTGGGACGCTCTTGGGTCTGGGTGAAGTGCATGGCTTGCCACCTTGGTCATCTCTCACTGCTCAGAGGTGATGCTGTTGGAAGGGATGTTGGCCTTTTCACTGAAGAATGTCATCCTCAGTGTTTGCCAGATATCGCCTCAGCAGAAGCAGCTTCTGGGCTCCCGCCAGGGAGCAGAGGGGAGTACGCGTTCGTTCGTTCGTTCGTTCGTTCGTTCGTTCGTTCATTCATTCATTCAGACTTCGGTTCAGCTGCCCTCACCTGGCTCTCAGTGAGTCCCTAAAGTTCCCAGGCCCTTCTAAGATCCAGTTAAGGCAAACTTGCTGCATTCTAGAGTGCAGAACTCATTTCCAGTCTGCAGTTTCTTTCTTTCTCTCCACCCCCAACAACGTGGCCCAAATCAAGTCCCGGAGGGGAGATGACTCAGGGGATAAAGGTGTTTCCTACTGAGTAGACAACATAGGTTAGGTCTCCTGAGCATATGTTGGAAAGAGAACTCACACAAACCAGTCATTCTCGGACTCCACAGCCTGTGGCGGATGCTCAGAACCCCATTTTATAGAAGAGGAAAAAATAATGAAGTGAGGTTAAGTAACTCAGTAAATTTGCAAGAAAACCAGAAATACCTACACACACACACATAATATTTTTAAAAAAATTTTTTTTTTAGTTTCTTGCCCAAAGTGGCAGAGTTTGGGTCCTTCTGCCTCCCACTTACAATCCTGTGACCTCCTGGAGCTTGCTGTCCTTCCTAGAAAAGACCTGAGACAGGAGCAGAAATTCCTTCCTGGGCTTTCTAGACAAATGCTTCTCTGCCCTCTGGGACAGTCTGACCCCATTTGTCCTTTGTGGAGAGGAACCATGGCAATGAACTGGCCATTGTTTCTCAGCAAGACTTGCAGTGTTCATAGCAAACTAGACAGAGACCATTCTCTTAGGACAGTCAAAACAGCAAATCCACCATCAAACAAACCTTAAGCAGATTACCAATTAACACCCAAATGTATTTAAGCAGAAATAAGTTTAATTGTCTAATTAATTTTTCACCAATTAAGTCCATTTTTTTCATGTTAGATTTTTACATTGCTCTTGCAATGAAAGTAATTGGATCCCTTTATAACCATTTTCCACTTCTTGGTTTCCTAAGTAGTTCAATGCCTCTGTCTATAGGAAACATAAATCGCCCCAAACTGGCCGCATTGCAACTTACCAAGTTCATAAAGTAATCCTGTTTGGAGGGTAAGGAAGTGAAGAGAGACAAACAAGAGGCAAAGAAGATGTGGATGATCCAGAAGAAAAAGCACCCATGGGGAAACCCTAAAATGGTCCCCAAGGAGCCCTGCCACCTGGCATTCACAGCCTTGTAAGGTCCCCCTCACTCAGTGGAAGGCAGGCCTAATGGCTCTCTTCTAATGAGCAGAACACAGAAAAACTGATGGAATGTTGCTTACAAGAATAGATGATACAGAGGTTGCATTTTAAGCTTTTAGTTTTTATTTTATTTTTGTTGTTTTTCGAGACAGGGTTTCTCTGTGTAGCCCTGCCTGTCCTGGAACTCACTCTGTAGACCAGACTGTCCTCAGACTCAGAGATCTGCCTGCCTCTGCCTGCTGAGTCCTGGGATTAAAGGTGTGCGATCATTGCCCAGCACATATTTTAATATTCTTTCTCCTCCACTCTCATGACATCGTGTGTGTGTGTGTGTGTGTGTGTGTGTATGTGTGTGTGTGGTGGGGGAGCAGCGTTAATGTGCTCGGTGAGGCAGGGTCTTTCACTGGCCAAAGAGTCCCAGGGATCTGCCTCTCCGATGCTGGGATTACAACACAGCAGCACAGTCAGCTTTTTGTTGTTGTTTTGTTTTGAGACAAGGTCTCTCTCTACATAGTCCTGGCTGTCCTGGCACTCACTGTGTAGGCCAGACTGGCCTCCAGCTCTCAGGGATTTGCCTGACTCTGCCTCCTGAATGTGCCACCACACGTGGCTCAGGCCCAGCTTTCTTATGTGGGTTCTGGGCTCAAGGCTCAGACCCTCATGCTTGTATAGCAAGTACTTTATCCCAGCCCCCAAGGTTCTGAGTGCTTTCATAGGCACTGAATCCCTCAACCCTTCCTGTTGTCTGTTGTTTGTTTTAGACAGGGTTTCTCTTGACTCTCCTGGAACTCACTCTGTAACTCAGGTTAGCCTCGAACTCACAGAGATCCACCCGCCTCAGCCTCCCAAGTGCTGGGATTAAAAGGTGTGCGCCACCTTGCACAGCTCCTTAACTGATGTGGGAGTGTCATATATTAATCTGTTGATTTCATTGGTTAAGCAATAAAGAAACTGCTTGGCCCTGATAGGTTAAAACATAGGTGGGAGGAGTAAACAGAACAGAATGCTGGGAGGAAGAGGAAGTGAGCTCAGACTCAACAGCTCTGCTCTCTGGAGCAGAGACGCCATGCTCCCCTCTCCCCGGTAGACGCGATAGCTCTGCTCTCTGAGGCACTCGTGATGAAACTCCGACCCAGGATGGACGTAGGCTAGAATCTTCCTGGTAAGCGCACCTCGTGGTGCTACATAGATTATTAGAAATGGGTTAAGAGATTGAAACTAATGGGCCAAGCAGTGTTTAAATGAATACAGTTTGTGTGTTGTTATTTCAGGGCATAAGCTAGCCAAGCGGCCGGGGTGCTGGGGACGCAGCCCCGCCACTCCAATTACAACACTTAACCTCTTTTGATGATTTGTTTCCTGTTCTGTAAAACAGGCATTCTGAGTACATATATCCAACAGGGTTGAGTGGGGGTCGAGAAGGAGGCAGCTGCTTAGAAGATCCTGAGGCCGAGCCCCTCGCGTCTACACTGCCTTTCTAGCAATCTCAAGTAAATAATGCTTCCCGTGAGCTGATCCTGCACACTGGGACACCATGCCAGTATTAGTAAAGCCAACTTACTTTATGATTTATTAGAATATTGTTTAACTCAACATCAATCTTGGATGAACCTTAAATAAACCATATGTCCTTAAGAACTCATGGGTTTTAATTAGTTTCTTAATTAGCATGTGAGAAGTTTGCAAGCCTGTTCGCTTCTCCATCCAAATCCTAAGAACAAGCACTGTGACTCTCACGTGGGGAGCCCGGGCTGAGCTCACAGGCTGCTGAGGTAAAGACTCGCAGACTCCCACCTGCTCCGCTAGCCTGGTTCCCCTGAGCTCCGTCCCCCTGAATCCTCTCCTTCCAACCTTTCACCCTCACAATCTCTGCCCAAGACCTTCCAGTCTCAGCCAGTAACATTTCGTCCCTCCCAGCTCCCTTCCCTGTGAGGCCAAGTGCATCCTTCAGGTTCACTCATCAACCCAGTCTCCCTCGACAGTGCAAGCCAGCTTTGCAGAACTGTCGGGGCTAGCAGAACCATGGGCCTCTAACAGACAGCTTCCTGCAGCCTTGAAAACTTCAGCAGAACCTTTGTCTAAATCGATTTCTTTTCTCCGAGGACTGCATGATCTTGGAGGGGTTAGTGCACCTCTCTGTGCTTCCTTTTCCCTCCTGAAAACGCAGGCGAGTCCCTACCCTGTAGGATTCATGACAGTGAAGACTTTTGTAAAGATTCACTTATGTATGTGTTCTGTTGATATGCATGTTTGCACACCAGAAGAGGGCATCAGATTCCACTATAGATGGTTGTGAGCTGCCCTGTGAGTGCTGGGAACTGAACTCAGGACCTCTGGAGCAGCCAGTCCTCTTAACTGCCCCAGTTAAGATGGTTTTAAATGCTTAGAACAGCATCTAATGACCCCAAATTTCAGTTGCTCTTATATTCAGTCTGTAATTAATACCGATCTTCCCCTGACCTTTCCAACCTATATAGACAATGATAGCTAAGAAAGGCAACCTAACACAAACGCCTAAAATATTGGGTTTTTATACCTTTTAAAAAATAACTCAGGTATTTTTTAATGACTATTCAGTTCTCATTCATGAACTTTGTGATTGACAGTTCTGTGCCACAATGGTAAAAGGTCGGGTTTGCCTGCAAGCTGAGGCCTTGCTATCCTCTCAGGAGCTCCGTGTTCACTACGGAACCATTAGACAGTGTTATTCCCCTGACAAATGCTACTGGAGTGAATTCCAGGATGGCCAGGACTACACAGAGAAACCCTGCCTCAAAAGAAACAAAAGGGGGGAGGGGGAGGAAGGAAGGAAGGGAGGGAGGGAGGGAGGGAGGGAGGGAGGGAGGGAGGGAGGGAAGAAGGAAGGAAGAGCTGGAGGCAACATAAATGTCTAAGATTAGTGTTAAGTAGATAATGGTTTATCCTCAAAGCCTAGCAACGTGCTGCCATTAAAAATCATCTCCTAGAAATTTACTGCTGACACTTTCTAGCGCTCTCAATACACACTGGAGGGGAGGGGAGGGTTTCAAAACAGTACTATGCACAGAATGATCCTGTTTTGTGATAAAAATATAAATGTTTATGTATGCAGAGAAAGATCTGGAAGGACCCAGTGCCTGTTTCTGGGTGGGTGGAATTTGCATGCTTCTTTTCGCTCCTTGTACTTTATATGTATTTTGTGATTTTTCTATAATGAGTATAAATTACTTTTGTAGTAAGGAAAAAATTGTAACTACCAAAAATTGTTTTTCTGATTGTAATGCATTTTCGTTGTAGAAAATTCAAAAAGCCTCAAAAGTATAAAAAAATAAGATAATTATGCATTTTGGTCTACCTAGAGAGTCTGCTAACATTTTGGTAAAATTCTTTCTAGTGTCTTTTCTAATACATGCATGAATTTTTAAACTACTGAAGATCAAATTGAACTATTGTTTAATATTTCACAATTTTTTATTACATTGTGAATATTTTCCAAAGTTACTTTCAAATTCTAAATATTACATAGCTCATGGTGAACGGGAAAATCAGTTGTGACAAGGCAGAAAAACCGTGGAAGCACCAAAAAGTTCACAGCCTCCAATCACAACACAGAATATTTTAAAGACGTCCCTATGCCCTATAGAAGCTCATGAAACAATTTAAAACATCCCATATTAACAATTTTAACTGCAAAAATTTGAGAAACCTTTTTCTAACTTTGACTAAGCATACTCAGTTCACAACTGGCAGACAAGTCTCTTCGTTTATAATCGGCGATAAAATTCTCAGTAATTATCGTGCATATCTGGGGACTCTTAAAACTGAGAAGAATCCAATCTACAGTTGTTTTCAAATCTAGAGAAAACATTAAGGAACTGGGCATGGTGGTTCACAACTTTAATCCCAAAATTCAGGAGATAGAAGCAAGGGGATCTCTGTGAGTTCAAGACTAGCCTGGTCTACATAGTGAGTTCCAGGGCAGCCAGAGCTATATAGTGAGACCCTGTTCAAAATAAATAAATAACATTAAGGGCACATATCTGAAATTCCAGCACTCCAAAGAAGGAAAAGGGGGCAGGAGGATTGCCACACATTCAAGGCTAGCCTGGGTCCCAGGTTTAAAAAACAAACAAACATTAAAGTAACAACTAATATAGTTAACACAATGTCATGTCTTATTCATTCTTCTCTTATAGATTGCATCCAAACAGCATCTTTCCCTCCCTCCTCCCCTCTTACCTCCCCAGCACCTCCACCTTCCATTGCTCCTTCCTCACAAGAAAAGGGGAGGCCTCCCAGGGATATCAATTAAACACGGCATAGCAGGTTGCAATAAGATTTTTAATCAGAAATGTTATGTCATTGGACCAAGTCACTACAGAAAGAAGCAGAACTAGCTAGCTCGAGATTGTGGCTCTATCATCCGGCTTTTCCAAACACAGCCCCTACATCTAGAACAGACTCTGCAGCCAGAAAACACCTGTGAGCAGCTCGTGCTCCCAACACAACGCCCCCTACCCGTTTCCAGCTCACAGGGTCAGTCTTTCCTCTGCCAGCATCCAGGCTCACAGGCACAGCAGGTGTTTGCTGAATGAGGGTGCCTTCCGTGGTGTGGTGGTGGTGTCTTTGGGGACAAGCGAATGAAGGCAGCCTCTAGATCTCAGTCCCGAATCTGTGCCTGGCAGTTCGGCTTAGCTTTTCCCATTCTACACCCCTAACAAGCACCATGACACCCAACAGCAAGAGAGACAAACATTCCCTTGTGACTTGCTAGTGTGCTTCTCAGACACCATCAGACGTAAAATGCACCTGCAGCCCCGGAATAAAGTGTGTGATAAGGTCGAGATTTTGCGATGTGTGTCTTACTTCCGAGGTTGTCCAGAGTACGGCATAGGTGACTGAAACCAATTGTGAGCCATTTCTGCAACTCTACCTCAAGGCCTTATCACGGGTTTGTTTGGGTGCTTTTTGCTTTTGCTTTTGTCAATTGCTCTGATATCTCAATGAGAGTCTCTCCTCCACCCCTACCCCATCTTCTCTCTCTCTCTCTCTCTCTCTCTCTCTCTCTCTCTCTCTCTCTCTCCCTCTCCCTCTCCCTCTCCCTCTCTTTCTGTGGATGTGTGTCCTGGGGACTGAATTTGGGGTCTTATGAACTTTTGGGGTCTGATCTGGCACTCCAACTCTAAATTGTGTCTCCAGCCCTTAAATGAGAAGGGGGGCATGGAAATGGGGTTTGCCTGTGCAGTTCTGGCTGTAGAACTCACTCTGTAGACAGGTGACCTCAAACTCAGTGATCCACCTGCCTCTGCCTTTGGGATTAAATGTGGTTGCCCAGCTTAAATGAGAATCTTAAGGCAGCTGGTGACACAGCTGAATCTTCACAGCTGGATTATAGACACCGCCACACTGCACCCAGCAGGCTCAGAAGCCACAGCTGTTCTCTCAGTGGTGCCCAGCGCTGTGTTAGGTACACAGGAAGCCTCAAAAAAAAAAAAAAAAAAAAAAACAGTAGTGGTGGGAGGTGGAGGGATGGATCACCCTGCGGTACCTCAGGGAGCCGGCTGAGTTAAGAGCCTGCCAACTATAAAAGAATGGAAGGAGGACAATGGAAGCGAATAGAAGACCTGGATACCAATCCACACACCTTCGAACACCTGATTTTTTGACAAAGAAGCAAAAAATATCAAATGGAAAAAAGAAAGCATATTTAACAAGTGGTGCTGGCATAACTGGATATCAACATGTAGAAGAATGAAAATAGAACCATATCTATCACCATGCACAAAACTCAAGTCCAAATGGATCAAAGACCTCAACATAAAGCCAGCCACACTGAACCTCATAGAAGAGAAAGTGAGAAATACACTTAAATGCATTGGCACAGGAGACCACTTCCTAAATATAACCCCAGCAGCACAGACACTGAGAGAAACAATTAATAAATGGGACCTCCTGAAACTGAAAAACTTCTGTAAAGCAAAGGACATGGTCAACAAGACAAAACGACAGCCTACAGAATGGAAAAAGATCTTCACTAACCCTGCATCATACAGAGGTCTGATCTCCAAAATATACAAAGAACTCAAAAACTCGGACACCAAAAGAACAAATAATCTAATTAAAAAATGGAGTACAGACCTAAACAGAGAACTCTCAACAGAGGAATCTAAAATGGCTGAAAGACACTTGGGGAAATGTTCAACATCCTTAGCCATCAGGGAAATGCAAATCAAAACAACTCTGAGATTCCATCTTACACCTGTAAGAATGGCCAAGATCAAAAACACTGATGACAACTTATTCTAGAGAGGTTGTGGGGAAAAGGGAACACTTCTGCATTGCTGGTGGGAATGCAAGCTGGTACAACCCAACCCCTTTGGATGTCAGTGTGGCGATTTCTCAGAAAATAAGGAAACAACCTTCCTCAAGTCCCAGTAATACCACTTTTAGGTATATATCCAAAGGATGCTCAATCGTGCCACAAGGACATGTGCTCAACTATGTTCATAGCAGCATTGTTTGTCACAGCCAGAACCTGGAAACAACCTAGATGCCCTTCAACTGAAGAATGGATAAGGAAAATGTGCCACATTTACACAATGGAGTACTACACAGCAGAAAAAATAATGACATCTTGAATTTTGCAGGAAAATGGATGGAACTAGAAAACATTATTTTGAGTGAGGTAACCCAGACCCAGAGAGACAATTATCACATGTACTCACTCATAGGTGGTTTTAAAACATAAAGCAAAGAAATCCAGCCTACAAATCACAATCCCAGAGAACCTAGACAACAATGAGGACTCTAAGAGACATACACGGATCTAATCTATATGGGAAGTAGAAAGTATAAAAAGACAAGATCTCCTGAGTAAATTGCAAGCATGAGGACCTTGGGAGAGGGTTGAGGGGGAGAGGCAGGGAGGGGAGCAGAGAAAAATGTAGAGCTCAATAAAAATCAATAATAATAATAATAATAATAATAATAAAAGAACTGGGGGAAAAAAAGCCTGCCAACTGTGGCCATCTAGGTTGCTTTACCAGCAGGGGACTGGCAAATGCGGAACTGGCAGGTAGGGAGCCATGCACCTAGAAAGGACCTGAGGGAGCAAACAGGTCAAGTCTGCCAGCTGTGCCAGCCATTGGCTGCGTGGGCTCCAGTGAGTCACTTTAGTGACTGAGCCCTTGGCAAAGATCTTGTGGGAAGGAAATCAGAAAATGAAGTACACAGGAGGCAAGAAAGCACCGCAGAAGCTGCTGGGGAACAGTAGGGCCATCCTCTCAGAGAGCCCAACACCGCTTTAAAAGAGCAAATACAGTTCCAGGCCAGCCACGTCTACAGAGAGACCTAGACTCAGAAAAGAAAGCCAACGGTCAAACACAGCCAAGGATGGTGTGCGTATCTTCAAGTCCAGGTTAGGAGGAAGAGCGAGGTAGAACTCTTTGAGTTCAACGCTAGCCTGGACAGCAACATAGTTAGACTCTGTCTCAAAAAAAAAAATTAATTAAAATGCAAAAATTAAATAAAACAGATATATGACATTAGGAATAAAAGCTGAGAAGTAAGCACAGATCAGCTCTTTGAGTACACAGCCTCTGTACCTTTGTCAAGAGAGGCAAACCAGTTAACCACTCTTTAGTGTTAAATACCGCGGAAGTGACGGCTTTCCAGGAAAACCTTTTTAAAAATACAATTCATTCTAGAAGACTTTTGTTGTTTGGGGGTTTTTGTCCCACACATGGGGGAAACAGCAATTCAGTAGACTGAATTGAGGATGCACTAGAAGCCCTACACTCGAAAGAAATATCAAAGAAGATACTTCTTGGGTGAATTGTGTCTTCAGAGAAAATGCAGAGAAACTTTAGGCTCTTTTGTCTGCCAGCATGACACTCCAGGAGACCAGAGGGAGAGCGAACCCAGCAGACTCTGAGGGGACCCTGGAAGCTGCTCCTCCAAGTTTAAATGCTGAGAGCATGTCTGAGAGACCCACACAGACCGCAGGCGGCCGCTAACACCATCACCAGGATCACTGCTCTGGAAGCAGGGGCCTCTTGGTGACACTGCAGAAACAGAGTGGAAGGGGAGATGGGGACTCACAGCTCTAACTGTGGTTCTCAGGAGGCAGAGGCAGGAGATCGCCTCTGGTTTGTGACTTCCAGGTCAGCCTGGGCTACACGGTAGGACCCTCTCTCAAATGAAACAAAAAAAAAAGCATGTAAAAGAAAAGAGGAAGGCCGAATTCTCATGGATGCTATGACTATAGACTAACTCAAGCTGAGAAGCGATGGGTAAAATAATTCACTATCAATTATCAATAAACTAAGACGGCATACAAAAAATAGTATCTTTCTTCTATGCAAATAGGTTGCAGATAGAAGTCCCATCTGGAACTGAGGTGTTCTTTGGGCTGCCAAATAAAGATACAGAGACTTATTATTAATTACAAATGCCCAGCCTTAGCTTAGGCTTGTCCCAGTAGCTTTTCAACTTAATTTAACCCATTTCTATTCAGCTACATTTTGCCTCAGGGCTTTTATCTTCCTTTCATTCTGCATGCCGTACTTTCCTGTCTGTCTGTCTGGCCCTGGCATCTCTTTTTTTTCTTCTCCCAAGTCTAATTTCCTCCTGCTTACTGCCTGCCTATACTTCCCGCCTCACAATGGCTGTTCAGCTTTTTATTAGACTAATTGGGTGCCTTAGGCGGGCAAGGTAAAACAGCAACACATCTTTACATAGTTAAACAAATGCAACACATCTTTGCGTAGTAAACAGATATTCTGCAACACCCATCTCTGTGAACAATAGCACAATAGACAAGCGCTGCCCATGCGCTAAGTGCACAGGAAAGCTATCACTTGGCCCTCACACAGTGGTAGAGCAGTCAGCACTAGGGTGTAGGAGTAGCCTGATTTTTCAACAGAATGGTGGTGCTGCCGGAAAGACGTCTGTTTACACCAAACATCGTATTCATAGTAATTCCAATTCTTTAAAAAAAAAAATTAGGTCTGGCAGCAGTGGTGCATGTTTTTAATCCCAGCACTCGAGAGGCAGAGACAGGCAGATCTCTGTGAGGTCGCGGCCAGCCTGGTCTACAGAGTGAGTTCCAGGACAGGCTCCAAAGCTACAGAGAAACTCAAAAAACCAAAAGATAAACAAACAAACAAATAAATAAAATTTAGGAGTTGATTTTCTTTTTTTTCTTTCCATTTCTCTCTCTCTTTAGTGTGTGTGTGTGTGTGTGTCTGTGTCTGTGTCTGTGTGCTTGCCTCTGCATGTGCATGTTGGAAACCAGAAGAGTATTTAAAAAAATAAAATAAAAAGTAAAAAGAGGGCTGGTAGATGGAGCTTAGCAGTACAATGCTCATCGATGAAGTTCAAGGTCCTGTGTCAAACCCCCGTACCACAAAAAAACATTTTAGTTTAACTAAAGGAAGCAAAATGTGCTCAGTCTGAAATGGAGCTCTGGGTGAAGGAGTGGCCTGATTTCACTACAAACATAGCTTACAAACATAGCCCGCGAGGTCTGGCAACCCTGGCTGATTGGTGTTGATTATCCTGACCCATAGCTGAGGACCCAAGGCTCAGAGATTTAGTGATTTTAAGGGGTGGGATAGCAGTGAGTTCTGAGTAGATGGCTCTCGCCTCACTCTGCCCACACGCTCTTTTGTTAATGCTCCCTCCAGCACTGGAGGGGCAAAGCCTGCATGGCCCTGCAGTGTGTCTGTGCTGTGTGAGTCCCTTCCCAGATGTCTGTGTGAGGAAAAGTCAGCTCCAGTCCACCTTCTCCTGACACATTGCACAGGCCTTTCTGGAAAGCGCCTATGCCAGGAGTCCTTAGGGCTAACTGTTCACTCTGGAGGGCTCGTATCACAATGAACTCAGTATAAACACCTGCTTTCCTCCTGTAGGTGTTGTGGGGTGCTGCGGGTTGCATTCCGCCACCCAGCTCCTGCCACCTGGCTAGCTTATGCCCCGAAATAACAACACACAAATTGTATTCTTTTAAATACTGCTTGGCCCATTAGCTCTAGCCCTTACTGGCTAATTCTGATATCCCGATCAACCCATCTCTAATAAACTGTGTAGCACCGGTCTTACCGGGAAGGTTTCAGCATGTCTGACCTGGCGGCTTGCTCCATTGCATCTGCTTCAGAGAGCAGAGCTATCGCGTCTGCCCAGGAGAGGGGAGCATGGCGTCTCTGAGCTCACTTCCTCTTCCTCCCAGCATTCTGTTCTGTTTGTTTACTCTACCCACCTATGTTCTAACCTATCAGGGCAAGCAGTTTCTTTATTTAATTAACCAATGACCTTCCTCCATCATGTAGGGACAAAGGCCTTCTAGTAAGTTCATCATGATCAAATATGACTATCCAAAACTGGTCATTCAGGCAAGCTTCAGGCCTTTATGCCAAGGGAGTCAGCTAACTGCTGGAGCTCGCCTGGTCTGTAGGGGCTTACAGCTGGTGGTGGTGTTGTGGGGAGAGCCACTCTCCTGGCAAAACAGTGCACATGCTATGTCCATAGCTACTGCAAAGTCAGTTACCTTTAGGAAGCTCTGCTTAAATAAATGTAAACTGTCTTTCATGCCAAGGATCTCAAAGACTTTTCAAGGAGTAGTCAGTGAATTTTAACCATAAAAGCCTTGATCCATAAAAAGCAAGAGTGATTATCTTCATTTTATAAATAGATCAAAGGTCGTGCAATCAACACAGATGTGGGAAACAGATGTAAGAATTCTGCTTTTGTCCAAGCTGCAACCACCTAAAACTGGCCCTAGTATTGCTGACAGACCTCCTTTCTGCTCCCTGACTTCTGACCAAAGATGTAGGACTAGCCTTTATGTTTCCTCTTAAGGCTAGAATTCTATGTACAGTTCGCAAGCTTTGATATAGCTGGAATTTAGAAAAGAAAGGCAGAAGAATGATATTTGATGCTTTTCAGAGTTCACATTGGAGCCAAGCCTTCATTGTGGGTCAAATGCCAATAAAGGAAAGAAAAAGAAAAAAGGGGAAAAAAAAACTCGGTCACCACATCTTTAGGAGGATCGCTTTTATTCTGTCTCTGAAAGAACTTTCTGTTAAAATTAATGGCAGTGGGCCAGGCGGTGGTGGCGCACGCCTTTAATCCCAGCACTCGGGAGGCAGAGGCAGGTGGATCTCTGTGAGTTTCGAGACCAGCCTGGTCTACAAGAGCTAGTTCCAGGACAGGCTCCAAAACCACAGAGAAACCCTGTCTCGAAAAACCAAAAAAAAAAAAAAAAAATTAATGGCAGTGTATCTTTAGTGACCAAAATGACTGTTGTGGGGTCACTGAAAGTCACTGTTTGTTGACAGCTGTGTGAAGTGTTTCATTTTGCATATTTCATATAATTATCACAAACACATGGTAGATATTTATAATGTATTCCTTCTGCAGAGCTATAACTGGGCTCAGAGATAGAAGATGACCTGAGAAGAATGAGGATGAAAAAAAACAGAAAGAGAAACCAGAAAGGAACTTAATCACCATTGGGTGTGTTCTCTGTGATCAAAGCGCTGTGCTTCCAAGGGTACTGGGAACACAAAGGGATAAAGTGTCCAGATTCATACTCTTGAGCAGCTGAGAGGAAAAGCTAGAGGGAGGAGAGAAAACACATTAATAATAATAATAATAATAGCAATTATCAACACATTTCAGTCAGAAGTATTTATAGACTTCATGATAATTATTAATATTGCGCTTATTACAAGGGACAATCTCTCTTCTCATGAATTTATTGTCTAACAGGAAAATCAGGTATTCATCAAATAATCTCATCAATTTAAAATTGCAATCGAATGGGGACAAAAGACACCAGATGGGCCACAGACTGACAAGGGATTAGTACCCAGACTATATAAAGAATTCCTACATATAATAAAAATGACCAATACATGCACTGTCAAATAAACCAATAGCCAATTTTTAAAAAGAAGAAGAAGAAGAAGAAGAAGAAGAAGAAGAAGAAGAAGAAGAAGAAGAAGAAGAAGAAGAAGAAAGGCAAATGGCCAATAAACAGAAAGTCTGCTCCAATCTCTCTCACTTGTAAACAGAGAATTGCAAATTAAAACATTGAAATGCCACTTCACACCCATCGGCTTGGCAATAACTTTAAAGTTTGACATTAGCAAGTGTCGATGTGGAACATGGGGGAACTCTCACATAACTGAATTAGTACAGCCACTTTGAAAACCCATTGAGCCATGCCCAACAACACTGCCAGTTTCTATGTCCTGAGCCTAGCAATTCCACACCCAAGTATCTACCCAAGTCTGCTTTCTTTCCAGGAAATGGGATTTTTTAAAAGCTATTATAGCATTGTTTCTAACAGAAAAACAAAGTAAATAGGAGCTAAATATCTTTTGGAAGGAGGCTGGAAAATAAAGTCTGCTGAATTTGTAAAATGGGTCCCTTGTCAGCAGCGAAAAAGCAAGATCTAGAAATACATACATTAATATGGGTTCACACTGCCTAGTCAAACAAGCAAGTTACACAATTATATATAAGATCAGTCTCGTGGTATCTCTTCAACACTGAAAATCATTTCAGATGGCTCCTTCCAAGCGCCTACAGGCACCAAGCTATGGAGTAAAGGCCCGTGTGGGACTGCAGCACCAAAGTGCTAACGTGATTCTGTTGGAAAGGGGCAGAGCTGGTTCAGAGGACTCCATCCAGATCCAAAGGGTTTGTGTCCTTTAAGAAACTCTGGATTGAGTGGCGGTGGTGGCGCAAGACAGGCAGATTTCTGTGAGTTCTGGGTCAACTACAGAGCGAGTTCCAGGACAGGCTCCAAAGTTACAGAGAAGCCTGTCTTGTAAAATAAAAAAAACAAAACAAACAAACACACCCCTCTGCATTGAATAGGGAAAATGTTGTTTCAACAAAGAAAAGAGGTAGTTTTTGTAAGTTTTAGGTTTTTTTAAACTTGAGTGGAAGTTGGGGTGGGGTAGGGAGAAGGCTGATGTGTGTGTGGGGGAGGATCCTTAGGATGGGGGAGAGCGTGAAGAAAACAGAGCCGGTGGGAAGGTACACGTCAAATAACTCTGCTTTGGGAAGAAGGAAGTGGAGTGGGGGCGGGGCACAGACAGGACCTTTCTAGGTTTCACAGAGCCGGATAATAGAACAAGAGGAAGGGACATCCTTGAAGGGGACACTCTTTGAGTTCAGGACAGTAAGAGGAAGGTTATCGAAGGTTAAGTGCTGAACACTAGAAATAGTGCCATCCAGTCATGGTCTAAACCGGGACTAGATCATGAGGTGGCAGAAAATGGCAGACCTGCGTGCCCAGGAAGATAAGGAGGGCCTGGAGCGCCCGGCCTCCCGGCAAAAGCTGTGAGACTGACTGGGGTGTAGGGAGCTTGCGGCCTGAAGGAAAAATAGGATCTGAACGAGGCAGGACAGACACGAGACATCTTGGAGAGAAACGTGTTAATAGCCGACGGAGTGTGGCTACTTTACAAGGTCAAAGACAGAGTGGCTTAGGCTGGAGTAGCCACTGCGGGGTGGGGCGGGGTGTGGGGGGGGCACACATCCAGGACCCATTTCTAGAGATCGGGTGGGTGGTGTCACCTTCACTGCGATGGAGACTAACGGGGACAAGATGCGGCGAGTTGGAGATGCGTGCACGGCAAGCTAAGTGGACCTGCGGGGCGTGCTCCCGGCGCTGCGGGCGAATGGGAGGTGCCGGAGACCGAGGAGGAGTCGGTCACAAGGAGAGCAGAGGAAGCTGAAACTGAACTGGGGCCCTGCGGGATGATGAGGAATGGGTTTCAGGAGGATGGAGGACCGGGATAGGGAGGATCAAGAGGATGCAGAGCAGCCTCCAGGAAGCTAGCGGTGTGCCAGGCTGGGCGGGGCCTGGACACCCTAGCAGAGGTTGTCACCTCCAGCCTCCCGGTGAGATTGTAGTCGGAGCCCCGGGTGCGCCCCGCAGTGGCAGGCGCGAGGCTGCTGGCCCAAGCAGTTTCTTCTCTGCCACCTCGGAGAGTAGGGCACCAGAGCAGCTGGAGTTCGGCTCAGGGTACCACCTGGCCATCCCCACCACCGCAGGCGCCTGGCGAACGCAGGCCGCGCCTCCGGGGCCCTGAGCCGAGGGCCTGGCGACGTCACCGCGGCTGAGCGCTAACCCGGCGCGGGCTTCCTCCCAGCAGGTCCGAGTCCTTGAAGCCCGCTGCCGCATCCTTGGCCCTCCTCCCAGGGAACCTAGATTTTGCTAATTCGGGAAGGCTCTTAGTTCAGCTACTGATAAGGACGCGAGCTAATAGTTTATGTATAGAATAAGAATAATAAAGATTTTTTTAACAATGCCGGGAAAGAAATAGCCAAACCCGAGAAACAGACTAATAATAACCAGCCAGCTAGAGCTCCTGTGCTCAGCGCTCTTAAGGACAATAATGACGACAACAGCCATAATAGCCACGGTTTATTGAGCGCTTACTCTGCCAAGGCAGTGTTGAGCGCTTTGCAGGCAACAACCCTCAGAGGTAAGTACCGTTATGATCCCAACTTTGCAGGAAACCAGGGCAGAGAGATTAAGTAACCTGCCCCAGGGCACGTAGCTAGCTGGTGTCAATGCCAGAATACCAACCTAGACTGTCAGATCTCATGTAAATCTCAAACCAACCCATTAAGGTCGGGAGCGTTCTCTCCATCTTAAAGAGGAGGAAAACAAGGCACGTGGAAATTTAAGTACCTTGCCCAAGGTCACCTAGCTGGTTGAGGCAGAAAGCGACCCCAGGGCTCCTCTCTGTCCGCAGAACCCTCGGTCTTGGCCATAGGCGACGCCACTTCCAAACCACCTCCGACAGCCCCGCAGGCTTCCGCCCAGGTTTCCGGGAGGCAAAAGCAGCCCCAGGTGGGTTTGGGTAGGTTCCTGCAGCCTCCGCTCTGCTGATGAACCGGGTGTTTTAGAGCGGCGTCCTTGCTCAGCCTTCAGGCATAGGATGAGGATGCCTCTTCTGGAATTCAGTCCCAGACCTGGCTGCGCGATCACGAGAAGGGACGGAGCGGGGGCGGAGGCAGCAGAAGGGATCCTGAGTCCCATTTGACCAGCCGCGGGGCCAGGCTCAAGATTTGTCCCCCTGCTGCCGGCAGAGGGCGCTGCCGCACGTGCAAGGAGTTTTCAAGAGCGTAAACTGCCTACAGACACCTTGCCGCGGCTTTCCTTCTTCAGGTGATTCCCCTCCTAAACCTCCAATCTCTTAGACCTGCTTCTTTAGACTGAGCAACTGCCGTCCCTTCAAGGCTTCTCAAGTCCCAACCGGTTCGCTCTTGTTCTGTTAAGGGGCAAGGATGGGGCTTCCATTCAGTTAAAAGGCAAATTCAGCTCAGTCTGGCCTCCCCTTCTAGTGAGCCTGTGAGTGATTTAAAATGGAGGTGGATCCTCCACTTGAAATAGATAACAAATTTTCTTTCGATTCCAAAACGGAAGATGAAAACTAAAGAGGCAGCCACCTTTTGCTCCAGGTCCTTTTTAGACCTGAACATCGTGAATCATGATTTCCATTTGATGTAAATCAGAAAATTAATAAATAATGGGAGCACGGTTTGATCTAGGAACTCTACCCTTAAAGCCACATTTCCAAGACCCAAAATGCACAGGCGCACACCACTGAGCCGAGGGCAGGTTATAACCCTAAATCTAGGGTGCTTGGAATGACCCTACCAGGAATGGAGGTTGGCCATCTTTCTGGAGCCCTCTTTGGGACTAAACTCTAAAACAGAAAAATAAAATCTAGAGGAGCCATGACAGACACTGAGGGCCTTTTGCTTTTGTTTGGAATAGCATCCAGTGAGGCCCGTTCACTTGCTGTGTCTGGGCTCTGAGGAAAGTCTGAAAAACACAGAAGGGGAGGGGAAAACCCTTTCTGTGGTTTTTACTTTAAATCGAGTCTCCTTTTGCTATTTGTGCTATATTTTTAAATTAACGTGGCTCTCCCCACCCTTGAAGCTGGCACACAAATAGCAAAAACAGAAGGAAAGCCAGCTAGCGACTTTAAATATGGTTCTCAGGAAGGAGGGGCCTGACTTTAAAAGGAAATGGGAATTAAATGAGGTGTCTTGAGTGTCTCAAAGACAGACTTTCCACGAGGAATTTCAATCATGGCTTTTAACAGGAGCTTTGTCTGGGTTTGGGCTACTGCTGAGAGTTGCTCCTTTGACGAGACTGAATCATCCTTCTCTAATAGGCCACATCTCTGGCCATCGGGTGAGAGATCCAGTCTTCAGGGGGATTTTTTCCTGCCCCGTGGATCAGTAACTCGGGCCCCTTACTTTTCCAGAAGTTTGTTTTGGAAACTCAATCCAGGTGAGAGACTACCAAGGATCACGCCACTAGGTGTGGTTATGTAGAACGACCAGCAGGTGGCTTTTCCAGACAGGGGGTAGTGTAGAAAGGAGCTCATGAGATTTGTCACTTAGGAGCTGTCTCTGTTGCACTGTCTTTAAGCCAAAAGAGTTAGCCCTCTTCACCCAACACAAGAGGTCTCAGACTGTCCTCAGCTGCCTCCTGCAAATTCTTTGTCCTTCAGGGTACAGTGTTTCCTTCTTTTGGATCACTCACTCCAGGGATGTGTAAAGACGGCCTGCAACATACTGACCCTAGGGCTGTAGCAAAGATCCCACCAGGAGTTCAAGGCTCATGACTCCAACTTTCCTGCCTGGCTCCAGGATATTAAGAGCTTGCCTCTCCTGCTGGCTTGTGATTCTCATTCCTTTGGCTCATATAAGAGTGCAGCTACTCGGGCCATATTTATGAAGCGCGTATTACAATGAAAATCCCAAACTGCCATAGGATTCCACAGCTGACAGGAAAATGCTGTTTAAACCGCAGCGACTGTTGGGACACACTGGGTAGAGCTTACCTGGCTTTCAGTCATTTTTAAAATTGCCTCTTGGAGTTAAGTGAGTCACAATCATCAGGGGAAGGAAGAACACTGAGCTTCTGTTAACTCTCACGATTATTCAATCAAAATAGACTTTCACCGTCCACACCCTAAAAAAGACAGAAAGAATACTTAAGGTAAAATTCCAGTTGACTTTTTTTTCTGGAAAATCTATTAACACTTAATGATCTTGGCCTTGACCTATTTTTTAAAATGAAAAGAATTGGAGGTAAGATTCAAACCGTTTCTGAAAAGGGGTGGATTCCTAACTGGTGCTCTCATTGTGTGGTGGGATTGGCAGCCAGCGAAGTGCAAGCCGGGCTAGAGCGCAACTGCTGAGCCACATCCCCAGGCCCCTTAATGTTGTTAACGTTACAAGACTTTCCCGAGCCTTCTAGATGCAGCATCATTTCCTCTGAGGAAGGCATTAGGACCAGAACCTAGAAGAGTGAGGGGCAAAATTTTCTGCAGTCAGGCACGCTCGAGTCGTTGGAGCCAAGGAAACTATATAGGCGCCGCCTATGCGTGAGTGTGCGGTTCTGCATTCTCTGTCTGAGGTCCCAAATCTCCATCACACAGAGGCCTGCGATGAGCCAAAGGTAGACCTATCTAGAAGGACTGTCTTCCTACAGAGACGTTCTGAGTGACCGGGGATCTTCTTCCTAGATCAGGGTCGTCTGCACGTTCCAGTTTCCAACTCTGCCCAGCTGGAAACTCTCCCAACGCATTCTGCTGGGAGCTTGCCAAGCCCTTTGGGGAACCGTCTGAGGCGCTTAATCTGGGGAAATGAGTTTTGCACTTTCAGAGTGTGAAATTCCTCAGGGGCATTCTTGTACTCGGAAAGAGAAATCAAAACCTGCTCTTTCCTTCAGGGTCCTCGCCGTTAAGAAGGTAAACCCAATACAGTTCAGTAGGTTCTGCCTGCCTACGGCCGGCCCTGGGTGGGGGGGAAGCAAGTGTCCCTCGGATATCATCCAGTCCCGCAAGCTTGAGATTTCAGGGGCTTCTGTTGCCGGCGTGTATACACAGGGCGGGGCAGCCAAAGCGCCTAAACCACCGAGGAGGAGCTCAAAACCTCGTCATCTTCCTAGAAACCTTGGCGGCGTGGGGCGCTGCTTGCTGTCTGATGCAACAGTTTGCAACGCAGCTCTGGGAGTGGAGGCCCGACTGCCGCACACTAGGCCTGCCGACGCGCATGCTCAGGGTGCACTCTGCCCCGCCCCCGCGGCGGGAAGCTTTTCTCCAGATGTGCCGGGCGGGGACGGGGGCGGAGCCAGAGGCGAGGAGACCTTTGGCAGTTTGCGCCTGCGATCTGGGCTGAATTAGTCTTCTCCCGAGGCATTGGCTGACTGACCCAGTGATCCAAAAAAAAAAAAAAAAAAAAAAAATCAGAGAGGCCGAAATCGCCCCAAACGTGCCTGGAGAGAAAAGCTGGGTTTTGAGTTGGCCTCCTTCCGAGTCTCCGGATATCTGATGCTGTACCGCCCATCTTGAACGTTTTATTTGTGGGAGGAAACATGTCACGTCAATATATTCACAAAAACTGCAGATATCATGATTGTCTCCCATATCCTGTTTCTCTAAATTAACTTTAAATCTATTCCCTTTTTTATGTATTCTTGCCCTAAGCGATAACATTAGAGAAGCCACAGCCTGAAAATAAACTCAGAACTATTCAAATAAAAAAAAATGGTTTTGTGTTAGCTAAAATCGGCTTACCTACCACATTGGGGGTGTCTGGAGGTAATAATAACCGTTGAACTAAGGGCTGGTCAACGTTTCCAGGACTATGCTAAGCACTGTACACATTCTCTTGCCTCAGGACGCCCTAGGAAGAGGTGGTTCTCGACATCTTTTTTTTTTTTTTTTTTTTGGTTTTTCGAGACAGGGTTTCTCTGGGTTCTCGACATCTTTACAGAGAAGAAAAGGAAGGCCCAGAGAAGTTAAGCAATTTGCTTGAGATCACAGAACCAGGAGTCAAACTCCATTAGCCTGATTCCAGCGTTTCCCTTCAAAAGCCCAATACAAGAACGACCTAAGGATTTCTCCAAATCCCGCCCATCTTTCCAAGCTAAGTTCAAAGGTCAGGGTCTGGATGAAGGCCTCTGGGGTGCCGGGGTACTAGCTTTACTTTAACTGCAGAATGGCCATAGTAATAACTTCTTTCCTTCTTTTTAAAGATTGCTTAATCTACTCCATCGTATCTCCAAGCAGTTTTATTTGTTTTTATTTTATGTATATGAATGCTTTGTCTGTATGTCCGTCTGTGCGCCACTTGTGTGCCTTGAGGCCAGAAGAGGGCCTTTTACTCCCTAGAACAAGAGCTGCCGATGATGGCAAACTGCTCTGTGAGTGCTGGGAATTGAACCTGGGTCCTCTGAAGATCAGCCAGTGCTCTTAACTTCTCTCCAGCCCCAGTGATAGTCTCCACTTTTGTTGCTATTGTTTTGTTTTGCTTTGGTGTGTTTTTGAGACAGGGTTTCTTTGTCTAGCCCCCAGCCATCTTGGAACTTACTCTGCAGACAAGGCTGGCCTTGAACTCACAGAGATCCCCCTGCCTCTGTTTCCTGAGAGCTGGGATTAAAGACGTGGGCCTCCACTACCCAGTGTTCCTCCCACACTTTGGGTGTGACCAATTCAATCCTCATTTCCCAGCCTAGAAGACTCTTCTGCAACGGGCTTTCTTTCTTCTAAAGAGAGGTGGGTTTCAGCAGTGCCCCTCTCTCTCTCTCTCTCTCTTTCTCTCTCTCTCTCTCTCTCTCTCTGAACCAGGGACAGGAGAAACAATGCTGAGCCAGGGAGCACAGTGAGGCCTGAATAGAGGAAGGCCCTTCCTTCCCAGTCCCAGAAGGATGGAAACATCCCATAGAACACAGAAGGACCCTCTGGCCCGTCTGAGGTTCCTTCCCCAGGTATTATGGCTCCAGAAAACCAGTGGGCTTGGTAGGCGCACTCAGGCCCAGTTCTCTGGCACTCTCGCCCCCACGGCTCTCCTGCAGCATCCGCTGCTCATCCCCTCAGCCCTTCCCTACCCACCTAAGCAAATGAGGAGATGGAGGGCCAGCAATGCTAAGCTGCCATGGGAAGTCCACCCCGGGATTTAGACTGCCTGGAATTAAACTTCAAAAATAAGCTTTTAACAAACATGTAGAGCTATTCCCACCTCTTTTTCCAAAATTCACCTCACACAGCCTTCTCCCCCACCTCTGCCTCCTTCGAAATTCCTTAGGGGCTTCCAGTTAATCCCCACCTACCCCCTCCACCTCATCCCTACAAATACCCCTTCTACTTCATCCCTACAAATACCCCCTCTACCTCATCTGTACAAATACCTTCTCCACCTTATTCCTACAAATGATTCTTCATTTTCCTCTCTGAGCCAAAGTACCTCATAAATCTATAATTTTCCCCCAAGAATCCTGTGTGTCTGCTTGCACGTGCAATGCTGTGTGTACCTGGTTGTGAATGTGGAAGCCAGAGATTAGCATTAGGTGTCTGCCTCAGTTGCTTAATCGCTCTCCACTTTTTTTTCTCTCTTCCTCCCTCCCTTTCTCCCTTCTTTCCGTCTTTCTTTCATTCTTTCTTCCTTTCTTTCTTTGACTTGGGTCTCAAATGAACCTGGAGCTTGCCATTTTGACTAGAGCGGCTGACCAGCAAGCCCCAGGATCTACCACCTAGATCTTGTGTCAAAAATGCCTTCCACTGCACCCAGACTTTTACTGGTGTTGGATAGCCAAACTCGGGTCCTCATACCTGCACAGAAAGTTCTTCCCGCACTTCTCTACTCTCCTTTCTGGCCATGTACTCACCCAGAAATTCCACTTACCAGTCAGGAAACTACATATCCCAATATGCCATTCTCTCCTGGAAAGAGACCAAAAATCCTATGTCAACCATGTGTCTCCTATTTTGGGGTCGGAAAATTTGGTCACTAGCTTGGATAAAGATTGGTATGCCCATAGACTTAATTCTTCTGGCCCCAGGCAGACATGAATTTCCCAGGCCTCAGAGATCAGGGGAGGGGATAAGTTATTACAGCAAACAGACCCTTCAATTAGAAGCATGCGAGAAGATTTGGCATGCAGCTTCTGGAAGAGGAGGCAGGACCCCTGTCCAGGAGGTCTGTTTTCTCCTGCACCAGCCCTTCCCTCTCTTCCCTTTCTTTCTTCCAGAGTCTTCTCTTAATTGTACCACCGAGCCACTCCCTTGTCCTCTTCCCCACCCCGTACCCACACCCAGGCTTTAACCATTTCATATAAAATCCAGCCCACCAGACGGAGGTTTCCTTCCACCCGAATGTTATTTTCAGAAGGAGCCATTGAGGTTGGTGAGTAATTGCAGTGTTGGACCTCGGCAAGCCAAGCTGAAAATAATCAGCGAGCAGATGGGGCGGGAAGAAAGTGGTACCCTTCCACTAAAGAGTGGGAGAAATCCAAACGGGGTGAGTCAGAGAGAGGCAAGCGCAGCGCGGGGCCGGCTGGGCTGAGGGCCTAGAGTTCAGCTAAGGGGAAACCGCCCAAGGTGGGCCCTTTGACTGAGGCTCAATCCAAGGTGGTTCCTGGCTACACATCACAAGTCCGCATTTCTTGTGACAGCCACTATGCTGCTGCTCTTACTCACTTGGGCCACACTGGAACTCGACTGTCTCTCCAGCCAGGCTTCTCAGCTTCAACACCATTGACACGTTGGGTTGGACAACTCTTTGTGGGGAACTGCCCCGGCCTGGAAGGAAGTTCAGCAGCACCCTGGTCACTCCTCCCTCGATGCCAGTAGTATGCACACATTCAGTCATGACAGTCAAAGATGGCCAGTGTGCCACTGGTTCAACACCAGTCATCTGGTGTGCCTGGATCTAAACTATTAGTGAACTCTTATTTCCAGGTGCAGCTGCGGATATCCCAAACCCTACTGTGTGCTAGGCTCTGTCCTCTGTCCTGCTACTAGAGCAGAAGACAAGGTAGACATGGGTGCTGCCCTCCGGGGAATGACAGGCTTTCTGGGACAGCTGCCTCTTCAGTGAGACAAATGGAAAAGAAAGACAAGAATCCAGAAAAGAGTCCTGACCCAGATTGTGGGAATCAAATGAGGCTCTTGGAGAAAATGGGGACTTAGCCATCTGGAGATCAGGGGAAGGAGGGTCTGCAGAACAGAGACAGTGTTCAGATGTCTTGAGAGACTCTGTACACTTGAGGAACCCAGAGGAGTCGCACAGACTGGGCTTGGGCAGTGGGAAGGCATCTTCTCTCATCCCTCAAACTTGTATTTCCTGTGCTCCTTTTCTGTGTCCCTAGCACAGGCATGTAAACTCCGGATCATATTTAACCATCTTTCAACCACCACCCCCTCGTCCTTAGTCAACCCTTTCCAGTCAACTGGTTACCAAGCTGTGTCATTCTACCCCGGGACAGAATGCAAGCTGTCAGTCTAGCAGCCTCCACTCCCACCAAACCCCTGGTATGATATCGGCTGTCTTCCTGCTCACTCAGACTCACGGAATAGCTTCCTCACAAGTCATTCTCCAGTCCTCCCCTCAGAGAAAGACGTGAATCTGATCACAGCTCGCCATCTTGGCCCTCTTGACTGCCAAAGTCCTGCCACACAGCTTGTCTTCTTCCTGGGACTTTCAGATGTTCTTCCTCACCTCTCCCACAGGCCTCCAGCTTGCTGCTACACAAGACCATGGTCACATGCTGAGAGCCCACACCTCCAGTTTTCTGTTCTTTGTCGCAATGTCCTTCCCAACAGGCAGCTGTGAAACCCTCACCACCCACTTGAGACCCAGCTGGAGCATACTCTCCGTGTTCTCCCCCCTTCCCGAAGGGGCTGCTCTTCCTCCCCCCACCCGTCTGTTTCCGCTGGCCTCAGAGGGCCCTTCTACCGCTGCTGTGTGACCATTTGTCATGGGGGCCCATAATTAGCTGTTTAAATCTGTCCCTTCCTGCAGGGTCTCATCAGCAGGTAATGAAGTAAACTGACTGTCCCGTGCACATTCCTCCTTTCCGCTTCCTCAGAGAGTCTAGGAAACAAAAGCTCGGTGTATAACTTCAAATATCAGTTAAGTGGTTGTAACCAGCAGATCCCTGAGCCTCCATAGCAATCACCCTTTCCACAACTCAAGCTTGGGCTCACAACCCTTACAAAGGGCTGAGCGGGGGAACTCAGGTTTGAATTAGTATGCAACAAAGACTTCCTTGATCCACAAATATCCATTCCCCCCTTCTTTAAGAACAAAACTGGGGCATGGTGGGGGCAGGTTGGAGAGATGGCTCAGAGGTTAAGAGCACTGGTTGCTCTTCCAGAGGTCCAGAGTTCAATTCCCAGCAACACACATGGTGGCTCACAGCCATCTATAATGAGATCTGGTGCCTTCTTCTGGCATGCACATAGAACATTGTATACATAATAAATAAATACATCTTTAGGAAAAAGAAAAAGACTGGGGGCTAAAGATACTGCTCAGTGGTTAGAGCACTGGCTGCTCTTCCAGAGGCCCTGGGTTCACTTTCCAGCACCCTTGTGACAGCTTGCAACTGTCTATGACTCCAGTTCTAGGGAAATTGGCAACCTCTTCTGTTCTTCTTTGGTACAAGGCACATAAAATTCAATTTAAAAAAGAAGAAAATGGATTTTTGACTGAACATATGGTTGTTTTGGTGAAGACCACATTTGTCAGCTTCCCTTGCAGCTGAACATGGTCATGAGTCTAAGTTCTCACAGCGAGTGGAGGCGACTGTATTTTCTAACTATGCTCTCCCAGGGAGCGCATGTTGCTTCCTGGGCCCTTCCCTTGTTCTTCTCCCTGAATAGGAAGAGACAGAAAATGAATCTGTCTCCTCAGACTAAAAAGGGAAACTTTGTGTAGATGATGGCCAAGCCTCCCAACAATCTTGGACTGTTTTTATCTAAACTCTGACATGAGACAGACATCTTTTTCTGTTTTGCTTGCACTTTTGTATTCGGAGGCAGAATTTCCAATACTCTATAAACACCTGGCCGTCCAGCTCTGAGGAAAGGGCTCAGGACCAAGCATGTGAGCTAGTTAGGACTAGTAAACAGAAGTGAGCTAGTTGGGACTAGTAAAGGAAGGAAATGAGATGAGAGCTTCTAGGAAGAGCATTCTTGTGTTTATGAGAGAGCTTCAGGGAACACCCTTCTCTGTCCCTCCAGACACTGCTGAGCCTGGAAACAGCTCCCGGTCTGCAGATGGAACTACATGCCGAGATGCCGAGGAAGGCAGAAGCTGAAGGCGCAGTCTAGGGGTGGGCAGAGCTTCTTTCCCTAGAGGAGATATGGCCATGGGAACAGGAGGTAGCCATAAAGAGATCTGGGTCCCAGTCACATGCATGTCGGTCAAATTCTTCCCCTGCATTCCTCTGCTCACTGCCTGAGAGGCAAATTTCATGCCTCAGAGCTCCTTGCCCACCGGTTTCTGACTGGAATTACTCCACAGAAGGTGCGAGAGGAAGATGGAAGCAGGAAGGCAAGTTGTCTGCTATTTCCCAATCCCTGGCATCTCTGGCGACAACCATTCTTTGTATGCAGCCTGAGGGGTAGAGAAGGTTCACAGCTCGTCATAGGCCGCCCGACACTCCCTCATCCCTTCACCTTGCCAACCATTTTTTCATTGAACCTGGACTCTGGTACCCTAACTGTACCCTGCCTGGCCCAGACTGGAAGGAGATAGTTGGGGGTTGCCTCCTGCCTCTGCTGAATCTGTGTAGAACCTCATGGGACAAAGTGTTAGGTAAACACCACATATGAGGACGGCTAGGCCCGCATTCTGCAACTAGGCCACCACAGTACCCATGGGTGCCACTTCAGGTGGTCATGCTGGTGGCTGCCAGACCCCACGGAGTTCCACACACGATGGAACACCATGGCAATAGGAGAGTCCGGGGTGCCTTCCTGTTTGTTGGATTTCAGTGCTGCTCACATTCTCCTGGCCTTAGTGAGAATCCCAGCAAGGCCGCTGCCTAGCTGTGACCTCAGGAAATAACATAGCCTCTTGGTACTTGAGAAGCACGCCATGATGGTGACTCAGGACAGCACTAAGCACATTGCCCGGCACAAAATAAACAGTCAAAGGGACCAGTGAGCACGACTGATGATGGTAACTATGACAACAGCCTGGGCAGGGTGAGAGGCAGCATCAGTCTACTTAGGAGAACATCCAACATCCGGGAAGCAGGGACAATGGTGGAGAGGGAGCCCAGTATGTGGCTGTCGAAGTGTAAGTGCTAAGATTTGGGGTCTGTGAGTCCCCAGGGACTGGCACAGTTTCCCTGGCATCTCAGCTGTCCTCTCCCTCTGCCTGTCCTCCGCTCTCCTCTCTCTCCTGCTGCTTCTCAGCCGCTGCCTCATTTCCATCAGGGGACTGCTCAGCAACCCCCCCCCCCAAGGTGGGGCTTGGTGGCTCCTGGCCACTAAGGCAGGACGGGCCTGCGGGAGACACCAGCCTCAAGTGCCCTTCCCTCACGTTGCTTTTCACCTGGTGAGTGCAAAATACATCTTCACTTCTGGCACACTTCCAGGTTTACCCTCCAGTCACCGAGCGATACATGATGCTCCGCCGTTACTATCTCTAGCGGCATGCCAGTTTGTTTGTTTGCTGGGATTTTGTTTTGTTTTTCTACAAGGTTTCTGTGTAACAGTTCTGGCTGTCCTGGAACTCATTTTGCAGACCAGGCTGGTCTTGAACTCAGAGACTCACTTGATTGTCTCCACACCACCTAGCACATCCCAGTAGTACAAAGGCATCAAGTTTGGGGACATTAAGGAACCTCCCTAGGGTCACACAGCCTGAAGGTGGTAGAGACAGAATTTCACCCTAGGGTCACACACCTTTAATCCCAGCAGACCTGTGGCAGAGGCAGATAGACCTCTGAGTTCAAGGCCAGCCTGGTCTACGTCTACAGAGTAAGTTCCAGGACCGCCAAGGCTATACAGAGAAATCCTGCCAAAAAAAAAAGGATAAAAGGAAAAAAATGCAGGCTACCAAGAGGACTTACTGTGACTTACTGTGACTCTCTGCTAGAGGCTTTGCAGGAAAGGTTCATGGGTGCTGGCATTTGAGACAGGAGGTGAGGCCCCGCTCTGCCTCAGTGAGGCCTGGGCTGTCTCTGGGATGCATGCCAGGTATTAGAAGGGCTGAGAACTTGGTAGGTCTCATGGGACCAGGGTCGGGCCTGCTGCTTTCCTCCCCTCTTAGTCCTGGAGAGCAGGTTGTGGACCCTGAAAGTCTTGTTGTCTGAAAACTCAGGAAAAGACAGACACCCTGGAGTGTCTCATCCCCAGATACCCACCTCCTGGAAAGCCATCTCCAAATGTCCCCAGCCTTGCTGCAGTTGCCTCAGCAACCACAGATGCCACCCCCTAGGGAGACAACTGGAGGAGGCCATGAACAAATGCCTTCATTTGTCCTTCTGAGGTTCTGGGGTCCTCATCTGTCCAGTGGCCTTCCTATGGGCAGGTGTCTGGATAAAAGAGTCCTCCTCTTCCCCTTTTAAACTTCTTCCTCCCAAGTCACAGCCTTCCCTGACCATTTGACTACTTTTGGAGGTGGGGGTACTCTTTCCCAGAATCCTCCCCACACTGTGACCTCTGGGTCTGCAGGAGACAGTGGTTTCACCATTCTCTGCTTGTGGCCTGCTCAGGACAGGCTCCCCTGAGAGCAAAGGGCTCAGAGCTGGAGGCACAGCCCCACCCTCTGTGTAAACACTAGCTGGGCACCAACTGACCTCAGGAGGGAAGTGCTGGCTGCTCCTGCCTCTCCCAGCCTGCCACTGAGGTTCCAATGGAATTGCCAGGCTAAGCTGGCGCCCTGGCCCCAGGCTGCCTCCGTCCTGGAAACAGTCACTCAGAGCCAAGCCTCTAGCTAAAGGTGGATGGAAGTTAAAAATTCCTAAGCATGGCTTGCCAGGCCCGGTCGGGAGCACCCGTGTTGGACTGTCCCCATGAATCAGTCTCTCTAATTGAAATAATTTCAATGACCATACTATCCCTTCATAAATGCAATATGATTGTTTCTTTAAAACACAAACTGTCATTACATATAGTAAAATATTAGTAGTTTTAATGTTGGAGGGAGACTATATGGGGTTTTATTATTGTTGTTGAGTCTTGTTTTGTTTTTGTTTTTCAAGACAGAGTTTCTCTGTGCAGCTTTGGAGCCTGTCCTGGAACTCACTCTGGTCTCGAACTCACAAAGATCTGCCTGCCTCTACCTCCTAAATGTTGGGATTAAAGGCATGTGCCACCACCACCCAGCTAGAATATGTGTTTTATTATTATTTGAGAAGTGCTTTTCTGTACTGTTAAAATTTTCTTTAAGTGAAAATGTTTCTAAATAAATAAGAAAAGGGTTTTGGGGGTGCGGGTTTGGGGTGTGGGTTGGAGGTGAGGATTTGGGGTGC
>NW_026068108.1:486519-491567 GCF_014885135.2 Alexandromys fortis
TTTGGGGTGTGGGTTTGGGGGTGCGGGTTTGGGGTGCAGGTTGGGGGTGTGGGTTGGGGTGCAGGCTTGGGGTGCAGGTTAGGGGTGTGGGTTTGAGTGATGAAGCACAAGCCTGGACACGTAAGAACTTGAGTTCCTCCCCATTAATGTAAACTAAGACCACCATGGTTTCATTGGGGTAAGAGTTAGAAAACTTGAAGTCTATCACGACAAATACACTAGGATGTTTTCCCCAGTGCATGTTTATGCCATGTTATTCTTTTTGGTTAAGGAAGGAAATTATGGAGCTGGAGAGGTGTCTGTAGTTAGAACACATAGGGGTCTTGCAGAGGATCTGAGTTTGGCTCCCAGCACGCACATTTGGCCCACAGCTCCAGTTCCAGGGGATCTGATGCCCTTTTCTGGCCTCTTTGGGCTTCTGCATGAACACGGCACACATAAACTCTCACAAGCATGCATGCATGCATACATACACACATATAAACTCTCAGGCGTACATACATACATACACATAAACACAAAATAAGTAAATACACTCTAAAAAGTATTCATGACTGCAAAACTATTTCCCCTTAACAATATATTTAAGGACAGTTTTTTGTGCACTGCGATGACCAACTTACAGTTTTTTTAAATGAACCTTTTGAAGAGGGCACGTGCGTGGTCATACATGAGAACATGTACACGTATAGCAGTATAAGAGCACTGTATGAGCACACGTGTGTGGAAGCAGGGAGTCAGACTCAGGTGCCGTCTACATTATTTTTCTGAGACAGTTTCTCACTAGAATCTATGGCTTTTCAGTTAGGCTAAGGTAGACCAGAAAGCCCCAGGGACCCGGCTGATTCTGCCTCCCAATGCCGGGATTGCCAGCCTGTGCCACCATGTCTGACTTCTTATGTGGGAGATGGAGACAGAGCTCAGGTCCTCACCTTGGGTAACCAGCACTTTGCCCCTGGAGCCTCTCCAGCCCTGCTGATAAAGTGTTTGTATGACTGTGATTCGGGGGACATAGGGAAATCGCAACATGGACTGTGAATTGTTTTACTTTTTCTTGTGTAGAAAGTAACACAGTCTACATTTGTTGCTGAAAAAAAACAGAAAATAGAGATAACAGAAGAAGATGTACACTCCGATAGCCAGGAAATAGTGTCTGCTGATATTTTTGCTTTTAGCATTTCTATCTACTTTTTATATACATTTTAAAACACAATCGGGGACCAGCAAGATGACTCAGCAGGTAAAGAGCCCGGCGTGTAAACCTGTCGATCTGAGACCGAAAGAGACAACTAACTCCAAAAAGTTGTCCTCTGACCTTTATATATGGGCTGCAGCACACCCACATATACATGGAGATCGTGCACACATACACACAGTAATAATAATAAAATTAAACTTGCCAAGTGTGGTGGTGCACAGCTTTAATCCTTGCTCTTGGTAGACAGAGGCAGGTGAGTTTCTGTGAATGCAAGGCCAGTCAAGGCTACACTGTGAGAACTTGTCTCAAGAAATGAAAGACAATTTGTGACTGCTACTGCTGTTCCCAGAGGATGGACACTTCTCAGCGGAAGAAATCTAGAGAGATCCCAATCTGTCCCCTGCACCGTGGGCTCTCACCTAAGATCTTGACCTGGAAATTGGGACACCACCTCTTCCTTTTTTCTCACAGGCTCTCTTTTTCTTTCTTTTTCTTTTTTAGCTTTGGCAGGGTCTTGCCGTGTACCTCGGGCTGGCTCTCATCCTCCTCCCTCAGCCTCCAGAGAGCTGTGTTTCACCACACCCTGGACAGCCTGCTTAGGACTGAGTTACTCCTGCCGTCAGAATGCACTCCTGTAGCGACGAGCGCCCTGCTCTGCCCATTGCAGGGGAAGTTACTGGACAGGACCTGGCAGACAGTGCCACCAAGGTGAGGCAGCAGAGGTCTTGGAGGTGCCATCCCCTCTTCATTCGAGTTCTACCAACACTATCAAGCCCTACCTTGGGCCTTATCCCTGCTAAACCCTAATTAAGCATGTCTCGTTGAAGACATGATTCCCAGCCTCAGGAGTTCAGTTAACTGTATGTTCTCGAAGGTTCGAGCTCTTCAGCCTGCAGTCCTGTAGCCTAGACCTCTAGATCTGAAACCACAGATGCTACTGGACTAGAATCATTCAGTCTCCTCAGGTTTCCTTGATGAGGGCCACCAGGGGCCATTTCAGGCTGAAAAATGTCAGTCTAGCCTCCTGGAGAACATTTCAAGCAGGCAGTCCTGAAAGCACTCTCTACTGAGCCCAGAGCACGACCCCAATTGAGCCCTCAGCAGTCACAAAACAACAGAGATCCAGATCCAAATCGGTCCTGAGCCTGGAGCTCAACTTCACACTTCAATAAGTGACCTTGGGCAATTAGTTCACCACTATTAACCCCAGTCTGCTCCTCTGTAAAACAGGGGTGATCACACGTGTTCTGCTTTTAATGTTTAAGCAACTAAACATTAATGTGCTTGATAGAGTGTCTGACAAGTCATGTGCACCACACAGCATTGCTTCTAAATGACCTGAAAGCCAGTCGCTCATTACGCTCATTACGTTGTCGCTGTAGTTAAAGCGAGGACCTGAAACAAGATGCATAGGACACCACATTCTATCTGACTGCTGGAGATACTCAGTCGTCACCGACATTGTCACCGTCTCTTATGTCTCTTATGGCATTTGAATCCTAGGCTTCAGGAGCAATGGGGTCTACCCACCATGCATCTTTAGGAATGACAACCATAAACTCTGGGGCTCCAGAGTGTGGGCTTCAGACCCACTTAGTGCTTATCCCAGCATAAAAGAGATCGCTGAGCCCCAACCCCTTCCAGGACATTCCAAGGTAGGCAGGTTGGACAAGTTTCATCTTTCTGCTTTTGGGATTGGGAGGGTGTGATCCAGGCGCCTCCCACCTCAAGGGTCAGGCAGCTGTGGAGGCTCCAGGGTTGCTGCTGTGAGGTGAGGAGGAAATGCGAGGTCCCGGTTGATGATGCCATTTTCAGGTGCTCACGGGTGGTTCTGTTGCCATGGAGACACTGAAGGTACTGAGCAAACTGTAGCCTCTCTTGAGTCGTGAGTCAGGTTCCATTTTATTTATTAAAAAATAAAACCAGCAACCTGACATACAGAAGACAAAGCGAAGCTCCAGGGGCAGGTCGAGATGTCCGCTGCCTGGGGAGATGAATCAACTGTGTTGCGCAGTTCCAGGGTCTCCTGACGTCAGCTAGTCCCTAGAAACATTCAGAAAAATGTAGATGGGGCGGCAGCAACGCAAATGTTGGAGGTGGGAAACACGAAGAGAAATCACACTGCTGAGTGGAAATTGTGTACCAGGGAACAGGTCTGTCTTCCCAGCTCTGACCCATGGGGATGCTAGCTTTCTCAGATACAGAAGTCCTCAAGGAAAGTGTCACAGGCAAACCTTACACAAGTGAAGCCCAGACTTGCCCCATAGATGACCAGACTGAGCCGGACCACCCACGTGAGACACAATGGGAGTGTCCTCCCCATCCAGGTTGAACCCAAAGATTCCTTGGAGAGGGACAGAATTCTGGAGACACCCCCTTCCTGTTTGGAATGTGCCCATGCCCCAGAGCTCCTGCCCAGGAAGAATAGGCAATGAGGACTTCAGCTTCCCTGGGCACTTCGGATGACCCTCGCCTTGCTCTTCACCTCCTGGAAGGACCATTATCACAGCAACGGTGACACAGGGACCCTCTTCTTGACTTGGCACCAGTCCAGAATCCTGGACCTGTAGTAGAAGAGATAGAAAACCTGCTCAACTCACTGTTGATCCCAGAGACTGAGTAGGAAAATTTTATTTCTTCCTGTCCCCCTGATGTTGGTGTGGGCTTCCCTCCTAAACCAGCCCTGGGCTCCACCACTGCCTTCACAACTGCAGGCAAGCACAGAGATTAAGCCCTTGAGCGCGGAAGACAGGACCACTCAGTTTAAGCTTGATTTCTGCCCAGGTATGTGACTGGGTCCCCATTCCCGATAGGAGAGAGCACAGCACGGCCCCAGTAGAGAGGTTTGTCTACATACAAATCACAAGTCACAGAGTGACTCCTACTTTTAATCTCAGCATCCTGGAGGCAGAGGCAGGAGGATCTTCATATGTTTTTTGGCCAGTCAGAGATACAGAGTAAGACCTTGTCTCAAAAGGTAGGCTGTTGTGTAATGTTGCTCCATTTGCCTTCATTCGGGATGGTGTGTGGGTTCCTGTTCTATTGCTGTGATGGAACATCATGATGAAAGCAAACCGGGGAAGAAAGGGTTTGTTTGACTTACACTTCCACTGTTCATCATCAAAGGAAGTCAGGACCCACATTCAAACAAAGCAGGAATCTGGAGGCAGGAACTGATACAGAGGACATGGGAGGCTGCTGCTTGCTGGCTTGCTCTTCATGCCTTGCTCTGCCTGCTTTCTTATAGAACCCAGGACCTCCAGCCCAGGAATGACCCCACCCACCAAGATCTGGACCCTATCCACCAATCACTAATTAAGAAAATGCCGAAAGGCTTGCCTGTAGCCAGAGTCTATGGAGGTGTTTTCTTCTCAACTGGGGATCCCCCCTCTTAGATGACTTTGGTTTGTTTCAAGTTGACATAAAACTAGCCAGCACATTTTACTCAGAGTGACCTACCAGGTTCCACAAGACCTATTCTTTGGCTGCCCACTACTGCCCTGTATCTCCCCCACCCTCTCCACCTGACTGAACATCAGTTTTGACTTCAGAGGAGGGGACTGTTTTTGTCATGTGTGTGTGTGTGTGTGTGTGTGTGTATAGGCAGAGACTGTTTCTTCATCTCCCGGTTGCCCTAAACTGAATAATCACACAGAAACTATATTAATTACAACACTGTTTGGACAATAGTTCAGGCATTTTCCTTGTTAGCTCTTACATCTTGAATTAACCCATTTCTATTAATCTATGTATTGCCACAAGGCTGTGGCCTACCTAAGGTAAGCGTCTGTTCGGCATCTATCTCCTTTGGCAGCTACATGGCATCTCTCTGACTTTGCCCTCTCTCTCT
>NW_026068108.1:491928-497465 GCF_014885135.2 Alexandromys fortis
TTTTTTGGGTTTTTTTTTTTTTTTGTTTGTTTTTTTTTTTTTTTTTTTTTTTTTTTTTTTTTTTGTTTTGTTTTTTTTTTTTTTTTTTTTTTTTTTTTTTTTTTTTTTTTTTTTTTTTTTTTTTTTTTGTAGCTCTGGAGCCTGTCCTGGAACTAGCTCTTGTAGATCAGGCTGGCTTTGAACTCACAGAGATCTGCCTGTCTCTACCTCCCGAGTGCCAGGATTAAAGGCGTGAGCCACCACTGCCCGGCTGGCCCTTTAAGACAGCATCAAGAACCCCAACCAGCTGGAGAAATGATTCAATAGTTAAAAGCACTTGCTGTTCTTTCAGAGGACCTGGGTTAGATCCCCAGGACTTACATGGTGATTCACAACTGTCTGTAACTAGTCGCAGGGAATTTGACTTCTTCTGGCCTCCACGGGCACCAGGCATGCACATGGTACACAGACACACATGCAGACCAAATACCCCTACACATAAATACATTTTCCAATGTTTTTTTTTAAGGGACCTCAACCCTCTGAAACTGTGTAGCCCAAGTGCAGGGCAAAGCATAGCCTGCTCTGGACTCCCTGGCCTCCCATGCTGCAGTCCATGTTGGGAACCCTTCCCAGCTTCTTAGGTTTTGCTTTGTTGTGTTGTGTTTTTCTTTTCTATGCATGTGGGTATGTGCATGCACACAAGTGTATGTTTGCGTGTCTACATGCACATGTATGTACATGCACATGGAGGCCAGAGGACAACCTCAGGTACCTCCCTCTACTATCTCTCACAGGCTTGAGGTTCAATCAGTTAGGCTAGATTGTCTGGCCAGTGAGCCACAGGAATCCTCCTGTCTCTGCCTCCTCAGTGCTGGGATTCAAAGCATGCACCCCCACCGCCCGGCTCCTGATTGAGTTTCTTAAAGCTGGTGCTGCCAAGCCTCTGCCCAGTCAGAGTTGGCCGCGACTAGAAGTGTGTGCAAAATCAAGAACTCCGTTTACAGATGCAGAAGATGAAGGCCAGATAAGAACAGGAGATGTGGGGCCAGGCAGTGGTGGCACACGCCTTTAATCCCAGCACTCGGGAGGCAGAGGCAGGTGGATCTCTGTGGGTTCTAGGCCAGCCTGGTCTACAAGAGTTAGTGCCAGGACAGGCTCCAAAGCTACAGAGAAACCCTGTCTAGAAAAACTTACTTACAAAGTTACTTACAAAGAACCTTCATCTGGTGATGGATGAAGATAGAGACAGAGACCCACACTGGAGCACTGGACTGAGCTCCCAAGGTCCCAATGAGGAGCGGATGGAGAGAGAACACGAGCAAGGATGTCAGGACCACGAGGGGTGCACCCACCCACTGAGACAGTGGGGCTGATTTATTGGGAGCTCACCAAGGCCAGCTGGACTGTGACTGAAAAAGCATGGGATAAAACCGGACTCTCTGATCATGGCGAACAATGAGGGCTGATGAGAAGCCAAGGACAATGGCACGGGGTTTTGATCCTACTTCATGTTCCGGCTTGGTGGGAGCCTAGCCAGTTTGGATGTTCACCTTCCTAGACATGGACGGAGGGGGGAGGACCTTGGACTTTCCACAGGGCAGGGAACCCTGACTGCTCTTTGGACTGGAGAGGGGGGGGGAGAGGAGAGGGGGGAGGGGGAGAAGAGAGGGGGGAGGGGGAGGGAAATGGGAGGCTGGGAGGAGGTGGAAACTTTTTTTCCTTTTCTCAATTAAAAAAAAAAAAGAACAGGAGATGTGGTTGGAGAAGGGTCCCCTAAGTCTCTCGTTCCAGGCACTGTGAATCATCACCTACACACAAATCAGTGCGTATACACATCAGATCCAAGCACTGGGCTGTGTCCTGGAGCACAGACGAGTTCCAAGCCTCAAGATTCCAGGAAGAAGGCATGAAGACAACTCCACACCTTTCACCACAAGCTGTCGAAGGAGCCATAGGGACTCCAGAGCTCCTAAACAAACAAGAGTGGAGGAAAAGCACTGGCTGTGCTCTAAACCTTTGGATCTCATCCTACTACCCATTAAAACGCCTTGCCCCACATCCAGAATCCCAGAACCTGAGAGGTAGAGGCAGAGGCTCAGGAGCACATCTTCTGCTCATAGCAAGTTTTAGGCCAGCCTCGGCTAATGAGACCCTACCTCAAGAAACATAGTCCTCTCAAAAGCTTGTATACCGAATCTTCAGGATGGTATTAAGAGGTGACCAGGAAGGGATAAGGTCATACTAGTGACAGGATGAGCCCTTATGGGTGGGGTTTGTGCCTTTATGGGAGTTTTGAGAGGAATCCTTTGCCCCTTACAGGCACAGTAAACAAACAAACAAACAAATAAATAAATAAATAAACCGTCTATGAGCCAGAAAACCGACATTTGAATTAACTGGGTGCCTATCTTGGAGGTGCAGATCTGGAAATAAACTTAGAAGCTACACAGCCTTCGCCTGGCGTTTTGTTCCGCAGCACAAATGGACGGTTTCCACGTCTCCATTCCCTCTCCCAGTTTCCTGAAGCTGATTCCCAGGCCGAGGCAGCTGTGTTGTCTAAGCAGCACACACACAAGACAAATGACATAACTCCACAGGTTAGCACAGGTGAACACTGGAAGTGTCTGAGCCTTCAAGCCGTCAGGCCAAGAGCCATGCATAGAACAGGGCCCTGGAGCTGGAGTCACCTGACACTGCACAGCACATGAACCTCTCCGGGCCCTTCAGACATGCTGGACAGTGTTTCTTGTCCCAAACCTAATGTCAGCGGCAGTTTCTTTGCTTGCCTCTCGCTTCCCACAGATGAGCAATGGGGGCCTGAACTTGATGCTAAACTCTGCCCCTTCTGTTAGGAGTATGAGGTCTTTCTTATACATCAGCTGGATCAAGCCAGGCTCCTTCTCAGACTCCCTAAAACTTCCCATCAGCCCAATCTAACCCAGCTCCTTAGCCTCACCCAGCCTAGCCCTGCTCCCTTGATCAGCCCGTTTCTTCTCTACATTCATCCCCATCCTGCCCTCCAGCTTTCTAGCTGGGCCTGGGCGACAGCAGAGTCCTTCAGCTTGCCCTCTCCCTCTTCTTCTGTTTCCTGAACACTGTTTTAAAAGCGCACAGCTGTCTCCCACCTGCCACTCAGTGTCCCGCCCCACGACCCTGCCTCCACGGGTAAAGTAGAGTCAGCACTCTCGAAGTTATCGTCTCTTCTGCACACTGAGAGCTGCCACCACCATTGCTATGATTGGCTTTACTTTTGCTCTCATTGTCTATGAAAAGATAATTCTAAAAGCAAATGACTGAGTTATGGATACAGCTTAGTGTTACAGCACTTGCCCGACAAACTCAGTTCAGTTCTCTTCACTGCGGCTGGCTGGCTGGGTGGATGGGTGGGTGGATGGGTGGATGGATGGATGGATGGATGGATGGATGGATGGATGGGTGATGGATGGATGGATGGATGGATGGATGGATGGATGGGTGGATGGGTGGGTGGGTGGATGGATGGGTAGGTGGGTGGGTGGATGGATGGATGGATGGATGGATAGGTGGATGGATGGATGGGTGGCTGGCTGGCTGGGTGGGTGGATAATGATGGATGATCCTCAAGCTCCTACTCTCTAGCTCTCTACTCACTTTGGGGTTCAAGCAGCAATCCCTCCATGTCCCCATGAGCTAAGTGACAAACTGTCCTGTCTGCCTAGGCTACCCTCAGGGTCTGTCTCTGATGGTCAGGAGACCTCCAGTCCAGGCTTGGGCAAGGGGCTGTGGGCAGAGCCCAGACAAGGCCTCAGAAACCCAGTGATTACCCCCTAGAGCAGGCCCCACATCAAAGCCGCTCTCAGAGGGGCGAGGCCTCTAGATAAATGAAAGATTAAAGAAGACGTGGTCTCCACAGCCGCAGGGAGAGGCAGCCCACAGAGGCCACAGAGGGGAGGCCCTGACAGCTGGCTGTACCCATTTTGGAGGGCAAGATTGAGGTATCCAGACCCACAAAGGGGGAATCAAGGAGAGGTGACTTGCATGGCTGTGTAATCTTGTCATTTTGTCAGCCTTTCCTTCCAGCCCACAGCTACTCCTTAACCGTTTCCCAGCCAAGTAGCAGTCAGGAAGCTCAATAGCCAGACTCTGGGTCTTACAGAGATCTTGTTTGGCCATTGAGTTTGGTCATTGGGGTTTGTGCCCTCCAGCATGGGCGCCTGTAATGAGGAACTCCTGGCCCCAGCCTTCCTCCCCTGGGAAGGTCTGTAATTAGTGCAGGAGGCCAGGCTGGGGAAGTTCAGACAATGTCATTTGAACCAGGATGAGACAGGGCTCAATTGCTAGTCTCCACTTTTTTTCCTGGTGCCATTTCATATACAAAACTCTGGCAAGCTTAACCCTTTCCTGGTTGGGACTTGGTGCTGAGATTTCAGCTTGGCATACCGTCTGTTCTTAGTCTGTGCAACCCTTGATATCCCTACACTCCAGTGGGGACTTTGCAAACATCCACCAATCAATCTTACAAGTCTTCACTAAGGCAAAGATAAGTCTCCCTGCTAGCAAGGAGAGTCCAATCCTGAGAGGTAGAAGATGCATGTTAGAAACCATTATTGCCATGATCCAGTGCAGGATAAGGAAAATCATAGATAGTGAGTGCTGTATGAGACAGTTTGTTAGTCACTTTTTTCTGTGTCCTGCAGAATGTCTAGCAGATTCTTTCATGAAGCAGGAATCCTGAAGAACTTTCTTACCTTCTTTAGGCAACTTCAACAGTCATTTTTCTGTGGGTCCTGCATGTCAGTTCATACAGCATAACATCAAGCAGTCCAGGCAAGAGCAGTTTCTTGCCCAAATGGCTAACCTACTCTATAAGGAACCTCTTTGATGCCCATCATCCTCTTGAAGTAGATTGGTGCTGCCAGGAGCAGATGAGTCTCATTGTCATGAAAAATCCTAAGTTATTAAAACATTTTAAATGCCATATTCTGAAGGTCTCTGAAAGATTTGAGGAATACCTATCTAACTGAAATAAATCTCTCTCTATATAAAAACTTAACTAATTTGACTACAAGCTTGACTATTATAGATGACTCTCTATTAACCTATATTTCATAATTATAAATTACATTTTTAAATGAGCTACACAAACACCATACCTTAATCAAGAGCAGAAATATATATACACAGTTTAACAAAATTGATCTTAAATTTATATTAATAGACCAAGATCCACACCAATGCAAATGTCTATAGCATATTCCCCTTTAAATATAAACAGACATTTATAAACAATATTTGGAAATATGGGTGTAGTTCTCTCCAAACTGCTTCCTGCTTTATGTTGGATGAGGTAATTTTGGAGGTATATACAGCAACATGTCGGAGGGTCTTGGTCCATCAAACCACATTAGTCTGGAATGAATCCATAGGTTCTCACCTTGTGTGGAAACAAAAGCAGAACCTGTTTTCCAAAGCAATATATCTTTAGACCCAAATTGATACCTCAAAAACATATATGTTGGTTTTGCTTATGTCTCACTGCACTTAGCTTCTTCACAGTCAAAAAATTTAAAAAAAAA
>NW_026068108.1:498332-505042 GCF_014885135.2 Alexandromys fortis
GGTACTGCTCCCCCATCGCGTCCCCGGGGTACTTATTCTGGGTCCCGGTACTGCGGTTTGCTATAGACTACAACCTGTCTGGTCCCCACTACATGTGAACTGTGGTCTCTCAATTGCTGCTCTCAGGAGATTCTGTATTAGGATGGTATACCAAAGGCACTCAGTGTGTGCTATCTGGAGCCGAGGCTGTCAGTGGGCACAGTACTTGCCTGTCATATACAAAGCCCTGGCAGTCTCAGCACCACATTTCATAAGCATGTGGAAGGCCTCCCTGGGAAACCCCGAGTCCTCTTGTGGCGAGAAAGAGACTCCAGGTGGGTAGCCTAAGGACAGCACAAGACTGAGTTACAGACTGTACACTGAGGGTGTGGGCACATGCATGTTGCCCTCTTGCCATAGAGTCTCAGATAAATGTGTCCAATCCATCCATTATTCCCTAAGAACTTGGTGCCCTTAGTTCTGGGTTTCCATAGTCTTTACTCAGAACATCTGGAAAATATATTTCACTCTTTAGATGTTATTGTTGTTAGTTGATCAGTTGGTTCGATATTTTGAAGGGCCCCATGTAGCTAGGTTGATCTCAAACTCACTACATAGCCAAGGCTGGCCTTGAACTCCTGATCCTCCTGCTTCCTGAGTACTGGGATCACAGGCATGCCACCACACTTGACTTTGGAATATGTATTTTCTTTTTATGGTGATTGCCAAGGCTGAGCCTGTTGGGTTTCTGTTGGCTTTACTCAGTAGATGTTAGGGCTAATCCCTAAACATAGGGTATGCCAAGGCTCCTTGGGTCCCATTGATGTACAGATCATCCATGGTTATTCTTTTTCTCTTTTTCTTTTCTTTTTCTTTTTTTATTTTCAAGACAGGGTTTCTCTGTAGCTTTTGATGTCTATCCTGGAACTAGCTCTTGTAGACAGGCTGGCCTCAAACTCCAGAGATCCATCTGCCTCTGCCTCCCAAGTGCTGAGATTAAAGGTGGGCACCACCCGGCTCCAAGGTTGTTCTTTAAGGGTAAAGTCTAAGCAAACACCAGAGGGAGGTAAAGGCTGCATCTACCAAGGATTTGGGCCCCCTCAGCACTCCAGGAAGACCCCTGATTACTGTAACTTGTTCAATCCCAGAGGCTAATGCAGCAGAAAAATGATATTAAGATCATATTTCCAACTCTCCTGTTTAATATCTGGGTGGCCTTGGACAAACATAACCTCACCTTCTTCATCCATGAAAGTAAAAATACTTGTGTCTTTCCATATCACTGTTAAAGACGTTGGGGCCGTGCTGCAGACAATGGAATCTGATGGGCTTTGTTATTGTTTAAAAGATTTATTTATATTATTTTAAATTATTCATATGTAGGGGCTGGGTCTGAGTCTGTGTGCAGGTGTCCTGGGAAGAACTAAAGAGACCACTGGAGCATGTGGAACTGAGATTATAGGCAGAGTTGAGCTGCCCCACTACAAGTCCTCTGTAAGAACAAGACAGGCTAGCCTGGAGGTGGTGGCGCACGCCTTTAATCCCAGCACTCGGGAGGCAGAGGGAGGAGGATTTCTGTGAGTTCCAGGACTGGCTCCACAGCTACTGAAAAACCTTGTCTTAAAACAAAACAAAACAAAACAAAAAAACCCAAGAGCAATACATGATCTTAACCACTGAGCTATCTCTCCAGCCTCAGATGGTTTTAATAGAGAGAAAATGATAAGGGAAAGAGAAGATAACAGTGTAAGATAAAGGCAGAGCATAGTCAGTGTGCAAACACTCTATGAGCTTCTGCTGCACAAGGTGGACCTCAGCAAATTCAGCTCCAAACTTCCACGCAGTCAAGCCAACAAGGAAAGATACTAGGGGCTTCACAAACCATTTGATTAAACACAGACCCAGGGCTCAGCAGAAAACAAAGAAAACAGTCTTATCTGGGCCTTCCTTAGCTCGGGTAAGCTGCAAGGTTGGGATGAATGTTATAGGGGTGGAGGGGATGCCCCTCCATGGGATACCCTCATGTTATAGTCTACGTTCCTGGGAGTTTACAACAAATTAAAATGCTTGACAGTGCCCGTCAGAGTGGCTGCATTCACTAAGGGCTTTATATCTATTTGTTTCTTCCTTCCCCTCCCTCCTTTCTTCTACTGACTCTGTCTTCTCCCTAGAGGATCACTGTTAGACCTAACAGACAATGAAGATTCTACTCATTGTTCAGTAGCAGGTCTCTTCCGTGTTAGGATCTGTGATTATATGTGGGAATCCCTGTAAACTTGGCAGTACCCTGATCTTAGGTCTTAAGAAACCCCCACCCACCCGCCAGCCACCTGGGCTCAGCCTCCACCTCAGCACAGACCCAGGAGATCTGAAGCTGTGGCTTCCTCTCATTCCCCACATAGCTCCAGGCTGCTTCCTCCGACCACCACATTCATGGAGCCCAGCCATGAGCCAAAGCACAATTAATATTCCGCTCAGTCTCCCCCGCCCTGCTGCATGTTGGGAGAAGATGGAAACTAGATCTGTACCTGCTCATGCTGACCAGAGCACGCATACAGAGGTGAGAGCTGGTGCTCTCTCCTTCATAGGCATTGCACACATGCACACACAGCACACTCACACACACATGCACAGGCATATGCGTGAAATTGGCAGAAGCCCCTTGCTTAGCTTTAGGGCCACGCCTTTCTGATCATGGCTGACTTTCAGCAATATGTGCACGTGGCAGCTCCCCATGCTTAGCTTCCAGCCAATCACAGCATAACAGGACCCATGTACACATCAGATCTGTCTTCTGCAGAGGGCGAGCCTGAGTCAGCATTGTCTCACCCGTACAGGAAGACAGGGTCATCCTGTATTATACACTCATTTTGACGGTTTCACCTTCCTTCCTCAGTCCCTGCTGAGCTGATTCTGGACAGGATTTTAGTGAATTCTTTGACCCGAGAGCCTGAGATTGCCCTTCAGTTTCCTGGTAACAAGCCACTTCAGTCTCCCCAGAGGTTGGAGAAACTGAGGCCTGGTCGGTGCTAGAGATCATAGGCAGAGGCAGGCAGTTACTGTTCTGCAAGCCCCAGGTGGGGCAGGATTTTAGGGGAGTGTCCCTTACTGGACAGGAAGAAATATCTGGCTCTGTTGATGTTTTCTCCAACAATCTAGACTTAGAGAATAAGGTGGCTGGAAGGAGCAGGAGACCTGAGAGGGTAACTATGAGGAAAGGAACGAAGCGGTCTAGGCTATACAAGCCAACTAGAAAGAGTTGGTGCAGGTGATCCCCGGCGATGCAGAGGAGCGTGAATTCAGAGCTGGAGACCAAAGAGGAAGCAGGCAGAGAGGTTCCCCAAGCAGCCGGCAGACAGAGGGCCAGGGGTGGACAATAGAGCAGAGATCTAGGAGGAAGAGTGAAACCAGTCAGCAGGAAGGCTTTCTTCCTCCTTGAAGAGCTTCAGTCTTCAGAGACTTAAGAAGAGGGCAGGGAAATGTGTCTTTAAGGCCATTCTCTGCTTCACAGTCACCTGTGTTGCAACCTTCATAGGAACTGGCGCCCCAGGTGCTGGAAGACTCTCCTCTGCTCCCTCCCCAGGGAGCACTGCAGTAGCTCTGGGATGAGTGGAAGGACCCCAGGCGGACAGTTCTAGCTCTGTCTCTTGAGGCTGGGCAAGCCAGTCATGGCCTTAGGCCCCAGTGACCTAGAAAAGAAGGAAAATAAACTCCCTGGGGCTTACTTTTCTCATCTACATACTAGGCATGGTGACAATATCTTGTTTCCCTGAATCTAAGGTGGCATCAGTGTTATGAAATGCCATTATCTTTAATACAGTAGCAGGAGAATCTTCCACCCACCAAACTTACATCATCAGACACACTTGACTTCAGAGGTGTTAATGTGTGCAAAGAAACAGGTAATTCAGAATCAGAAAACCCCGGATTTTGTCTTACAAGGTTGCCTCAAGATTTAACCAAATAACACAACTAATATACTTAGTACCTGGCACAGAGCAAGCCCTCAGCAAATGTTAGGGGAAAGGGTAGGTTGGAATGGAGGCCAGGACACAGGCCGAGGGAGTGGAGGAGATGAATGACAGGCAGGGTTAGAAGCCACTCTCCCTTCCTGGCAGGGTGCCACTCCAAAGCTCAGTTCAAGCCTCAGTAGGGGACAGAGGAAGAACAGTCATGCAATCCATTCTGGGGAGCACAGAGAACAAAGGGCCCCCATCTGCACCCCGGAAGTCAGCCTAATCTCCAGGATGAATATGTTTTCATTCCCCAGAAGTTCCTGCTTAAGTGTGCCAAAACGTTTTTCCTTTATGATCCAGGCAAACAAGGCAGGTTTACTTTGGGTGACCTTCTCACCGCCACCCAAGGCCTGCCAGCCTCGAGCAAACACCTGCTTTCCACCCTCCAGGTAGCTCCTGGTAGGAGTCTAGAAAGCCAGAGTACCTAGCCTTCTGAGGGACAGGCTTGGCTTCACGGTCTGGGTTCCCAGAGCCCCAATTGGAAGAGTGTAGGAGGTATCAGGGCTTCATCCCCTATCTTACACAGGCAGAACCCGAGACTCCGGGAAGGGCAGGGACACCACACACACGCTGACGTCTGGCAGTGTCTGGGACAGATGGGAGGCTCATCTTTGCCCTTTCCCTCTTGTGCGTCACTGTCACCAACTCTGTACAGATATCATTATGCAGGAGGCTTTGGCTTCACAGCTGGAGCCACTGCCACAGAGCAGCAGCCATGCGTGTCGGGGAGGAGCTGAGCTCAGTAGTAAAGAGCTCACCTAGCACTCACAGGCTAGGTCCACCCTGGAAAGAGGAGCTGTGTTTCTGAACATCCTCACTGGAGTGGATGGGGAGGAAAGGGCTACTCTGGGAACTGTCATGATCCTTACGAGGGTTTTCATAGACCAGAGTCTCAGCGGCCATGTAATGAGCAGAAGAGATTTGATCCAACATGGGGCTCAATCCTGTCCCCTGCCTGCATCCATCCCATCAAGGATTTCTTCCTCTGCTGCACCCTGTTCCCACCACCTGGAATATTTTTCCTTCATTTTGACCCTGAATGACCTAAATTCATGACTCGGCTTGCAGTCCTTACCCATACAGTCATGCTGTGCGGTTCTTCGCTATGTCTTTAAAGACTCCACGCCAGGCTCTCAGGTACCTGGACTAGTGTGTGTTACTGCTAGGTCCTCAGTTTCCCCTGCAGGTGTGCCAGGCTCTGCCACCCCGTGCGCTCCAGGACACTAAGCTCATCCGGGCTCTGCTCGCCTCCCTTCTCTTCCTACTCCAGCTCCCGGCTTGTAGGCTTTCTCTCGGGAGATCTTACTTCTCAGCCTCCCTCCCCAGGATTATTTCCAATGGTTTTCTGGGGTGTTCACCTGGATAAGAATAAGGAGAGACAGGGTACTTTAATCCTACTTGTCTAAACTATATAATCTTCCCCAATCACTTAAATGGTACCTATGTCCCTAATTACAGAGCAGGGGCGGGGGGGGGGGGGACACTGTCACGATTTCCAGCCAACCTCAGGCAAAGGGACACTTCTGCCCCTCCTGGGAGCCCACAGGGATTCTAGCTCAGGAGCCAGGACTCCAGACACCTGTTGCCACAGACTCACCCATGAGACACAGTCCTGTCTACCCACACAGAGACCACTCCCCTTTTCCTGAAAAGGCTCTGTCACTCCTGTTTTAATAATCCCCAGGTGACCCATGACCCCACTTAACTCTTATCCACCACTGTGGGTAGAATTGATTTCTTTTGGGTTCAACCTAACTTTCCAGGATGGCATTGCTGGTGAATAAGACCCTAGAACATGGGCTCGGAGGCCAGCTTCTCTGGAGGAAGCCTTGGAGCCAACAGTCATGTGATAGAGTAGGTCATAACTTCACTGTCCTAACCTCTGTCATCTGGGCCGTGAGATGGGAGCCTAGAGAGCCATTTGCCTGCTTCCCAGCTCTAGCAAACAGCTTTGGTCTCAGTTGGTGACTTTAACCAGGAACTGTGGCTGAGCCATGAAGATATCTCTGCTTCTTAAAGGCCTTTTAGGTCCTGAGCTAAACACGTGTAATCCCAGCAGGACTCGGGAAGGAAACAGTGGACCCAGCCCTCAAGGGAGTGCCATTCTGAGCTATTTTCCCTATTCAGGTGCTGAGAGATTGTTTATCAGCCCTTTTAAGAGATTAAGTTGTTGAAGCAGCAGGCTACTCAAGTAAAGCGTCCAAGGGGCCCACGTGTCAGGTGACTGGATGGCACTTTGGCTCACCAGACTCCCACATTCTCCAACATCGGCTCTGAAGAAATCTAGAGGCTTCATAGTGGATGAGAGGAGGAGGCTCCACTCATAGCTCACTGTTCAGGCAGCCCCTCTGCCTGCAGGACAGCTGGCTTTCCTGTTTGTTTGAGGGGTTTGGAAGAGTGCCGCAGAGTCCCAGTCACATGAGCGTACAAGGGCTGTGTGAAGGAGGATGCGGTGCGTGCCTGCGTACTGGGTGTGTACGGGGTGCTTACTGCTCCCGTCTGGGCTCCGAGGAAGGCCTCCTGGGGAAGGAAATATGGAAGCTGAGAGCCTGGGGATGAAGAATAAAGAAGCTGCAAGTCGGGAACTGAGACTTGGCTTAGGTGGTAGGGAGGCAGATGTAACCCCCCACCCCCCACCCCCGCTCCGCACTACATAAAACTGGGTGTGTTACTGGGCGCAGAAGCAGGTGGATCTCTGAGTTCAAGGCCAGTACC
>NW_026068108.1:505305-515695 GCF_014885135.2 Alexandromys fortis
GAGAGAGAGAGAGAGACAGAGACAGAGAGACAGAGAGACAGAGACAGAGAGATATCCCCATTGTGGGAAGATATTTTGTGAGCCCTGGGAATGGAACTTGAGCCCTGTGGAAGAGCAGGAAATTCAGTTCTCCAGCCCCAGGGACGACAGTTCGACAGTTTACTGACTTTGGTTTGGTTCAAGGTTTAGTACCAAACTGGAAAAAGCTCAGCATGGCGATGCACACGGAGAGGCATAAGTTCAAGACCAACGTCTACACAGAGTGTTCCAGGTCAGCCAGGGCTTATAGAGAGAGATTCTATTTCAAAAAGAAAAAAGGAGGAGGAAGAGAAGGAAGAGCAGGAGGAGGAAAAAGAAGAGGAAAAACTTGGCTTCCTAGTCGGTCTTCAGCTAACGGAATCGTGGCTGGTAAAGCCTTCACAAATCGCCCAGGTTTCACGAAACTTACAATTTCCAGAATAGTTTTGCCTTCATCACATTATTTGAGCATTCAGAAAGCTGAGCCTTCCAAGAAAGCCTAACTGAAACGTGTCTCTTTAAAAGAGGGGAGCCAACGCCCCCAGCCACGCCCCCTACTCATTAATATTGAGTTATCGTGAATATTGATGTGGGGGCGTGGTGCCCGGGCCAGCTGGGCTAACCAGCCCCGGGTTCCAGGTTTCAGACCCGGGAAAGTGACAGAAGCCGTGCCTAGGACGAGACCCAGAGAGATCCGGCACCCATCCTGTCTCGGGGGAGCATTGAGCTCCCCCACCCCCGGTTCCCACCCGGCCCGGGGGGCTCCTCCAGCATCGGCCCCACCCCCGGGGTCCCCATGGAAGCCAGCTGCGCCCCGGGAGGAGCTGGAGGAGGAGTCGGCTGAATGCCCACAGTGCGTTCGGCGCCGCTGCCTTAAGGTCCCCCAGCGCCCCCGACCCGCGCCACCCCCGCCGCTCCTCCCCCGGGGCTCGCCGGGACCTGCCCCCCCGGGCTGCTTGCCCGGCCCAGCCGCAGCTCGGTGCGGGGATCGCCGCCGCCCTGGAGTGAGGGAAGCGCAGCCCGAAGGGGGGTCTCCTGGAACCCGGCGCGATGGACGCCGTCTTGGAACCCTTCCCGGCCGACAGGCTGTTCCCGGGATCCAGCTTCCTGGACTTGGGAGACCTGAACGAGTCGGATTTCCTCAACAATGCGGTAAGAACGAGAGGGTCTCGGTGCCCCTTTGCACACAACTCTCACCCCTCTCCGCGGCGTGCCTTAGAACCCCGCAAAGATCGGTAAGAACCAAGGAGGAGGCTCGGCTCAGAGCCTGGACGGACACGTGCATAGGACTTTAAGATGGGCACTAGGTCCCTGGACTCCCTTTTCAGACCAGGAACCTAGAGTGTAGGCTCGCAGCTAGCGCCCCACGTCACTTCTGAGGACTCAATCAGAGCACACGTTGGCCTCTGGCTTCTTCGAGAAGGGGACATGTAGGTATCGGAGCCACCCGAACCTCGGACATAAACTCAAGAGACACCAAGCCTCACCCCCCTCCCCGCCCGCGCGCCACCCTGCCATATTCTTCCATCCGCCCTCCACCCACCCCAGGGTTCAGGGACCAGATTGGGCGCAAAGTGGAGGAGCCCTTCCCTGCTCCTTCTATAGGGCCTCGGTGCTTCTGAAGCTGTATCTCCGCTTGGGGGCGCACAGTGGCGCTTTCCCAGGCCAGAGGCCCGAAGCTTTTAGGGGACCGGAGCCAGACCCAGAAACTGAGGAACACTGCCCTGACCTCCCAATGAAATCAGGCTCGGGACCTCCCGGGAAAAGAACTGAGGATAGTGGGTCAGGGCAGCACCCGGTGACGTTTCGGGAGACTCTCGGCCACTGTGCTTCCTGTCCCTTAGTTCCCTGTGCTTCTGCTGAACTCGTCTCTCCCTGTGGCTTCATGACTGCCGCGGGCTGTGGAGTTGCTTTCCTCTCTCCTTTCCCCTACTTCACTAAGGAAACGAGACCCACTCTTCTTTCCTTCCTATGGTTCACTAGAGCTCAGCCCCAGAGACTTGATGGGGAGGGGCAGGTCTTGGGAAGAGGGGAAGAGGGAAGAGAGTGAGTCCCATCCTGAAGAAATGTGGATTGTTTGGAGAATCATATGGGAACCCACCAACACCTCGGAATGAACCATAGTTGTATGCCCCTCCACCCACACTCCCCAGAAGGCCAAGCACACGGGGGTCTCCACCTGTTCCACCTACCTCCTACACTAACAAAAACTTCAGCAAGCAAAGGGAAAATCCTTGAAGGAATTAGGTGCCCTGCACTTTGCTAGAGTCTCCCAAGCAACTTGACTGATCTCATCAGTCGAGAAGTCAGAGGTGTCAGGACTTCTAGGCCTTACTCCAGAGGCAATATCCCTCTGGGGCTTGCTGTCCGAGCAAGGTTGTTCAAATCTTAGTCTCCCACATCAGATCAAGGGAACTAGGAGAGATGTTCTGTTTTAGGAGCAGTGGCCTCATCCTGCCTTTGTTTCCCCTGTGAACATGAGCCTGCATTTCTTGATCTATAATGGGGAAAAGCTGGACTGATGCTTTCCAAGGTGTCTAGATGTTTCCCAGGGGTTAAGCAACAGAGTTTTGGAGGTTTCATATAGCTCTCTTGGAGCAGGTAAAAGGTTCTGCTTAGAGGGAAAGTGGCTTGTTAAAGCCTCCCTGAAGTCCGAGGGCATGGGGCAGCCTCCTGCAGACTTCATACAGCTGGGGCCGCTGAGCTGGGCTTTCTTCTCAATGAAATCCACAGCCAGCCCCTCTGCAGCTACTCTTCCGGGCCCTGCTCCAATGCAGGAAAGAAACCCTGATAGGCAATGGGGCACCAGAGGGAAAGCCCAGCTGGGGCCCTCCTGCCCTCATCTGGTCTAGGGTCAGATAGGCCTGGGGAAGCAGTTCCTAAGAGGACAGAGTTCCCTGGTGGGAACTGGGGAATTTTGGAGCTGGCTATGCTTCTGCCTCAGCTAGTGGGGTGGTTGGGCCCTGTGACTTATTTTCTCAGAGCCCTGACTTCCTCATCCGTAACAGGAGACCCTCTTTGCCTAAAGCACTAGTGTAAGGATTTGGTGAGAAGATGAAGGCAACTTAAGGCCCAGGCAAGTTAGGGGCTACAGTTGACATCTTCCAGGCACTGGGCAGGGGAGGCAGGAGTTGCTGTGTGACCTTGAGCAAGTCCCATTCCTTCTCGTTCTTCTGTTTCCCTGCCTAAGTTCCTTACCACAGCCACAACCCAACCCCCTCCTCACTCTCTGCAGGAGGATGAGAGAGGGTTCTGGGGATGAGGATGCGAGGGATGCGTCTTTCTGCAAGATGGAAAGTCATGTCTTCGCTGTCCTTAAAACCCCATTGTGAGCCATCAAAGCTGCATGGGGACCTAAAGCAAAAAGAGAAAGCTAGGTCCTCCTGACTGCAGCTGAGACCTTGCCCCCTCTGCAGCCTGCAGGTGGTGGGGTGTTTGCATGGCCTCTGAGGCCCTCCTCTGGGTACTGTGGTGCTGCCTCTGCTACTCTAGAGCACCCTTAGAACACAGCAACTGTCCTTCCTCCCAGAGGTGCAGGCTTTTCCTCCGGCAGCCTCTGTGATTTTCCCCAGCTCCATGAGCATTTACACCCTATGGTCACCAGGCCTGTGCGTGCACACAGATAACAGAGATGGAAGAGGAGGAGGAGAGAGGGTCTCTGTGCCGTGTCCCTTACAGGGATCTCTCTGGTTTCTCTCCAGGGAACTGACTCAGGATTCCAGAGAAACCCCAGCTTGGAAGTCTGAGAAGGAGGAAGAGGGGGAGCAGGGAGGGGGGGTTCTGTTGTCTCAGAGGGGAGCAGCAGGAAGTTGTAAGGATATTTGTTCAACACACCCATGCACCTCTCAGCAGCTGAGGAAGCCAGGTGTGAGGATGAGGGGACCCTAGGACAAGCCCAGAGGAGGAGCTTGGGAAAGAGGTGAAGCTGCTCACTGCTCCCCAGATCCCCAATCTAACTTCTACACCGATGCTAAAGGGGAAAGTCAAGAGGCCCCACCCCCAGCCTGTGGAGGGTTTGGGAGATTAGAGAAGTATGTGTGTGGATGTGCCTTGTGTGGAAGGGCTTTCTGCAGGCACCTATAGAGCGTGTGTGTACGTGTGTGTGTGTGCATGTGTGTGCATGTGTGTGTGCGCATGTGTGTGCATGTGTGTGTGCCTGTGTGGGTGGGCTTTCTGCAGGCACCTATAGAGCATGTGTGTGTGCATGTGTGTGTGCCTGTGTGGGTGGGCTTTCTGCAGGCATCTATAGAGCGTGTGTATGTACCTGTGTGTGTGCATGTGTGTGTGCATATGTGTGTTTGTGTGTGTATGCCTGTGTGGGTGGGCTTTCTGCAGGCACCTATAGAGCGTGTGTTCATGTGTGTGTGCATGTGTGTGTTTGTGTGTGTATGCCTGTGTGGGAGGGCTTTCTGCAGGTACCTATAGAGCGTGTGTGTGTGTGTGCCTGTGCATGTGTGTGTGTACCTGTGTGGGTGGGCTTTCTGCAGGCATCTATAAAGCGTGTGTGTGCGTGTGTGTGTGCATGTGTGTGTGTGCCTGTGTGGGTGGGCTTTCTGAGGCACCTATAGAGCGTGTGTGTGTGTGTGTACCTGTGTGTGCATGTGTGTGTGCCTGTGTGGGTGGGCTTTCTGCAGGCATCTATAGAGTGTGTGTGTGTACCTGTGTGTGTGCATGTGTGTCTGTGTAGGTGGGCTTTCTGCAGGCATCTATAGAGCGTGTGTGTGTGTACCTGTGTGTGCGTGTGTGTGCATGTATGTGCCTGTGCATGTGTGTTTGTGTGTGCCTGTATGTGTGTGTGCACCTGTGTGTGTGCACCTGTGTGTGTGCATGTGTGTGTGCATGTGCCTGTGTGTGCCTGTGTGTGTATGTGTGTGCCTGTACATGTGTGTTGCGTGTGTGCTTGTACATGTGTGTGTGTGCGTGTGCATGTGTATGTGTGTGTGCCTGTGTGTGTGCCTCTGTGTGTGTGCGTGTATGTGTGCTTGTGCATCTGTGTGTGCGTGTGTGTGTGGTGTGTGTGTGCATGTGTGTGTGCCTGTGTGTGTGTGAAAATGTGTGTGTGTGTGTTAATCCCGACCAACAAGAAGGGCCAAGGTACTGTGGCCTAAGAGTGGAACCCACCAGAAAAGAATAAGTAAAGAAAAACTCACTGGAAAACCAAAATCTCGGTAGAGCTCCAAACACTCCACCAAAACACTGAATTTGGAGTCCAGAGTTTGCTTATTTTTGTTTTCTACCCTCCCCCACTTCTGAGGAAACCAGCTCCTGAAAGCTGGAGCGACATCTGTCTCCTTGATCCCATACAGGGTATGGTTCAACCATGACAGCTGCATGAATGAACGAATGAATGAATGAGATCCAGGTCAGACACCATTTTTTTTAAAAACGTGTGTGTGTATTTTGCGTGGTGGGGTGTGCAGGTGTGTACTCGGGTGTGTGGAGGTGAGGAGACAGCCTCCTCGGAAACACCATCTTTCTCTCACTGGACCATAGCTCACTGATTAGGCTAGACCGTCCCCACCTCCCCAGCACCGTGTTTAAAAGTGTGCACCACTGGACCTGCCTTTTCAATGGGTTCTGGGGGTCGTACTCAGGTCCTCCTGCTTCTGTGGTAAGGACCTTACTGACCTTCTTCCCAGATCCCTAGACACTATGTGTTACAGGGAGAAAAGTGTAGGATGCTAAACTCTCCTGCTCCCAGCCATCAGAGTCCTGCAGCTGACATTGTCTCTGGGCTTTACAGAGAGCATCGCCATGGTTTCCAAAGAATAGTCATTACTTTGAGCCGTTGCAAACTCTTCCCAAGGCCCCTGCAGGCCACAGTCTAGGATAGTCTAGAGTTAGCTGACCTGTAGGGAATTTGAATCTCTGGCTCTTGAGCCTGGGTTGTCCTGTTTCTACCTTTTCAGGTTTTTCTGGGTCTCTTAGACCTCACTGTCACCTTAAGCTGTGGTCCCTTTGCAGAGCCACCTCAGGCCTTGGCACATGCTATTCCAACCTTCTGAAATGCCCCGCTTCAAGTCCTTCCACCCAGGTCCCTACTCTCAGCTCAGATGCCTGAAGCCCCTGTCCTTCCTTTGGCTTCTTCACGGCCTGGATCCCAGTTTGCAGATGTTTTATTGACTTTTTATGTATTTCCTCCATGAAAAAGTTCCATAAAAACAGAGACCATATTTTACACATTGCCATAAACCTAGCATAATATTGTGAAGCAAAAGAAGCACTTTCGATAGTAAAATTCTACAATAATGCAAAAGCCAACCTACTATTTCCAAATTATGTAAAATATGAAGTTATGCGTTTGTAGAGTCAGTGAACAGTGATCTGTTCTAGTGGGTGGACCTGTCACAAACAGCAAAAGAGTAAAGGCTATACATCAAACAGAGCGCCCCACAAGAGACGGGTCCTGTTGCTGAGCCAGCCCCCACAGAGAGACAGAGATCTGCCCATTTTACTTGAGCTGGAGCCTGAACGTGAGGCAGAAGCGCAGGTTTCTTCATACTACACAGGACTTTGCTGTAGTCAAGAATTTATTGTATTTGTAGAGAAAATTCCTTCAAAGGAAAGGAAAGCTGTTAAAAACAGTGAGAGCCAACCAGACCTGAGTATTCACGAGGTATGCAGGAAATTCCAGAAGGGGCCCTGGAGCCTCAGGGTCCTGACCTGGCCAGCCCTGAGTGTGGTGGGGATGCCCACAGAAGCCTCAGCTGCCCCCAAGCCTCCCTGTGTCTGCCAGACATTCTTTTTCTTGTTCACTAACAGACATGCTCGTTCCTTCAATGGCTTGATACTGGAGAGACGCATTGGTAGACCACCCAGGTCTCCAGCTCCCCAGAGCTAAGTCAGAAACGGGGAAATAGTAGCATAGATGCCATGTTCTGCATGCCTCCCCGTATTGACCTAGGTGGGCCAGTGAAGAAATGAGCTGGGATTGGATGGACTAGCTCTCTGATGGAGAAGCTGTGGTGCCCTGGAAGCTCAGCATGTTTATTATCTACAGCTGAACAAGGAGGCGGGGTTATTACATACAGCTGAACAAGGAGGCGGGGTTATTACACACAGCTGAACAAGGAGGCGGGGTTATTATATAGCTGAACAAGGAGGCGGGGTTATTACACACAGCTGAACAAGAAAGCAGACTTAGCTAATCTTGTAGGGAGGCAGTCTTCAGTCTGTAAACATCTAGGTAGAGTAAGCTATGGTGGATATTTTCTGCACTCACTTTTCACATTCGTACTCCTACCTGAGGAAGACTTTGACATCTGAGACTTACCTGGGGAAAGAAGGCTTTGCCATTCCCGTGGGGCTGAGGCATTTGAGCCCTTGACATGGCCATGTCAATGATACACATTCATCCAGGACTTCACTTGCTTCCCACACATGGACACTGGTTGACACCATAATGGACCAGACCCTTGTAAGAGCTTTGGAACAAGTTTTGCAAGGTTTATCCAAGGTGACCTTGCATGCCTACCCAATGTCTTCCACCCCTGGTGGTGAAGATGCTGTTGAGAAGCATTTCAGCAGCACAGCTGTCTTCTCTAGCCTGAGCATCCCATCAGCATCTCCATCCTTAGTGCAGACGAGAAAGAGACTCTTAGAAAGGCAACTTAGACTCTCCAGGGACTCTGAGGACAGAGAGGAATGGCTGGAGACCAGCTAGCCCCATGTGTGTGCTGTTGTTCTAATTTAGACATTGCTATGTATCCAAAGGGTCCTCCCTATATTCTCCCTAGTTGCCATCTGTAGGGCACCATGGATACCCGGAGTTTTAGAGACACAGCTGGAGCCCCTAGAGAGGCCCCTCGTCCCCTCTCTTTATGTCCATGCTGGGTGATACTCCATAATCCTCTGGGGAACTTGCACCTCTGTTCTCTAGAGGACCCATAGAGGACACCGCCCACCTTGTGTCCTCTCCTCCACTTATGTACCTCTTACAACCCAGGGCCTCCTGGAGCATCTCTCCCAGGGACCTGGCTTGCCCTTGAACCTCTCTCAAGAAACCAGTTCCAGATGTTGAAGAACAGGCTGTTCTTCTGGAAGTCTCGGCACTCCAGGGGGGGCATGATGGAGGAGGACGATTTGGGTGGAGTAGAGTCAAGACTATGAGCTTTGCTTTGGCTAGAAGTCTGTGTAACCCCCTTGACCAGACCCAGTGAAGCCACAGTCAGTGGCGGGACCTTGGGCCAGGAGCATGAAAAAAGGGAAGATTGGAACATCTGGTTCAGAAGCTGGGAGGAGCAGAACACAGCCCAGAACCTTGACTGGCAAAAGAAGTATGTCCGGAGTATTGGTCCTTGCGAAGTCCTGATTTGCTAGAACTGGACACACCATATGGTCAATGAGGTTAACTTGACTCTGAGTTGTAAGTGGATTTCCCTGTTGCCAGGCTCAGTCTGCTTCTCCCCCAGGTCTCCAGGGACAGAGAACTCAATGATGCTTCCTTAGTCCTTGGCTGTTGGCCCAGAAACCATTTCACCCTTCAAAAAGAGGCTGACACATCTGAGCAGGGATGTGTGGTCCAACATAACAGCTGGACAGCTGTAGCCACTCCCTCCTCCCCCTTCCAAAAGGATAACAAAAATGAAAGCAACAGAGGCATGAGGCAGGCCCTTAAGGCCCTGCTGGAGAGCCGGGAGTTGGTTCTCAGGCAGCAACTACAGGGCTCAACCTGCTCCTGTGAGTTCTCTTCTGCCTGGACCACCCTCACCCGTCAGTCCCTTCTTCCTCAACTTACCGGGTGATCTTAGGCCAAGCCCTTTCCCTTTCTGGACCTTGACCTCCTCGTCACTAAACTAGACTAATGTTCCTGAAGGCAGAGGGTCACTTCATTAATTTTGGCTATTTTCTAGTTACACCTGCAGTGCTTAGAAGATATTTATTTACACTATAGGTTGACAGATGGATGAATGGAGAGAAGAATGGATGGAAGGATGGATGGACAGATGGATGGGGGATGGAGAGGTGGAAAAGGAGACAACAGAGAGGAGAGGGAATGGATGAGTGGGTGGTGGGAGGAAGAATTAGTGCAAAGAAGGGCTGAGAGGGCAGCAGTGGGGGAGGGTAAGTAGGTAGGTGGGCAATGAAAGAAAACATCAGACAACTTCCAGCTTTAGTGAGCCTTCTTTTAAATATATTTTATTCATCCATTTATGCATGTATTCTTATGTCTCACCTCAGCTTTTCACTTTATCATGATGGCCTTTGTTGGGAGTGTGTGCACACTACACTCCTGTATCTATGCATGTTCACATTTGAATGAGCACACAGGTGTGGGTATGTATAGAGATCAAATGTTGGCATGGAGTGTCTTCCTCAACCTTCTCCACTTCAGTTACTAAGGCAGGGTCTTTTACTAAACCCAGAATTTACCAGTCCACCTGGCCTAGCTAGTGAGTTTATTTGTCTTCACCTCTGGAATGCTGGGATTACAGGCTGGCCACCATGCCTGCCTGCCTGTTCTGTGAATGTGGGGATCTCAACTCTGGTCTTCATGCTTGTACAGCAAGTGTTTTATCCTCTGAGCCATTTTCCAGGCCCTAGATGACTTTTTCTAACATGAAATATTAGAATATAAGTATTTAACTATCTGTGAACTCTATAGTATAATAAAAATTGCTATTTGGGAACTCACCAGCCACCTTTAGAAACAGACCATACTCTGGATATCTTGGTCTCCAAAACTGCATGAGTTTGTGTAAGAAGCAAGCAGAACCATCAAACCTACTCACTTGGACAGAAGATTCAAACCCCAACAGCCCTAGGCTGACAATGAGGCCCAATCTATATAAACATCAGGTCCAAGATCAGGTGGCAGAGAGCTAGGCAGGCCCTGGGCAGCTGGGCTATGCCTGAAGGGAGGGTGGGGTGACCATCCAGGGTCAGCGTCAGCACTGCTAGCTCTAGGGACAATCTTGGCTGTCCTCAGATGCCAGGGCAGTTTCCTGACTCATTCAGACTTCTTTTCTTCCTGCACAAAGTCAGGAAGATGCTCAAAAGTAGAGTTCTCAGTTCTCACAAGAACTCAACTAAAATCTCCCTCCCCCTCTCTCCTTTCTCTCCCTCTCTCTCTCCTCTCTCTCCTCCTCCTCTCTCTCTCCCTTCTCCCTTTCTTCTCTCTTCTCTTTCTCCTCTCTCCCCCTCTCTCCCCTCTCTCTTCCCTCTCACTCCTCTTTCTCTCCCCTTCTCTCCTCTCTCTCCTCCCTCTCTCCTCTCTCTCCCTTCCCCCCCAGTATGTGTGTGCATGCCATGGGGTACATGTGAAGATGTGCAAAGAGTTAGTTTCAGTCCCCTCTTTGTACCATGTGGAGTCCAAGGATCCAACTTTAGCTGTCAGGCTTGGCAGCAGCACCCTTACCATCTTACCATCTTA
>NW_026068108.1:516644-523686 GCF_014885135.2 Alexandromys fortis
ATCTTCCTGGCCCTCAACTAAGAACTCTTGAAGAGGACCTAGCACAAAGCCTAGTATACAATATGCCTTCTACGGAACACTGCTGCTTTTGCTGATGCTGTCCTTGTCTGAAAAGAAAGATATTAGCACTTGGCACTGCCATGGGGGGACCTGTCCTGGAACTCACTCTGTAGACTAGGCTGGCCTCGATCCGACAGAGATCCTCCTGCCTCTACCTCCCGAATGCTGGGATTATAGACGTGTGCTACCACCACCCAACTGTGCCAGCACAGCCTGGCAACTTTTTTTATGTACTAAGGACTGAACCCAGGGTCTTCCTCATGCTAGACAAGCGCTCTACATTCCGCTATACCCTTGGCCCTCTTCTTTCCTTTTACAATTTTAAGACAGGGTCTCTCTAAGTTACCCAGGCTGGCCTTGAACTCACTCCATAGTGCAGGCAGGCCCTGAACTTGTGATCCTGCTGCCCCAGCCTCCTGCATAATTAGGATTACAGGCCTGCAATGCCAGACCTGGATAGAAGGCCTTTCCTTTGTGTTAAGCCCTAAAACTTCCCAGCCCCTCAGAGCTCTGCTCTATGTTTCTAGGTATCAGGACATTCATAGCCAGGGAAGAACAAAGCTGGAGTCCTGGGTGGAGACTCCATGCCTGGAGCTGGGTCCCATGCTTTACTCCCAGCCTGTACTAGCTGCATACAGGGGTATGCAGGAGTAGCAGGGCCCCTCCCTCATGGACCCCAAGAACACGCTCTGGAGGCAGGGCTGAGTTCAGATGTGACTTGGCCCACCACGGGCAGTGTGAAGCTGGGAAATGCTTCTCTGTGTGTGTGTCTTGGTGTCCTGTTCTGTAAAGCAAAGGCTCCACGGTGTCTACTTTATTTCTTGAAGCTTCAGTGAGACCCTGAAGACAAAGGAGCGGAGCAGGGGCAGCACACACGTGCTCACCATTATTATTGTCCCCTGTACCATGAGGAATTCCACTGTGCCGTGCTCAGGGCTCCCTTAGAAGGAGCCCTGGCTCCTCTCGTGCACAGAGTTCACGGCATGGCACCAGTCAGCAACCAGCAGTCTGATGCTAAGGTCCAGGCAGGTTTCCTGGAGGAAGCAGCATGTACGCTGGGTCTGAGAGGACGGGAGGAGTGGGAATGAGACGATAAAAAGACATTCCAGCCATAAGCAAAGGAAGCGACAATCTTACTAGCTTGAGAGAGGAGAAAACAGGCGACATCTTCTGTGGGATCTGTTGTCTTCGACCTTTGATACCCTGCTAGGGAGCTGCCGGTTTGTTCCTTCCTTTGTTTCAGCGGATGCAGGGAGCCAGTGATAGCTCTGGCCTGGACACGGTGATGGTCGCAGCGACTTTGACCTGTCTTGGGGCCAAGAGGTCTGGAGTCCATTAGGGCATCTTCGCTATCAGCGATTTTCCTCAAGAGGAGGCAGAGAGTGGGCTTTCCCCAAGCCCAGGGTAGCATGAGGCAGCAATGAGCTGGGTCCTTCACCTCCAGTAATCACCCCCACCCCCACCCCATGACCTGATATGACTCTCCCCCTGGAGCAGGAGTACCAGTCCCTAGTTCCTTTGGCCCTTTCATCACTACACCAGGACCCAAGACAGCTCCACCCTTGCAGGGGCTTAGCCAGCTAGCTCTCTTTAGTGCTGGGGTCTCTCCCTAGCCGTACCCTGTCACTTGGCCCAATCTCAGGACTCTAATAGTGTTCCCCTGTCCTGTCCAATAACTCAGACCCCCCCCCAATATTAGACAAATCATGTCCCTGTAAAGCCCAGGGGAAGGGGACTGGAAGAATCTGTATCCCATTCTTGAGCCAAGCCCAGTCTGGCACACCACCCCATTGGCTCTCCCAGCCCTCAGCTGGGACAAGATGCCCAGAGATCTTCTCCAGAGAGGACGCCCAGCCCTACCTCTGCCTTCACCCCTTTCTCTCCAGCACTGCAAATCAGTTCCACATTTGGGGTCTGGCATGCTGTATCCACTTAGAACTCCCCCCTCCTAGACAGCCGGGGCGCCCACAAGGTCAGCCACTCCACGGGGGTCTGCAGAGAAAATAACCTTTGCCTTTGACAACTCCTACAGAAGACTGATGGGCTGGGCTGTGGTGTGGTGAGGGGATCAGAGGGAAGCCAGGCTCCCCAGAAAAGGATGAGAAAGGCCAGGGGGTGGAGCCTGGCCCCAGCCAGCAGATGCAGGGTGAGGGGTGGGGGTAGTGAGGGAAGCTGAGAGGTAGTTCCCAGCTCAGCACATTCCTGAGACATCTGGCTGAGCTGGAAGAGCCCCAGCTGGCCCGAGTGTTGCTCCAGTTTCTCTACTCTAGAGTCAGGCAGGACCCAGCAGTCCCCACCCACCCCTGCTCACAGAGTCCTACTGGACCGGAGTCCATGGGACTGAGTTCCAGGCCCCCTGAGTCCCAGCACTCAGAAAGCAAAGAAGTTCCCTGATGCAAGAGAGGAAAGAGAAGGCCTGACTAGGGTGCTAGGGGCCACCACGGAAAGGCCGAGGGCTTGTTCATCTGACTGGGGCTCCTGTCAGTCTCTCCCTTCTCCTTGGGAGGAAGATGAGAGAGATGTGTGGTACTGCACGGTGGCTTCCTAGGGCTGTGTGTCCCTGAGCAAACCTCCTCCACCCTGCCTTTCCTTCTCCTGCCGTCGCTACACTGAGTGAGTGCCTTCTGAATGCCCTGCACTGTTGAAAGCACTTTACAAATTACTTCTCCTGGCAACCTGGTGCTGTAGACGGAAGCACCCCTGCTTCACAGCTGAGGCCGAGGCTAGAGAGGCTAAGAACCTGGTATAGGCCACACAGCACACAGCAGACAAGGCCTATCTGTCTCCCTGGTTATAACCCCTGAGCTGTATCACCCCCACAATAATAGGAGGCAGGCCTTATGGTGCTTCAAATTATGATTTTTTTTTTTTTGGCCAGAGCGATGCTCTTCAAGAAGGACAAGGGTAGGCATTAGTCACCCACTGGGTGGGGAAAGAAGGCAGGGCAGTTGGCTCGGGCACATCTGTGGGGTGAGGAGTCTCCCTTGAAGGCCTGGAGAGGTCCAGAACCCTGACGCTGAAGCCATAGCCTGATCCCCAGGGGAACCCAAGGGTCCCACACCTTCCCAGAAGGAAGGGAGGACATAAGGAGAGAAAATGTCACTTGTTCCAAAAATAAAACCTGAGGACAGCTCAGACGGGCTGGACCTTGAGGGAGCCAGAAGCTCAAGAGTAACTGTGCCGAGGAGGGGAAGAGGCCAGGAGAATTCAGCCAGAGCCAAGTGCTAGGCTCCAGCCTAGAAGACCTTCCAGCTGGTCAGGACCCAGAAAGAGCAGATCCAGCCAGCTGACCAACAGGCCCCATCTATTCTCATAGACCTGGCCTGCAGCTGAGAACTACCTCTCTCTGTGCACCCTACATAACTGGTCTGTCTTAGCTGAAACACAAAAAGGCCCAGGCCAGACAATGTAAAAAAAAAAAAAAATGAGTGTAGTGCTCCCCCACCCCCACCCCCCCAGAGAGGGATGCTAGGAGAAAGTCCTGGCCAGTGGAACTCGGCCTGGAGCAGGAGTGGGCTGGCAGCAGAGCAGGGTGCAGGACATGCATTCCTGGATGCGCTGCCGCAGAGGAAGGGGCCTCAGTCCATTAGCTCACTGACACATGCCTTCATTCACCCACTAGGCAGGTCTCCAAACATCTGGGCTCTACCTGAGCACGCAAGGCATCAGGTACATCTGAAAGAACTGAGCCCACAGAGCCCCATGCCTATAATTCCAGCACTTGGGGGGGGGGCAAGGCAGGAGGATCACAAGTTTGAGGGCATCCTGGGCTTCAGAGGAAGATTTGGTCTGAAAAGAGGGTGGGGAAAAGGATTAGCCATAGCTAGTGAGACACAGCATGAATGGATGTTCCTGCTACCCTATAGAATTTAGAGTCTGCTCTTTGGGGTTAAGGATGGGCACTGAACAGGGGGATGACATAGTTGTTTTAGGGTTTAGGAGATCACAACTCTAGAAAGTGATCACATTTCCAAATATGGACCTACTGTCATAAAAGGGTAGTCACACCATGGTAGAAAGTCTTTCTAGAATGGGAAGTAGGCCTGCTTGTTCATCTCTCATCCCGCAGAGCTTAACACACTAAGAGTCCAGTAAGGCTGGATGAATGTGTGTGTGATGGAGAATGAGGGTGACTGCTTGCCTTCATTCTCCAGAGGTCCGCGGTGCCAGTCTGGCACTTGGTTTTCGGTGTCCTGAGCTGTCCCGAAGGCATCCTCAGGCTAATGCATATGGACCAGCTCTCCAGAAGCCAGACCAAGAGCTGCCATCCCTCAGGGGTGCCAGGCACAGCTCATCTGGGCCCTGGGCAGTGTCCCTCACTGCCGTGGTTTCCTCCTACCCAGACAGTGCCTGGCACCTGCCTCAGAGTTGGGCCACAGCAAAGGGCTACCTTGTCAGAAGGCAGGGGGTTGACTGGGAACCTGAAGGACCTGTGGCCAGGGTTACTGGAGGGAAAGGGAGATGACAACCAGACTACCAGGCTGGGGGCTGCAGCCTGGTATGTGCCCTTCCACAGCCTTGCTTGGCATAAAAGTAGCCTGCTGTGTGTGCCAGCTTACCCACTCTCCTCTTTTTCCGACATCACTGGCACAAAAACAAAGCTCCGGTCTGCACAGTCACTCCTCCAATCCCAGCTGTCACTGTCCCGGCCTCAAACAAGGCCAGGACTCCCAAATCTTCTTCTGCTTGGGCTGCCATGATGCCCAGGCTTCAGGCTGTGGCTTACTTGTGTGTGTAGGCCTGGGAGCATATGAGATGTTGCATGTGGTCATGAGTCTATGTGAGCCTGTATGGGATGACTTCACACGTATCTATTTCTTGTGTTGTGTTTTTGGTTGTTTGGTTTTTGAGCTAGGTCTCCCTATGTAACCCCGGCTACCCCAAACTCACAGAGATCCACCTGCCTCTGCCTCCCAAGTGCTGGGATTAAAGGTGCATACTCCACACCTGATCTTTGGTGGTTTTGTGGTACTGGTGATTGAGCCAAGGGCCTCGTGCATACTTAAATGCTCTAACCGTGAGTCATACTCTGATTTGCTGTCCATCTGATCCCATCTGATAAATGTCCCCTAAGCTTCTTATACTGTCTGAGAGTGTACACCTATGAAATCTGGGGTGCAGGTGGCGGCAGTGTATATATGATAGACCGGTGTAAGACAGACCCCAATGTATCAGTTATGGGGTGGTCTGTGTCTCTCTGTGTCGTGTCAGAGAAACAGAGATTCCCTGGGTGGAAGGCCCACTTGTGTGCAGGTGTGCACACGCTCACAGAAGCATTCCTGGTTATTTGGACTTAGGTTATATGGTTAATAGTTCAATAAGAGAAAGCAGAACAACTCAGCATGCTCCTTCCTTGCCCTGTAAAAGAAAGGTTGATAGTAAGGGTGGTTAGAACACCAGACTCCCTATAGCTCCCACACTGCCAGGAGAGCTCCAAGGAAGTGTAGCCTCCTAGGCCCGAGAGGCTAGACAAAGACACACTGGCTCTTCCTTCTGCCCCTAGCACCTTCCTAGGGAGGGACAAACTGTAGCCAGTAGAAACCTGGCCGGTCCATCTTAACCTGCTTAGGCCTCAGAGCAGAGTCAAGAAGAGAGGTTTCCATCTGGGGCCTCCTGACTTTGGGTCTGATGTCTCTTCCCTTTGGCCAGGCAGCCATGAGCCTAGCTCTACAAGACGAGTTTTTAGTATTTTAGGGCCCCCAAAACTTGGGTGGAGATGCTTAAGGACAAAGCGATCTGACCACTGGGCCCCAGGAGCCCACTTCCCCTCTCTGCAGTCTTGGTCGTGGGCCCCCTCACCCAGCTCACACACTAGACACAGCAGTGACTCACAGTGGTGGCCTTGGGCTTGAAATGGAGGCAATTATCTCGTGGTCACTAGGCAAGTAACCGTCCGGGAATGCATGGGTCAGTGTGTTAGGGGACGAGAGGCATCTGCTGCAGCCTTCCCAGGGAAGGAGGGAAATGTGAGAGGACGCTCCTCCCATCTCTTCCCAGAGCTTGCTCTCTCAGAAGGAATGTTCGCTGGGGATTTCCCCCACCCTGATCCCATAGCTCAGTCTGGGCCAATTTAGGTCTCCCCCACGCAGCACAGACCAGCACAGACCGAAGCTGTCTGGACTAGGGTTTGGGGCAGAAACCAGGACAGGGGTGCAAGCGTCAGAGAACTAGGGGTGTGGGGGAAGGGTGCACAGTGACAGCACTGGTACTCCAGCCCGCTGCTGAGCCCAGATATTTCCTGTCTGCACTGGAAGAGACGCGGAAACGAGCAAGAGTTCATTCTGTACGATCCTGGGAACGCCCCCTCTCACACGAGGGGCTGGTACCTTGTGGTACCTCCGTGCCACCCTATGGTAAGATTACTGGAAGAGGGGGTGGAGAAGAGCTGGAAGTGAACTGCTCTCCCTCTCACCACGGGTGGCCAAACGACTATTAGGGTCTCCGGAGACCGCGGAATTGCCATCTCAGCTCTGCCCCATCACAGATAAAGAACACACCGTACTTGCACACCAACCTGCAGGCTTCCCTGTCTAGAACCCTGCTCTGCGCAGCCGCGCTCCGGGCCAGGCGGGCGGTGGCTCGCAGTCTCCTCTCATTGGCGAAGAGCTCCTTTTCTTCCACCAATGAACAAGCGAGATTCTTACGAGGGGCGGGACCCAATAGACCAGTTTAGCCACGTAACTGCGACTCAGGCAAGCTGGACCCCTTAGCCACCCCTAAAATTTAAAGGGTAGGCGGCTGAGCGGCGCCGCCAAGGGGAGGCGCAGCAGCCGGGGAGGCGGGGTGACGGCCTGAGAGCCGGATGGCTGGGGACCTCTCCTTCCAGAGAGTGGAGCCGGCGCCGCTTGCGCGTGGCGGCGGCGAAGGAGCTGATATTGGCACAAGTGTAGGAAAAAGTCTTTAAGGAGGAGGGAAATGTCTCTGGCTTCCCCCGTAGCCTGTATGAAAAGGCACCCCCGAAGGCTGCCCACCCTAACAGACC
>NW_026068108.1:523702-533051 GCF_014885135.2 Alexandromys fortis
CCCCCCCCCCCCCCCAAGCGCTGGCGTGAGATTCTCTATGAACTCCTCGCCACTGGCCTTTCTTCCCCAGCTCCACCCCCAATTTCCATCAGACAGCCTAAATCTGATTTTTGTGTGTCTGTGTGAGCAAGAGGCAGGGAAGGGGCTGGATCGCAGGAGCTAGCGACCAGAGCCAGAGCTGAGGAGGTCTGAGGTCTCTAGGGAGAGCTTTACGGGGGATGGAGGGAGGTGAGTTGAGAACACAAGAGGGACTCCTTCCGTCAGTGCAATCCCAGAACTGCGGAGAACCCCGCCCGGAATATTGACTACTCACTGTGTGACTGTGGGTTAAGGACTTGCACTCTATGGACCTCAGCTTTCTCAGTAGTAAAATGGGTTGAGGGGACATAGACCCCTTTCTCAGTAGTAAAATGGGTTGAGGGGACATAGACCCCTTTCTCAGTAGTAAAATGGGTTGAGGGGACATAGACCCCTTTCTCAGTTTCCTGCTGTCTCAAACCATAGCTGATCTGCATGTCCGAGAGGCCAGACATCAGATAGAAAGAGGTTACAGTATTCAGTGAGCAGCTACTGGTGGCAATGCTCCCAGGAGAGGCAGATAAATCCAGGTGCGATATGACACGACCACCATCCATCCACCCAGCACTCCAGGAACCCTGGGCAAGGAAGACCGAGCGCGGAGCGTCCTCCACCCCACCCTCCCTGCCCCTTGGCCGCCCTCCTCTTCCACTTGGCTCCCACCACTCGGGAAGCTCCAGCCTGCTGAGCTTTGGCTGCTGTTTCTAGCAGGTGGGGTGGGGGCGCCTCATAATACCCGGCCAACCGAGGCCCCTTAGCACGTTCCTTTAGACATCCTCAAAAGGGGTCATTCTTGTTCATCTTCCTGAAACTGGAAACTTCAGGGACCACCCTACTCTCCTCTCCCAGGCCCCCGGGAAGGAGCTTGGCAAAGCCTTATCGCCTGCAGAGCAGCTGCTGGAGAAATACTGTAGCCGCTGACTCACGGCTCTTCCAGCTCTGCGCAACCCTCTCCCCTGGGCCCCACCGCGGTCTTGGAGAGAGGCCCCCACACACAAAGTTCGACTGGAAGGAAGCGCCCCCAGCTGGGCTGGCCTGGTTCTGCCGTGAATGTGGACCGCTCAGTGCTGGCTGCCGAAGATGGTTGTTAGTGAGGAGCATACAGCGTTTCTGTCTAGATTCTCATTGTTAAAGAGACTTGTTCAGCTCCCGAGCTCTTTGTACCGCACCCCCCAGGCGCTCCTGAACAGGTGATGCACTAGTGACTTTGCTCTGCCCCTGCGCCCCTAGTGAGCGAGTGTCTAGCAGGTAAACCTGTCTCTGGGCGGGCATACTCAGTCTGGCAGCAGTAAGCTGTTTCCCTGTTTAGGGAGAGGTGTGCGGTGACCAGAGAAGGTCTGGACAGTGAGGGACCGTGGACTCTTCCTGGTTGTGTCTGGCTCCAGGGCCCCAGATTCCCTGTATTTGATTAGGTCAAATACAAAGCAATACCTTTGCTCCTTGGGGAAAGGCGCTGCTTAAATGAATGGTGCCGGCACCAGCCTGGGGCGTGCGTGGCTGCCTAGGCCTTGGGCTCCATCCCCATAACCTCGTGGAGGCGAGAGGATCGGAAGTTCAAGGTCATCTTAGGTTAAAGAGAAGGTGGGGGAATATACGAAGGCACTTTGGAAGGCTTAAATAAAAACAAAAATATAAAATAATGGTGACGGATCCTGGGAGAACAGAAGCAGGACCCCAGAATAAACCAATGGCGTCTCTGAGCTAAAATCATGGCCTTTCTCAGCACACTTGGTGAGAGGGGAAACTCAAACCACCTCCCTCTGCAGACTCCAAGCTCATGCCAAGAGTTTAGCGGCTGCTGTTTTCACAGTAATAACTACAAGCGCGGAGCACTTACTACCCACCAAGTGCTGCTCTGAGCGCTTCCGGTAAGCTCACTCATTTCAGTCTCCTAATTAATTGTATGAGGCGTGTACGAAGCACGTGACCAACACTTGCTCCCCATGGCAATGCTATGGGGTCTGAATGAGGAAACTGAGACACAGAAAAGTTTAAAAAAAAAATCAGCAAGTAATGGAAACTAGCCTACACGGTTGCAGCGCCTGCTCGTTCCCTGCTCTTTGAAGACCTTTCATAAGGTGCTGAGCCTTATCCTGAAACAGAAGGCATTGCCCATCCCAGCCTCCTGGGGATAGGATCCTAGCAGTTCAGGACACAGGAAGTTAACGACTCTGGACTTGGAGCTAGTTCCACAGTGCCAGCCCTTTGACCAGGCTACCATACAGAGCCTGAAGCAACCCCACTCAATCTCATCAGCGACCAGCAGCAGCACTCATGAACAATAGTCACACTATGTGCGCCTCCACGGCTCCTGGGGGGGGGGCACCTATTGTGTGTTGGCCCTGGAGTGTCTATTAATGATATGACGTTTGTTGACTTTGTGGCAGTTTAAGGAGCCGCTATCAACCTTTACTTATATGGGGCTTAACCCCACAGTAAGCATAGCAAGTGGAAAGTATCATCAGCCCCACTATACACAGAAGAGGCTAAAACACGGGTTAATTGACTTTCCCGCCGTCACTATCAGAGTTTTTGTCCTTTTATTTCTGAGAAAGGGACTTGGCATCTTTATCAAGTATAAACATATCTGAGATTAATATTTCACCAGGTTTTTTACTTCAGTATGTGTATGCTTCAGTATGTGATGCATTCTGATATTTTCTACTTATTTTGTATTTTATTCTATTCTATTTTACTTAAATTCTGCTCATAAATGCCCACATGGACAGGGGCCGGTTTATATAATTTGGATGTCATAAAGCCCTTGCTTAGCATACACAACACCCCAGATGGAAATAAAAGTCATGCTTTCATCTCTATGTAGAAGCTTAAGGAGTTGATTGGTGGAGGCAGAAAGTAGAATAGTGGTTGCCAGGGGCTGGGACTGGCAGGGAAAACAGGGGCTGGGGACAGTGGGCCATGGGGATAGGAAGGCAGTGACAAAGCAGTGGGAACTAATGTTTTGTGACACGGTGGGGTACTGTGGTTGACAACAATTAATTATATACATAAAATAGCTAGCAGACAGCATTTCCAGTGCACCACACAAAAGGCTACATGTTTCAGGTGATGGATATGCCCCATGTACCCAACCATTGGCACACGTGATGAATGTCAAAGTCTGCCCCATAGATATGTACAATTATGGTGTGTCAAGGAAAATTTTTCCAAGTATATGTTTTAAATTTTGGTCATGAGCCACTAGATTAATTTCATGACCATTAGTGAGTCGGTGCCTGCAGCTTACACAGACCGAGTAAACAGCTGGCCGGATCAAGGGCCTGGATAAATGTGGGGCTGGGAACTAATCCTGGGTCCTCTGCAAGAGCAGCCAGTGCTTTTAATTGCTCAACCATCTCTCCAGACCCTAATTTTTTAAATAAATGAGCCCAAGTTTTAAAAGTGAGGGAGTTGGTGAGATTGTTCAGTGAGTGAAGACACACTTGTCTCCCCTGCCAGAACTGACTTCTCCAATCCAATCCCACATAAAGATGGGAGGACAGAAACAACCCCACAAAGTTATACTGTGACATCCACACATGTGCTGTGGCATGCCTGTACACATACACACACACTATAATGATAGCAAAACAATATTTTTGACAGGTTCTCTCTCTTGTGTTCTGGAACTCATTATGTAGACCAGGCTGGCCTCAAACTCACAGAGATCTACCTACCTCTGCCTCCTGAGTGCTGGGATGAAAGGGTGTATCATCATGCCCAGCAACAAAACATTTAAAGAGAAGAACAAACAATGAGAGTTGGAGTTGGTGAAGTTGGTCAGGAGGGAAAAAGCGACTTCACACAAGTACCTACACTCCTTCTATGAGCCAAACTGAGGTTCCTCCTCCCTCCCCAGCACTTTCCAGAGCACCTGGACCACTTTGTGGAGAACATGGAGGACTTCTCCAATGACCTGTTCAGCAGCTTCTTTGATGACCCTGCGCTGGACGAGAAGAGCCCTCTGCTGGACATGGAACTGGACTCCCCTGCTCCAGGCATCCAGGCTGAGCACAGCTACTCCCTGAGTGGGGATTCCGCACCCCAGAGTCCCCTTGTGCCCATCAAGATGGAGGACACCACCCAAGGTAAGGTGTGCCAGGGCCCAGGAGGGAGGAAGCTTCTGAGGGGACAGGCGGAGTCATCTGCAGCCTGAGACTCCCAGGGCATCTGCCCACAAAACCCTCAGCAGGGTGCAGCTCCTGGCCTTTTGGCTGCCCTGATTGCAGTCAACAAGCAGTTCACACAGAGTGGTCCTTAGGCAGCAGTGTCCTGACAGCTTCTCACAAATGCAGAGCCTGGGGGCTGCTGGAGCTGCCAGCCACATGGGCAAGAGGACCCGTAAAAACTGGGTGGTGGCAGGTCCTGTAAACGTAGGGCACGTGCACGGAGGAGAATAGACTAGGAGACAGGTGAAACAGAGCTTCAGGCTCAGTGAGAGACTTTGTCTCAAACAAGAATTCGGAGAGCAATAGAGGAGGACATCTAACAGCCACCTACCTCTGCCTTTCACGGGCACACACACACATGAATGAGCACCTGCGTGCCCTCCCATTCACGTCCATACACATAAACACACACACGTGAACACGCACACGTGAACACGCACACATGAACACGCACCTGCATGCCCTCCCATTCACATCCACACACATGAACACACACACGTGAACACGCACACATGAACACGCACCTGCTTGCCCTCTCATTCACATCCACACACGTGAACACGCACACATGAACACGCACCTGCGTGCCCTCTCATTCACATCCACACACATGAACATGTACTTGCATGTCCTTCCATTTGCTTGACATTCACGTGTCAGAGCTCTGTGAATTCGAGGCCAACCTGAGCTACATAGTGAGTTCTAGGAAGCTAGAGCTACATAGAGAGACCCTGACTTTAAAAAAATAAATAAATAAGCCATAATAATGATAATAGTAATCTGAACTGAAGCCAGCCTAGCATAGTGTGTGTGTGTTGGTAACCCAGCACTCAGGGAAGTCTGAGGCCAGTCTGGGCTACATGGTGAGGCCTTGTCTCCAGACACACAAACTACAAACAACAAACAAGAGCTGTTTAAGCCACTCCTCCTGGTTAACAGCACTGGCTGCTTTTCCAGAGGTCCTGAGTTCAATTCCCAACACCCACATCGTGGTTGACCATATCATCAGATCCAATGCCACCTCTGTCGAACAAACATGCAGGCAGAGCACTCACGCAGAAATAAATATTTTTATTTTTTTTTTAATATTTATTTATTATGTATACAATATTCTGTCTGTGTATATGCCTGCAGGCCAGAAGAGGGCACCAGACTTCATTATAGATGGTTGTGAGCCACCATGTGGTTGCTGGGAATTGAACTCAGGACCTTTGGAAGAGCAGGCAATGCTCTTAACCACTGAACCATCTCTCCAGCCCCCAGAAATAAATATTTTTAAATGAAATTCAGTTACACAGGAGACTGAAACAGGAGGGCAGAAAGTTCAAAGTCTATCTGGGTAACTTAGTAGATCCTATCTCAAAAATTTACTAAAGGAAAAAGGCTGGAGTTCAGAGCAGCCATGGTCTATGACTTCCCACACTGTAGACCACACTAGGCTCCATGCTAAACGAAGAAAATTCTACACCCACTCAGCCCCGCTGAGTCTGAAACCCCGTAGATAGGACCCAGCATATCAAGGGGTGCTGAGAACCACTAATTCAGGCAAATAGAAGGGGTAGTTAAATAATAGATGAAGCTGGGCCTGATGGCTCATACCTATGATCCCAGCACTTGAGAAGCCAAGGCAAGGAGGACCGTGAGTCTGAGGCCAGGACCTAGCACGCTTCAGATTAGCCTTGGATTACAACATATTACCTCAAAATAACAACCATAACTGAAAAAGTCATCATCCTAAATATGGACAGATTACAGAGAGTCTGGAGCCTCCCATCTCTTTATACTGACACCCTCAAAACAATACCGAGGAGCCTGTTCTGATGTTTGCTCCCAACATGGGGCTCAGTGTAGAAACCCACTCTTCCAACTCCTATCTTCAGAGCAAACAACCTTCTGCCTCCGAATTGCTGCTCCAAGGGAACCACAGTGCCCCACCTCAAAACACTGCCTGTTTCGTCATTTCCTCGAAGACAGGTAGTCCTGGTCCCATCATTTTTGGCTGAGTGATCATAAACCTGTCTGTTTTTTTAAAATTAATTTATTTTTATTTTCTATCCATGGTTGTTTTGTTTACATGTATGTATTTCAATCACATACATGCAAAACAGGATAATAAATTCCCCGGAACTAGAGTTACAGACAGTTGTGAGCTGCCATGTGGGTGCTGGGAATTGAACCCGTGTTCTCTGAAAGAGCAGCCAGTACTCTTAACCACTGAGTCATCTCTCCAGCCCCCAGATCTGTTTCTTAACCTCTAAAAGCCTCAGTATCTCAGTATCCCCTGTTTCATTTGTACCACACATGGCAGCAGAACTGTCTAGTTCACACTAGCAGATAGGAACAGCAGAGTGTGCCAGAGCCAGTGCCCTGCTTCTACTAGGTCTTCTAGCCTTGGGGGCAGCAAAGGCTGCGGGGTCGAGAACTTAATAGGGTTCCATTGTGTCCTGGTATCCTCGTTAGCTTATGGGCGGTCTTGATTAAAGCCTTTGACCTTTCTGGACTTCTGTTTCCTCGATTATAAGATGAAAAAGGGGCTAGGTAGATGGATCCAGTTAAGAGCACATCCTGCTCTTGCAGAGGACCTGAGTTCAGTTCCAGCACCTGGCTGAGCTACACACAACTGCCTGTAACTCCGATACTCTGACCTTGAGGGCACCTGTAATCACTCACACACAGACATGCACATAGACATAATTTATAAAGTATTTTTAAATCTAGGAGGAAAATATTTTTTTATTTTTTCATTGTTTTTAAAGATTTTTTTATTTTATGTGTATGAGTATTCTATCTGCATGTACACCTTTATGTCAGAAGAGTGTAAGTGGAGGCCACCCGTTCCCGGCTACCCAGACATGAAATAATCACACACAAACTATATTAATCACAACACTGCTTGGCCAATCACTTAAGCATATTGCTAACTAGATCAACCCATTTCCATTATTTTATATTTTACCTCGAGTCTTGTGGTTTACCAGTAAAGTTTCCAGGCATCTGTTTCCTTCGGAAGCTACATAGCATCTCTCTGACTCTGCCTTCTTTCTCTCTACATTTCTGTTTGGATTTTCCACCTAGCTTTACTCTGTTAAGCCATTGGCCGAAAACAGCTTCTTCATTAACCAATGGCAATAAAACATATTCGCAGTCTACAGAGAGGAATCCCACATCAGATTCCACTATAGATGGCTGTGAGCCACCATGGAACCAGTTGCTGGGGATTAAACTCAGGACCTCTGGAAGAGCAGCCAGTGCTTTTAACCCCTGAGCCATCTCTCCAGCCCTGAAAGTCTTTTTTTTCTAATTTTTTTTATTTATTATGTTATACAGTGTTCTGTCTGCAGAAGGGGACACCAGATCTCATTACAGATGGTTGTAAGCCACCATGTGGTTGCTGGGAATTGAACTCAGGACCTCTGAGGATAACAACCTGTCTTCTTAACCGCTGAGCCATCTTTCCAGCCCCGTGAAAATCTTTTTATAAAGATGAAAATAACATGTACCTGAGAATTCTGGACAGGAATTAAAAAGAAATATATCCATAAAGTTCCCAGCTCCAGGCCCAGCTTAGGATATATACCAACTAGCCACCTCGGTTTTGGGGCACATTAAAGTCCTATTAATTATACGAGCATCTAGAACAATGAATGGAATTTTTTCATCTTCCCTTCCAGAGGACAATGGCCTTGGGTTTGAGTTCTTAATTGTCCCAGCTATTAAATGCTCATGAGCGTTGGGGTCTTAGTCTGTATTGTGCTGCAGAGTCTCTCCAAGAGCCACAGGTCTTTGTCCTCCCTGCCAAGAAGGCAGGGACACCTTCTGGAGTTTCAAGAGGTCCCCTGGCTTGTGACTGCTGAGCTCCCAGTTTTTCACCACACCTCAGCAGCTGCCAAGTTCCTGGATCTCTGTGAGGTCTCAGACTCCAGCCTGGGCAGAGCCAGGATATGCTGCGAACCTCTCTCATCCTGTGACAGTGTCTCCATCCACCCTGCCGGCTGGCTCAGCAGCTCCTCAGCCACCCAGGTCTATTTTTAAAGCAATTTGCCTGTGGCCCTCTGCGGGGACAGCTTCCCGGATGCCCACAGCTTGGCCCTGTAATTTGGAAAGGCTGTTGGTGTTCTGGACTCTATGGCTGCCTGTGGCCCAGGGTTGGGTTTCTCAGGCTCCCAGCAGGGAGGAACCTGCCGTCTGAGGTGGTACCAGGCAGCCTCTGACCTCTCCACACCCACAGTGTGCCTCAGAGTCCCCTCCATCCCACCCTGTGCAAGCTGACCTGGTCCTGCATTGCTGCTGCGTCTGCTACAGTATTCCCTGGGAGTGGGAGACACCCACTGCCCACCAGGAGAAAGCGGAGGCCTGCCAGTTCTGCAAAGACCCCCTTTGTGACTGTGTGTTAGGAGACGAACTCTACCCTGGGAAAGGCTAAGCATTCTCTTGCCTCCACCAGTCCCCATCGCTGAGTCCTGTGGAATCACCCTTCGAACATGGTTTCTAATGTCACATGTGGTGGCCCCTTATGGAGAAAGCCTTGGGTTCCACCCCCAGCACCAGCTTAAACTGGGCACAGCAACACACACCTGCTTGGGAGGTGGAGGCAGGAGGACCAAGATCATGAAGGTCATCCTCCGCTACATAGCAAGTTCAGAGCCAGCCTGGACTACTTGAGACCTTGTCACAAACAAACAAAACAAAAGGGGCTGCAAAGATGGCTTATTGGTTAAGAGCACTGGCTACTCTTCCAGAGGACCCAGATTCAATTCCCAGCACCCACATGACAGGTCATGACGATCACAACTGTCTGTAACTCAAGTTCCAGACACCCTCATACAGACATACATGCAGGGAAAACACCAATGTATGTAAAATAAAACATAAAAAGACAAGCAAAAGGCAACTCTTCCTTCCAAGTCTTTCCTCTCTGTTTATGCTGCCTGCCTTTGTCCAGGCTTCATCTTCTCTCTCCTGGACCATTTAGTTCAACAGCAGCCCCATGTCTACCTTCCTACCCCATCTTATCAACTCCATGTCCACCTCCCTGCCCCATCCTGCCCCCCATATACCTCCCTGCCCATCCTGTCCTCCCATATACCTCCCTGCCCCATCCT
>NW_026068108.1:533202-605860 GCF_014885135.2 Alexandromys fortis
TACCTCCCTGCCCCATCTTATCCCCCCTGCCCTGTCACCCTATATACCTCCCTGCCCCATCCTGTCACCCCCATATACCTCCCTGCCCTGTCATCCCCCTGCACCCAGAGGTAGTCAGTCTGTTTGTTCTCCTTTCACATCTAAATCTAAAAGTGACGAGCAGCTGAGCGTCTTTTCAGGCAGCTACAATGTGTGAAACAGATCATCTGAGGGTGCACATGGATCTTATCGCCTTTATAGAAATCTCTGGGTCTTATTCATCAGAACAGGAGCTCCTCTTAATCAACCTTCAGTCTGTCTTGGCAGGGAAGGTGGGAGGGAGTGGTTCACATCATGGTGGCTGGGAAGCAGTCAAAAGAGCCAGAGTTATTCCTTTTAAATTAATAATCCGAGGATTGAGCTGGAAAGGTGGCTCAGCAGTTAAGAGCACTGGCTGCACTGGGTGTGGTGGTGGCGCACACCTTTAATCCTAGGACTCGGGAGTCAGAGGCAGGTGGATCTCTGTGAGTTCGAAGCCAGCTTGGTCTACAAAGAGAATTCCAGGACAGCCAGAAAACCCTATCTCAAAAAACAACAAAACAACAACAACAAAAAGAGCACTGACAGCTCTCCCAGAGAGGTTCTGAGTTTGATTCCTAGAAACTACATGGTGTGGCTCACAACCACCTATGATGAGATCTGGTGCCCTCTTCTGGTGTGCAGGTGTATATGCAGACAGAATACCGAGAATACTGTGTGCATAATAGATTTTTTTTAAAAATGCCTGCACATCAGAAGAGGGCACCAGATGTCATTACAGATGGCTGTGAGCCACCATGTGCTTGCTGGAAATTGAACTTAGGACCTCTGGAAGGGCAGGCAGTGCTCTTACCCTCTGAGCCACTGCTCCAGCCCGCTGTGCCCAGCTTTCTATCTGGTGCTGAGGACCTGAACTAAGGTCCTCATTCTCGCACAGCAATCCCCTTCCAGACCAAGCCATCTCCTCGGCCCACTTTCCTCATTTTAAACATGAGAAAACAGACTCAGAGAGGATAAGCAGCTTGCCTAAGGTCGCACAGCAGGTCAGGGAGGTCTAGGCGCTGTGGTCAAGCCCGTTCTGTGAGTGTGCAGATGCAAGATGCTCCCGTGGCTTCTGGTTCCAGCCCACACATCAGATTCAGCAGAGTGCGCCAGCTTTCCTGCCCAGTGATATCAGTGTACCCCGACGGGCACTCTGATATCACCCTCAGTCCAGGGTACTCAGCAGTAGGCAGAAGTCCGGAAGTCCGTCAGCACTCTCTGTTCCGGGAGCCCCTGAAGCTGAGTCCCTTCCCACCTCACCTTCCCCTGCAGATGTGGAGTGTGGAGCGTGGGCACTGGGACACAAACTGTGCTCCATTATGGTGAAGCAGGAGCAGAGCCCGGAGCTACCCGTTGACCCTCTGGCTGCCTCCTCCGCCATGGCTGCTGCTGCCATGGCCACCCCACCACTGCTGGGCCTCAGTCCCATCTCCAGACTGCCCATCCCTCACCAGGTGAGCCTAGAGACTATTGACAGGGGCCGAGGGAGGGAGACAGAGGGAGTGACACCCGATGTCTTGGACTCCCCCCCCAGCAGGGCTCCATGAACTGGGAACCTTGGGGGCTGAGGGTTCTCTGCCTCCCACACTGACCACCCCTTCACCATCCTCCAGGGAGCACAAGCAGAGAAGGCTTTCAGGGCACCAGTCAAGGACATCTGAAAGGGGGGTACTGATTGACAGCCAGCTAGATCCTTAGTGACCAGGACTGGTCAGCCAAAATCAGAAGGAGGAAGGGACCACAGCAGAGAAGGAAACAAAAGTTCCCAGGAGTTCAGCCCCAAATCACCAAGTCAGAAATATCAAAGCTCCTTTTCCTGTTAGGTTCCCTCTGTAAGTGGTGCAGGGCACAGAGCCAGTCTGTAAAGAACCATCTGAACCACAAAAGTGCCTCCGCCACTCTACATGGTCCCCTCATGTCCCCTCTTTGTGGCACTGACATTGAGCTGGGTGTAGACCAAGGAATGGCCAGGCTCCTGCATACCCTGCACTCTCCCTGATTCCTCCTCATTGTCCTGTGTTCAGATCTCTGTCCCTACACAGTGTTGTGATCTCTGCTGCCAGCAGACTCAGTGAGGACAGCCAATCCCAAGAGTCACACCCTCCTCACCGAGATCACCATTTACGTATATGTTGGTGAAGTTCACAGTCCTTTGGGATGTAAACAAATAGGAATGCACACTCATTAAGAATGTTCATCTAGTTTCATCGTGCCTTATGTGAAGCCCCTCAAGGGCTCTCACTGTTGCGAGCGTCTGTGTATGGACCAGACGCCCATTTCTATCCCAGGATCCATGGCACGTTTCGGCTTTCTCTGAGCCTTGACCAAATAATCCCTCCTGAATGGCTACCATGAAACTAACATGACCTCTCGTCCTCATGGCAACCACATACCAAGACCTACATGGCTTTCATAGTTGATGAAGGGTCGTTCAGTATCTACCCGGAAGGTGGCATAGCCCCAGGCCACAGGAACCCTGCTTCCTGAGATTCCATTCTGACCTTCACTATGTAACCACCGCTCTCTCTCATAGGTGTAGTGAGGCTTTTCCAAACATGAGAACCTGCCTCTCTGTTCTCTCCGGCCTGAGCCTAGGACTCTTGAGGCCAGCCATTCTTCCAACTATGCAGGGTAGATCTCCAACCTGCAGGAGGGAGGAGGGTGAGTAGCATAGTGAGGATTGTCCCAGGGGCAGGTGATGGAACTGAACCTGTCTCATTCTCAGGCCCCAGGAGAAATGACTCAGCTGCCAGTAGTCAAGGCAGAAGCCCCAGAAGTGAGCCAGTTTCTCAAGGTGATGCCAGGTAAGCATGCACAAGAAAGACTCTTTCTGCTTACAGACAGACAGCATCTAGAGTACCCCTGCCCCTCAAAACTCCCATTTCTCCCCCAAATGTTCTCACCTTTCCAACCTCCCTCAAAACTCCCACTTCTCCCCCAAATGTTCTCACCTTTCCAACCTCCCTCAAAACTCCCACTTCTCCCCCAAATGTTCTCACCTTTCCAACCTCTTGCTCTTTATCTGTCTTGCTCCCTTATTTTTTCCATCCCTTCTTTACCCAATCTTCAACTGTCACAATTCTACCAACATCACTTCATTTGCTGATCCTCCTTCCATCCATTCACTAACTAAAGGCCACCTTATAGTTATCAGTCTTCTTCCACCCATTCGTCCATCCATCCACACATTCACCCACCCATTCATCCATCCACTCATCCACCCACCCATTCATCAATCCACCCATCCATCCACCCATCTATTCATCCATCCATCCATCCACCCATCCATCCATCCATCCATCCACCCATCCATCCACCCATCCACACACCCACCCACCCATCCATCCACACATCTGTCTATCCATTCATCTGTGAATCCATCTATCACTCTACCACCCACCCATCCATTCATTCATCCATCTCCACACTCATCCATCCATCCAACTAACAAACCATCCATATGCCCATCTATCCATCAACACATCCACCAAACATCCATCAATTTATCCATTTAACCATCTAACCATCTACCCAAACACCATCCATCTATCCATGCATCCAACCAAGGTTTACTAGGTACCATCTTAATTGTCTCAGGTATTGCCAAAGTAAAACAAGAAGACAATTCTGTACCCTAAAGTCGCGATATGGGCATGCAGATAGCAAATCCACAGGGAGCCTGTACAGCTCACTAGGTCAAGGGGGCACAGTCAGCTTCTGTGAGTTACTGGAATGAGAAAGGGTAGCACAACTGTTACAACCCCACCTTATCAATTTGTCAACATTGAGTCAACATCTACTATACGTATGTCGAGCCCTGAACTGGAAATGTGAATAAGGTACCACAGGTGTTGAAGGGAAGCCTGACAAGGTGTGGAGGTTTGTGCTAAAACACCTCGCACTGTAGAGTTCCTAAAGCAGTCCCCTCACTTACGGGCTCACTGCATCCTTGTGACTTGGAGCAGAGTCATTTCAATCTTACTCAATAGAGGAGGAATCTCACTAAGATCACATGTATTGGAGACACACAGTCAGGACTTGATCTCAGGTCTGTGGGTTCCAAGCCCAGCATTCTTTTCAGAATGTGATTTGTAAGAGACAAGTATGTGTCAAAGGAAAGAGGGAGGCCTGCTGTGGGGCCAACCCATGCCAGACCCTGCATGCATGGTCACACAGCCCAGGTTTCCACTCCTAGAGCTTCCCGGGGTTCTTTGCCATCCCAGAACTTTCTCTGCTAGCTGCTAAGCCTCTGAGACATCTCTTTCTGACACCTGCTGACTGTTGACCTTCCTGCTGCTCTGCCCAGGAAGGGGACAGTGTGGAGGAGAAACTCACTCCTCACCCTTGGCTGTAATCCCTGTCCTTGAAATTGGATCAGCATTTTAGAGTTGGAAAAAGAAAATGGGAGGACACTGGTTAGCCTGCACCACCCTGGATCTGGTTAGAGAGCCTAGTCCCCTCTGAACTGTAGAGCTGGGGCTCTCAAGAACCCAAATCCTGCAAAAGCCACAGGTAGGGGAGCATATAGCCCAGGGGCTCCTCATCAAAGTTACAGGGGGCTTCCACTGCACTGTCAAAGATAGGCAGTACTCATCAGTCATCTTTTGGGGTGCCAGATGTCTTCCTGGGACTGTCAAGGGGCTTCTGATGTTCCTGCGGAGGTTAAGGACCTATTGGCAGGCACATTTTCTTCAGGGACAGGGCTGGCATGGCACACGTTCAGCTGAACTCATGATGTCAGAGAAGACATGGGGTGCAACCATACTAACTTAGCCCTCTACTTTTTGCAGAGGACCTTGTACAGATGCCTCCAACACCCCCAAGCAGCCACGGCAGTGACAGTGACGGCTCCCAGAGTCCCCGCTCTCTGCCCCCTTCCAGCCCTGTCCGGCCCATGGCCCGCTCCTCCACAGCCATTTCCACTTCTCCACTCCTCACTGCCCCTCACGTAAGCAACTAGGGATGGGCTGGTCCTGGAGGCGAGGCAATGGGTAGGTTTACCCGGTGCCTGATCAGTGAGGGGTCGGGACGCCCCACATCTGATACCTCTCCCATCAGTTTCAGGGAAGTGCCCATCTGGCAAAGAAGAGGGGGGATTTCTGTTCTGCCTCAAGATGCATGGAAATCAGAGGCAGCGAGAACATGTCCAGGGAGGCCTAGAAGCCTCGCTGTGATGGAGCTGAGAACCTCACATTTATGAACCTGGCAGTGACCCAGGCTATCTCCAAGGAGCAGTGTTTGGGGGCAACATGGAACGAGATCCTGAACCCTAGGGAGGGAGTGACCTGAGGGAGGTGCTGTTTAGGGGTCCCTTGGATAATGAGCTTTGGGACTGTGGATTCTTGGGTAGGACAGGCAAAGGAGCTCCCCAAAGCCATCTGACATTCGATGCATGTTACTGGACTTAACTCAGATGCTTCCCCTTTTCCAAGGAGGAAACTGAGGTTCAGAGTGCTGTGTACAAAAAATTTGAACCTGAGATTATCTGTTTTCTTCAGAAACTACAGGGCACATCAGGGCCACTGCTCTTGACAGAAGAGGAGAAGCGGACCTTGATAGCCGAGGGTTACCCCATCCCCACCAAACTCCCCCTCACCAAGGCTGAGGAGAAGGCCTTGAAGAGGGTACGCAGGAAAATTAAGAACAAAGTAAGACTGGAACCATCCCTACCCTAAGACTATGGGGAACTTTCCACTGAAGAGGGCTCTGTCCCTTGGTGATGTCAGTTCTGAAATTGGGGACCACCTAGGAAGTGAACACAGGGCTATGGTAACCCTTGCTTTGGGACTTCCTCTTTTAGATCTCTGCCCAGGAGAGCCGCCGCAAGAAGAAGGAGTACGTGGAATGTCTAGAAAAGAAGTGAGTCTTCTGTGGGCCAGGACATCAGCCCGCTGGGTGCGCCAGCCTCAGCCAGAACCCAGCTGCAGGCAGGTGGGGGGCAGGAGCTGTGGGGCAGGTGAGCCTGTGGGGGTGCTTCCAGCCCATGCTTGCTTGACCCTTCCAGGGTGGAAACATACACATCAGAGAACAATGAGCTGTGGAAGAAGGTGGAAACCCTGGAGAATGCCAACAGGTGAGTGGTACCCTGTGTCCCTCCTACCTCACTAAAGGTGGTGGCTGGCTCTGGAATAACTAGGTCAGGATGGTACCCCAAAATGTACCCCAGCAACTGGGAGCTCTGTCATCTTGTCAGTCCCTGTTTCCCAGCTGTCCTTGACTGCACTTGACACTAGACATTGACAGGCTGGTAAGATGCCCATCAATGACAGACGCGCTCCAGGTAAGCACCACCTTGCAGTGTCAGGGTCAGCACTGCCCCCCACAGTGTCAGGGTCAGCACTGCCCCCCCACAGTGTCAGGGTCAGCACTGCCCCCCACAGTGTCAGGGTCAGCACTGCCCCCCCACAGTGTCAGGGTCAGCACTGCCCCTCAACTTGTTAGAAATGCTTATTCTCACCAGGTGGTGGTGGCACACACCTTTAATCCCAGCACTCAGGAGGCAGAGGCAGGTGGATCTCTGTGAGTTCAAGATCTACATATGAAGCCGGGACTGGCTTCATAGCTACTGAGAAACTCTGTCTCTAAAAACCAAAAGAATTTTTTAAAATTAAAAAAAAAACCGAAATGCTTATTTTCTCTTTCAGGGCATGGTGGTGCAGGCCTTTAAGCCCTGTACTTGAGAGGCAGAGGCAGGAAGATCTCTGTGAGTTCAAGGCCAGCCTGGTGTATACAGGGAGCAGGACAGCCAGGGTTACATAGAGAGACCCTGTCTCAAAGAAACAAACAAAAACAAAGAAATGCTTATTCTCAGGCACAGAGTTAGGTTTGCTGACTCACTCACTGCAGCAGGAGGGACCAGCAATCTGTGTAGATCTTGTCTGGCTTCAGACGTCTCATATAGTGCAGACTGGCTTCAGACGTCTCATATAGTGCAGACTGGCTTCAGACGTCTCATATAGTGTAGACTGGCTTCAGACGTCTCATATAGTGTAGACTGGCTTCAGACTTGCTACGCAGCTGAGGACAACCTTGAACTCCTGATTCCCCTGCCTCTACCTGCTAAGTACTAGGTACCAAGTGTGTCCCTGTGCCTGACTGCAATCGGCGCTGCTGTTGCTTGTTTCATGTGATGAGTGTTTGGTGATGTCTGAGCAGCACATGCGTGCAAGTGCCCGTGACGGCCAAAAAAGGGTATTGGATCTCCTAGAACTAGAGCTCCAGATGGTTATGAGCTGCCATGTTGATGTGGGAACTGAGCCCAAGTCCCTTGGCAAAGCAGCCCATGGCTCCACCATGGAGCCTCTCTCTCTGCAGTGTTTAGTGTACCTGCAAGTAGTCCCCATGGCTGTTTAGTGTGCTGGCCTAGACCCTTCTACTTAAAGCCAGTTCCTCATTATGGCCTGAGAGCTTGTAAGAGCTCAGAAATTTCAGGACTTTTCTAAGATTGCTGGGTCAGAATCTACATAACTTACGCGCGCACGTGTGTGCGTGTATGTGTGTGCTCTCAAGAATGTGTTTGTATTATCTCTGTGTGTGGATTTATCTCCGTCTGTGTGTTATCTTTGTGAGTGTGCTATCTGTGTGTTACTATGTGTGTATTATCTGTGTGTGTAAGTTATTTCTGTGTAATCTGTGTGTGTTATCTCTGTGAATGTGTGTTGTTATCTCTCTGTGTGTATTCGTGTGTCATCTTTGTGTGTGTATTTGTATGTTACCTTTGTGTGTATGTGTGTGTGTGCTGTCCAGAGGTCAACATCTGGTGTCTTCCTTGGCTGTTTTTCACCTTATCATCTGCAGCAGGGTCTTTCACTGAGCCTGACACTCACTGATTGGCTGAACTGGCTGGTTTTGTCCTGTGTCACTGTCCCCTTCCCTGACACACCAGCACTATAGCAAGCATATCCGGCTTCCGTGCCTAGCTTTTTTTTTTTTTTTTTTTTTTTTTTTTGACAGGATCTCTATCATAAAGCTCTGGCTGTCCTGGACAGGCTGGCCTTGACTCAGAGATCCTCCTGCCTCTGCCTCTTAAGTACTGGGACTAAAGGTGCGCACCAACATGCCTGGGTCATGTCTGGTCTTTTCACGTGGGTGCTGAGGATCCAGATTCAGATCCTCATGTTTGGGTGAGCACTTTACTAAGCCCTTTCTCCAGCTCCGCAACCGCACTTTAACAAGCACCCTGACTGACTCCCTTGCACTTATCTGAGGAACTTTTGTGCCAGGGAACCCACGTGACACCTGGAACGCAGCAGGAAATCACAGCCCTGGGCTCTGGGCTCCTGTCCACTCTGCTGTGTCTTGTGGACCTCTCTGGGCCTCCGTGTTCTTGGCACCACGGATATGACAGCAGCCCTGACTGGCGGGACTGTGCGAAGGTTCTGTAAGACACAATCACTAAAACCAACAAGGCGTGTGGCATTAAAGAATGCTCACCCGGCCAGACAACAGCGGTGCAAGCCTTTAATCCCAGCACTCAGAAAGCAGAGACAGATGAATCTCTCTGAGATCAGGGCCAACTTGGGTCTACACAGACAGTTCTAGGTCATCTAAGGTTACACAGAGGAACCCTGCCTAGAAGAATACTTTTCTGAATTCTAGATAGTGCTCTGAGCTGCACATGCACTTGAACCCAGGACCTCGTGTGCACTAGCCTGCTTTACCACTGTGCTAAGCTCCCTTGTTTTGTTTCTGTCTGTTTACATTTTTTTAAGTTTTAAGTTACATTTATTTAGTGTGTGTGTGTGTTTGTGTCTGTGTGTGTGTGTGTGTCTGTGTGTGGGCACCTGTGCAGGTTAGAGGACAACCTACAGGAACCCTGAACTTCCTATGTACCTAGGAAGAGGCACCCTCCTGTTCCCGCCTCGGGGAAAACCCTTGCTACTTTTTCTCCTTCCAGCTTCTCGGGCGAAACCCAACCACTGCCCTGATTGGCTTAAAGAATTCGCGACTCCACCCTCACGCCCAATCACGATGGGGGCGGAGCCTTCAAACTGCATCTAGCTACCTCTGCCACTAAATATCGAAGAGCTTTAGGACTATTTCGCCACCTGCTGTTCACCTCAGGAACTGCATGAACCCGGCAGAGTGGAAAATATTAACTCTTTAACAAAGGATTCCTTGCTGGGTAGTACACAGTTCTTGCCCTCACTTAGCATCGGAGATTTACATGGAAGTCCACAAATAAAACCAAAGTGTTACAGGTGTTGTGATAGCAGTAAAACCAGCAACAAAACTCGTATAAACGATGCCTGTCGTTTACTGACCGCACGACACACTGTGCAAGCATCTGTCTTGTCGAAGCAGGGTGCTATAGGCTGCAGGGGAGGAAAGCTGATGTGTCTGTGACCCAGCTCTCCACCATGGAGCAGGTCCCTAGTCCCTGCAGAGGAGCCAAGCAGGAGGTGTCACCTAAGCATGGAGGCCCAGTCAGGAGCAGGACGGGCTCCTTAGGGTGTTAGACACAGCTCTGTGCCTGATCTCCCCTGGTGACTACCGTGCCTTCCTCAGGACCCTGCTCCAGCAGCTGCAGAAACTCCAGACTCTGGTCACCAGCAAGATCTCCAGACCTTGTAAGATGGCGGCCACCCAGACGGGCACCTGCCTCATGGTAGGTGCTACTCCCTGGCACCAGGTCACAGTGGGTAGCTCCTCTGGAGGCCCGCTCTCTAGGAGAGGTGCAAGGGGTCAGTGGCCTGACCAGGCCAGTTCTAACAGATTTGTGATTGATGTCCCTGAATCTGGTGGACGGCGGGTCCTTGGGAAAGTGGCTTCCACAGCCGCAGGGAGTGTGGTGACAGGGAGTCTCTGAGAGCCCCCAAAGGACACCTAGGACAGGTCCGCCTCTGTTTGGCCCTCTTCCATCAGTCTGTCTCCTCCCGATGAACACATCACGTGTTGCCTCTGAAATCCCGAGGGATTGGAGCTCCCCAGGGACCCTTAGCTCCTTCTTTTCAACTTCCTGGGGCTCAGGCTGAGAGTGTGTTGAGAGGGTATGTCCCCCACCCTAGTCACATCTGCAACCCACCCTTTCCCCTTCCCGGTTCTTCCTTTCCTGACTTCTCTCCCTGTGGGTGAGAAACAGAACCCTCCCTCCTCTCTCTGGCCCCTGCCTTTCGTGTTCCCTGGGTTCGGTCTAGGGTAATGTGGGCAAGAGCCTCCACCTGGAGGAAGCAGCAGGCTCTGGAGAGCTTTCTCGGGAGAGAAAGCTGAGCCTTTTGCAGCCAGTGGTTGGTGGGGGGAAGTCTTGCAGGCCCGCCCTGCCCCAGATCTGATGGCTGCTCTGTCTACTACTAGGTGGCAGCCTTGTGCTTCGTTCTGGTGCTGGGCTCCCTCGGGCCCTGCCTTCCTGCATTTTCTTCCATCCCCAAGACTGTGAAGGAAGACCCCATTGCAGCTGACAGCGTCTACACAGTCAGTCAGAGTGAGTACCTCTCAAATTCTGGGTGGAGTCAGATACAAGAGAAAAGTCCTGCCAGGTATACTTTAGTTCTAGCAGTCAGGAGGCAGAGGCAGAGGATCTGCATGAGTTCAAGGCCAGCCTGGTCTACAAGGGGAGTTCCAGGTATTCCAGGGCCACATAGTGAAACCCTGTCTTAAAAAAGTTTGGAGCACTGGAGAGATGGATCAGTGGTTTGATTCCTAACCCACATGGGGGCCCATGGCTGTGTGTAACTCCAGTTCCAGGGAGCCCAGTAACCTCTTCTGGCCTTTGAAGGCACCAAGCACACACACGCACAGATACACAAGCAGGCAAGATACCCATATACATTTTAAAAAATTAAGAATAAATATTTTTCGAAGATTGAGGTTGGAAGCCAGGCAGTAGTGGTGCACACCTTTAATCCTAGCACTTGGGAGGCAGAGGTAGGTGGATCTCTGAGTTCAAGACCAGCCTAGTCAACAGATCGAGTTCTGGGTCAGCCAAGGCTGCACAGAGAAATCCTGTCTCCAAACAAACAGACAGATAAATGAAGATTGGGGTTGGCATTATCTCACTCCACACTTTAACTTTGCAGACAGAATGTGGAGCCACAGCGAGGGTCTGTGACGTGTTTAATGTCAGTGGTACATTTGGGACTAGACTCTAAGTCTGCCTCTCTGAGATCCTTTGGTGTGACTTGGAGGAGGCAGCCTTCAAGGACAGTGGAGTGTTATGGGTCTAACCTCTGTGTATGAGGGTGGCAGTGGTTATGACGGATTGGCTAAGCACCATTTGTATTTTAGCACTGAGACAGCAAATAAGTGCCCATCTTCAGTCATTTCTAATGTGATAGAAACTGCCAGACACACAGAATTAAGAAAGATTCTGATCCCAGCACTTGCGAGGCAGAGACAGGTGGATCTCAGTGAATTCAAGGCCAGCCTGGTCTACAGAGTTCCAGGACTGTTACACAGAGAAACCCTGTCTCTAAAAAACAAAAGACAAAAAAAGAAAGATTCTGAGGCACACAGAACCCACAGCGAGGTGTTGGGACTCCACGGAGCGCCTACCGTGTGAAAGCGGCAGCTGTGCCCAGTGCCACCCCAGTGGGGTAGTGTGTGACCCAGGGTGTGTGTCTCAGGCTCTCTAGGAGGTGGTTCTGGAACCCAGAAGCTGCTGTCCTTACATGTACATGTAGACTAGGTGAGCATGCACCATGCCTTCTGAACAAGCTCCTGAAATGGGGAAAGACAGGGCCAGAAAAGCAAGGCTAGAGTCAGTACAGACAAAGAACAGCCTGGCTTTCAGAGGCAGAAGCCACTTCAGGCAGGCCCATAGGGCAGGAATCTGACCAACAGAGGAGAAAGAGGAAGCAGATAAGAAGTCAGAGAGAGGAAAGAGCAAAACACTGAGGGCCTGGAAGGAGGGAGGGAGCTGGGAGGAGGACTACGTGGAAGAGGGACTGGAATCCACTCTGGGAGGGCTGTGACTGGGGGTGAGGGTCCCTAGGCTGTAGAAGTCACAATAGAGAAGGGAACAGGAGCAGGGCTGAAGGATGTAACCAGGGAGGGGAAGGCAGGGCACGGATGAGCCTCTGAAGGAGTGCCGGGCAGGGCAGGGCAGAGGGCACGCCTGTGGAAGGAGGTGGCTCTTTGAGCAGACTGGTTTCCGGACTGCAGCTTCACACAAGGCCAGGGGCCGCCTTTCCCACAGATTCCCACAGATTAGACCCTTCAAGGGAAGCCGTGAGGCAGCCAGCAGACCCTAGAGCCAGAAAGCAGACTTCCAGGGACCCTTAATGGTGAGCTCTGGGATGAGCGGCCTTAAAACACCTCATTTTCAAGGTTTTGTATAAGACTTCATTTGCTGTGAGCTGTATAATGCATGGCACAGGTGTCCAACAAACAGCCATTTTCCTCCCCTTGACCTCTCCGAAGAGTGAACTTGCCTAGAACTAAAAAGAAAAGTTTTCCCTGAGTCTCCCAAGAAGTAAGTGGCGTGGTAGAATTAGAACCCAGTTCTCAGAAGATCCTCAAGTTATAGGCCTTTGATCTCAGTTTCTCAAGTCAAGGCAGGAATAGCGCAAGCTTAAGGATTACTCAGGCTACAAAATGGTCAGGCTGAGCAACTCAGTGAGACCCTGTCCCAATATAAAGTTGAGAGAAAGGGAGACTAGGGTGGGAGGATGGGCAAGCCAGCTCTGTACCCTGGAGGCAGAGTATCCATGGCCCTAGCATGCATGAAGCTCTGGGTTTGATCCTTAGTACCACAAGAGGGGGGGGGAGATCCCCATTTTCAGTAAGCCAATCAGCACTCTCTTTCTCAGAGTGTGACTTTTTTTTTTATTATGTATACAATATTCTATCTGTGTGTATGTCTGAAGGCCAGAAGAGGGCACCAGACCTCATTACAGATGGTTGTGAGCCACCATATGGTTGTCGGGAATTGAACTCAGGACCTTTGGAAGAGCAGGCAATGCTCTTAACCTCTGAGCCATTTCTCCAACCCCAGAGTGCGACTTTTTTTGAGCTCGTGATTTTACTAAGCACAGTTTCAATCCCTTACTCTGTATTGCTCATTGAATCCTTGACTCTCCATGAGACTGATTCTACTATCCCCATTTTACAGATCAACAAACTGATGCTCAGTAAGCTCAGAGGGGAGTGTGTGTGACTAGCCCAAGCTCACACAGCCAGGAATCCTTAGGACCAGAATTCAGAGTTAGCCTGTAAGATTCAGAGCCTGCGCTCTTCATGCCTGAGGAGCACCCGTGACTCACCTTGTTCCTTTTACCCAGTGCCCTCTCGAAGCCTACTGTTCTACGATGATGGGACAGGTTCATGGGAAGATGGCCGAGGTGCCCTACTGCCTGTAGAGCCCCCAGAAGGCTGGGAGCTCAAACCCGGGGGGCCAGTAGAACCGAGGCCCCAGGACCACCTCCGGCATGACTATGTGGACGGCACCCATGAAACCACCAAGTATTTGAGCGAGACCTGGCCAGAGGATGCTAATGGCAATGGCACCAGCCCCAACTTCTTCCACCCCAAGGAGTGGTTCCATGACAGGTGAGCAGAGGAACAGGGTCTCAGGCTGCACCACCCTGAGACTCATCCTCCCAGAACAGGGGAGGAGCATCTTCCTGGGGGCGGGGCATCCTCTCTGGGGAGGGGCATTTTCCCAGGGGAGGGTCGTCCTCTCGGGGGAGGATTCCCTGGTCTAGACGGGGTTCAAATCTGGGTGATGGGCATCTCAGAATAGATTCATACATGGATCTCTTCTCTCCTCAGGGATCTGGGCCCCAACACCACCATCAAACTCTCCTAGGCCTCTCCGAGACCCAGGACACAGGACGGACACACTGGCACCCAGAAGAGGCATTCTATTGCTCATTGACCCAGATCCAGCTCCCACTCTTGCCCTGGGGCCCTCTGCCCTAGGGGAGAGGGTCTTTCTTCTCCCCAGCCATTCTGTCCCTGTTGTGGCTGGGATCCCTCTATGTCCCCGGACATTTGGACAGCTCCCCTGGCCACTCTCTTCCCTCTTCTTCCCATCTGTTCTCCTCCAAAAAACCACTCACTGGGCCACTCCTGCTTCCTTTCCCATAGTGACCAACACGACCACTGTTTCTGGCCCCTCATACACACACACACACACACACACACACACACGAACACACACACACGAACACATGCACACACAATCACACCCCCACCTCCTACTGTACAGAGACCAAGAACAGAAATTGTTTGTAAATAATGAACCTTATTTTTTATTATTGCCAGTCCCCTAAGATATTGTATTTTACCAATCTCCCTCCTGTCACCTCTCCCTTATTTTGTATTTTATGAAGTTAGCGCGGGCTTTGCTACCCCTTGGCCTGGGACAGAGGGACACCCCACCCTCTCCCGGTTTCCCCATGCCGCTGCCCAAGTTGCTGGGCCTTTTGAATTGCCAAACTGCTCCCTCCTCCAGCTCAGCACATGCTTTAAGAAAGCAAAATTAAAAAAAAAAAAAAGATTCAGCATCAATCCCGACTTCGTGCACTCTTTGTGAGGGTCCAGGAGTGAGAAGGAGTTTATTTCTATTTCTGTGCAGTGGGGGGAAGGGTGCCTGGGGAAAGACCTGTCTATCTGGAGACTTTTGTCCAGCCAGTCATTGAATTTGGACTGGATAACTCAAATCCAATACCAAAAACTACATTAAAAAAAAAAAAAGCCAGGCAGTAGTGGCTCAGGCCTTTAATCTCAGCACTTGGGAAGTAGAGGCAACCTCGTCTACAAATCCAGTTCCAAAACAGCCAGGACTGTTGTTGCACAGAGAAACCCTGTCAAAAAAGAAAAAAAAAAAAAGTCGATGTAATGTTGTACACCTGTAATCTCAACAGGCAGGAGAACCTCTTAGAAACTCAGCTCACAGATCAACAGAGAAAGAGAGATCCTACCTCAAAATACAGAAGGCAAAGAGCATGGTGGTGCAGGCTTTTAATGCCAGCATTGTGGAGGCAGAGGCCTGTGGACCTCTGAGTTCAAGGCCAGCCTGGTCTGCAGTGAGTTCAAGGCTCAAGGCTACATAGTGAGACTCTGTCTTTTGCTTTGGTTTTTGGTTTTCGAGACAGGGTTTTTCTCTGTACTTTTGGTGCCTGTCCTGGAACTCTCTCTGTAGACTAGATTGCCCTTGAAGTCATAGGGATCCACCTGTCTCTGCCTCCCGAGTGCTGGGATTAAAGGTGTGCACCACCACCACCAGTTTGGGACTGTCCTAAAAGAAAAGAACAGAAAAAGTCAGAAGGCAGGAACACTCTAAAAGTTATCCTGTGACCTCCACTTGTACAACATGAGTGCAAGCAGACAAGCACATGCAGCAAAAGGAGAAAGAGAAGAAGGGGAAGCAGGAGGAGGAGGAGAAGGAAAGAAAGAGGAGGAGGAAGCAGGGAGTAAAACTGTAAATCTAAAGCTGGAGAGAAAGGGCTCCCGGCATCCAGGTGATGTGTGAGGCTTGAATCTACAGACAGCGGAAAGACGGCAGAGCTAAACAGCAGGGAAGACCATGGTGAGGAGAAGGAAGAGTGAAGAAAGAGATTGAGACAGAATGAGGAAAAGGGGCAGGGGATGGGAACTGAATGTCCAGAAACAACAGAGAAGAAACCTTTACCCGTGGCAAAGCAGGCCCTTAATCCCAGACAGAGGCAGAGACAGGCAGATAACTAAACTCAAGGCCAGAGTAGTCTACAGAGTGAGCTCCAGGATAGACAGGGCTACACAGAGAAACCCTGCCTAAAAAAAAAAAAACAACCGAGAGAGAGAGAGAGAGAGAGAGAGAGAGAGAGAGAGAGAGAGAGAGAGAACTTTAAGACAGGGTGGGGTGGCTAGATTGTCAACTCACAGAGGTAAGAAGCAGAAGTGAGGAGGTGCCCTTGGGCAGGAGTGAGGTGGAGGCGAGAATGGGTGGGTTGGAAGTGGTAGGCACAACCCTAGGGGGCCACCCAGGCAAGGCCGGGCTCTTTTCCACACAAAAGGAGATTGATCATAATTCTTTCTAGAAGACACACACAGAAGACTGAAGGTGCCACTAGGGATGACAGCGGTGGCAGATGGGAGTCAGGGGAGGGGTTCACTTGTATCAAGAAGACCTGAGTTAGAATGGGGCAAGTGTTCTATAGAATTGAGGGGAGAAGGAAATTGAGGGAACCCTCAACAACCATGAGACTTGGGACAGGGCAGCAGGGAGTACTGGCAGGAAATGAAGACAAAAGGATAGTTTCAGACAGTTCCAAAGAACAGGAGTCTCTCCCCTCCCCCATTCCTCAGTAGCCTTCCTGTGTCTCATTCTCCCATTTCCTCAGTAGCCTAAGAGCTGTGATATCCCAGCAGGGACTGACATGGTCCTAGGATCCCTCCCTCTCTGCAGTGCTGGGGATGACACGCAGGGCTTTGCACTAGTGCTCAGTGACCTACACACCAGAAAGAAGGCTTTTGGTCTTGTGTTTGTTTGTTGTTTTGAGATGGAGTCTTACTGCAAAGGCCAGGTTGGCCTCAAACTCAGAAATAGTTGTCTGTCTGTCTCTGCCTCCTGAGCGCCAGGTTAGAGTGTGTGTCACCGTACTTGGCCAAAAAGGGCATTTTACAGATGAGAACAGCAACAGCAAACCAGTACTCTAGGCTGGAGAGGTGTTCAACAGTAAAGAGAGTGCACTGAGTTTGGTTCACACAGAGAGAGAGAGACAGACAGAGACAGATAGAGACAGACAGACAGAGAGAGAGATACAGACAGCGACAGAGACAGACAGACAGAGACAGACAGACAGAGACAGAGAGAGACAGAGAGAGACAGAGACAGACAGAGACAGACAGAGACAAAGAGAGACAGAGACAGACAGACAGACAGAGACAGAGAGAGAACGCCACGCTTCAAAGAGATCAGACCATTTCAGAGCCGTTTGCACACCAAAGCTCAGGTCTTCTGGCTCCACCACAGCTCCTGAGCCCCTTCCTGTCTCCCTTCCTCCTCTATGACCTTACAAGGGACTTGACTCCCAGGGTTTCCTGAGGCCCATGGCTAGCAAGTAGCTTCTTGTGCAGGTCTATCCAAAATGTTTCCCCAGCCTGTGTTAGGATGTAGGTTACTCCCCTCCCACAAGCCAAAATAGACTGTGCCTCCTGGCAGAGAGGAAGAGCATGTCCCTGTCCCTAAGAGAGTGTTTCCCCAGCTATGGAGCAATAGCTTCACACTTTGTTGTCAGTCCTGGCAGCCTGCTTTGACACAGCCCTTGTGACAGTTTTGACAATGCCAGTTATCCTGCCTCCATGACCACAACAAACCCTTTGTTAGAGCTCTAAACCAAAGCTCTGAAAACAGGGTAAGTAGCTGAAGGTGAAGCCATGAGCAGAGATGGGCCAAGCAAGGTTCCAGACCCAGGAGGCTGGACCAGCTCAGGAACCATCTGACCAAAATGAACACCTGTCTGATGAAAGTAGCAAGTACTCTGTGTCTCTCTGGGAGTGGAGGAGATAGGCCAAGACACTTGGTTCCAAATGAGTCCACGTTGCTTGGTCATCAGAGTGTGCTCTCTCCCTGTTCCACTTAATGTCTCCACCCCAGTGAGCTCATCTGTAAAACGGTACCCACCCTCCGAAAGCTGTTTGAGAAGTCCAGGAAAATGCTAGCGACACAGCCATTATGCTGCAGACATCAATAACTGTTTTCTAAGTACAGTGGTAATGGGTGGGCTGGGGCCAGAGGAGTAAGATGCCACTACAAAAGGCTGCAGAAGGTGGTGAGGCTGGTCAGGAGGAGGGCTTCATTTTTCTCCTCTTGGGAAGGAAGCCAAGCCCTAGCTTAAAGATAATGCAGCCAGCAGCTAGCCCAGAGGAGTGAGGTGTGTGTGGATGGCGGAATGAAGCCCATTTTAAAAGCACTAAGTGGGGAAGAGCTCTGCAGGAAAGAGCCAAACAAAACCCCACCTGGGAAGCCAGCAGCTAGGCAGCTGGTGAGTGAAAGGCAGACCCAGCCAGCGCTACCGTAATTCATGGTGTAGGAGGCTACTCTGGGCCAGGTTGCTTGAAAATCAAAGGTCAGAGTCCTAGAGGGTGGACTAGAGGGCAGCTGGGTTTCGGGGCGGAGCTCTCATCCCCCAGCAGCTGGATTTCTTTGTAACTCGGCTTTGGGGAGAAAGCTCCTTTGCGGCCAAGGAAGTTTAATACAAAGGGGGCTTGCTGGGCCACTAAGACGTGGGGAGCAAAATGATAGCAGACCTTTGGAAATTTACAGAGAAAAGGGAGGGTTGCCACAGCAGCACAGCAGGGGCGTGGGGGGGGTGGACAAGAGAGCTGGTACCAGAGGCCTGGACTTCAAATGCCCTGCCACTCACCATGAGCAATTTTGAGCTATTTTGAGCAACTAAATCACTGAATGTCATTTCTGAATCCTTCTCTACAGCGTGAAGGAAGCCATAATACCTGCTGCTCAGGGACGTGGTTGCTACTGTGAGGGTGTGCAGGGTTTGCCCAATGCAATCTGCTTGGGCCAGAAAGAGAGCATCTTCAGTAGAGCACCAAGAAGGAATGCGTGGGGGCCATGGCTCTGGAAATGAGCTTTGAAGGATGGGTGTGCTTTCCTTATGAGAAGAGAACATACCCTGGGCGATGGATAACCTAAGCAAAGGCACAGGACAGCACAGCCACAGCCAGGACGCAGAGTATCAGAGGAACCCAAGGCAGTCCATTCTTGACCTATGTAAGTCAGGTCTCTCCCACCTTCCCACACTCACGGGCAATGGGAAAGAATGGCAGACTACAGTTGACATCTTCACAGAGGACAAGGAAGGTTAGGAGGAAGCCTCAGCTGGATCAGTTGAGGAGCTGTTTTGGAAAGGAAAGCATTTAATGGAGCCTCAGAATTTAAAATCTGTGATGAGAAGGAACCCCAAGTGGATGGGACTGTCTAAATGACCCTATGAAAAACTGATAACAGTTCCAGAATAAGATGCATCAGAGGAAATGGATGGATGGGTTGGATGGCAGGATGTGGGCCTTGAATCCAGGCTGGAGGATAAGCGAAGGATTGTCATTAAATACTGTGTGGAGAAGGGACCTGGGGTCATAGGTCAGCTTTAGAAAGATGGAGTCCGGGTAACAAACACATTAGATCTGAGGACTCACCCAGCTTCCTGCAATGGTACAGTTGGAGAACACCCCCAAGCCCAAGAGAAGGTGGGGCAAAGACAGACATGGAGTTAAGATGTCAAGGCAACCTAAAATGGAAGCCTCTAGTTTCTTTTTGGTCCCCTATGTCCTCCTCTCTCCTAACAGCTTCTGTCCTAGAAAATGCTGATTCAGCTTTCTGGGATACCCCAAATCCAGAACATAGAGGACTTCCAGAAGGCCCAGCATCCCAGGGTTGGGAGTTATGGCTTTATATACAACCCAGCTTGGTCCAGCTTAAATAAGCCCTGGTCCTGAGAGCTCTAGGCCTGGAGATGGTATCCCCACATTTGCAAAATGTACCTATAGATTGATGTAAGCCGTATGTTTCCTGTGCCCCTTCCTCAAATCCAACCTGAACCCTAAACTCCCACAGCACGGACAGGGTTAAAGCTGCTTAGTGTCACCGCCCCTGTCCGCGCCCCCCCCCCCCAACCTGCCTACAGCAGCAACGAATGCCAAGGCCGGAAAACGCGGGACAGAAGGAGCGGTATGCATCACCGCGGCTGAGTGACAGGTGGAGCGATGATTGGCAGGTGGTACCAGTGCCAGGGTAGGGGCGCAGAGGTGGGCCAGGGCAGCATCCCGCACTCTGGTCTCGAGACCCCAGCGAGGTTGGTGGCCTCGGCCCGCTGAAATGGGCTCGCTCTCCCGGGGTCCAGGACCGGTCAAGCAGCGCTAGGCGACGCCCACCCCTCGGACCCCAGGTACACTCTGGTGCAGGCGGCGGCAGCTACAAGGCTCCGGCTGGGCTCGTCCTAGGGGTCCGGTCGTCCGGGGTTCGACCCGGCAGCATCCCACGCAGCATCGCGACCCTTCCAAGGACACAATCTCCCCAGGGCTCAGGAACATCTCCGCCGGCCTTTCTCAGGCGCTGAGTCCTGCAGCTCTGGGACCCTGTCGTCTGGGCTCAGCGTTGCGACGGACGTGCAAGATCCGGCTCCTCTTTGCCTTGCTCCCTGCCTGGCGCCCCCATCAGGGGAGCGCTCGAGACTCTGAACTTTGGTGGGATTCCCGCCAGGCCTCGGGAGCACGGACGCGGTCCGCCAAAGGATGGCCGAGGGGCCAGGGGGAGGAGGACCGCGCGGGGACAGGGCCGCCGGCGGCCGTGCTATGGAGGAGGAGGTAGTGAGGCGGCGCTGCCGGCGCGGTGAGAAGGCCGAGGTCTTTCAACCCTGGCCCGAGGGTACCCGAAGTGTGGCTGCCGGAACCCCGGTGGAAGAGCGATTTCGCCAGATGCACCTCCGAAAGCAGGTGTCTTACAGGTAAGGAGGATGGGGACCGAGGGGACACTGCGCGCGGACCACCGGTCACTGCGCTATCAGCATTCACGACGCGCCCACCTGCCGCTTGCCTGGTCCTGCAGTAGGGGCTGGGATTCAGAAAAGCAGTAAGGATGCCTTCCCTTCCTGGGCTGTGAAATGTGAAGGCTCTGTTCATTCGGCATCTATTTGTTGAGTGACGGTTGCGAGCCTAGTGCTGTGTCTCTGAAAGCCCACAGAGATGTGGTCCGTACAGACCTCTGTGTGCTGGCCTTTCTTCCAGGAGAATCAGGCACAGCAGCCTCCTCCTCTGTGCCCTCCTGTGGCTGCCCCTGTGCTGAGCACAAGCTGGTGTGCAGGAAGTGCCTCCTGCCACAACAGCTGGAAACCTACTGCCCAGAAATGGAGAAGAACATCCCACCAAGCCCCTCGAACACGGTATACCTGCACTAGCGTCTGCAGTAGCAGAACCCACCCCATTGTCCATCCAGCCTCTTAATTACGCTATCAACTGCCCACTTCTTTGATCCTGCCACCTCCGTTCAAAGGTCCCCTGGCAGAAATCGCTGGAGGCCGTTATAATGACGTGGGGTGAGACCTGTGAGAGAGAGAGAGAGCGCTGTTCTTCACAACAAGGGTGGGGCCCAGGTGGAAGGGAGGAGATGGGCAGTCTTCAGTTTCCACTTCCCCATCAAGCCCTTGGCACAGAGCGGCATTCTTTGGAGGGCCCATTAGAGAGAGTCCAAGATCCATCTGCATCCCTTAAAGCCATTAACCTGATGCGCCCTGGGAAGACAAGTCTACTGGCCCGCAAGGGGCTTGGGCATGTCTGACAGTGAGCGCCCTGGGAAGAAAAAGCATAAAACTGGTTCAGCCCCGAGAGCTATGAAGCCATTAGGCCTGGATCCATCTCTTGAGGAAGGGTGGAGAGAGAACTTAACCACCATCCTGCAGTGGGATTGATGATCAGAGAAAATGGAAATAGGTTAGATTCCCAAGGGCCCTACCTTCACTCTGAGAAGAGTGACCATGCTTGGCTCCATTACCAAGGTCTTCCAGAGCCCTGCTAAGAAGAAAGTATCTGCCCGGGCTTCTGGCTGAGATAGAGGAGTTCCTAAAAGTTCCCCTGGGGGAAGAGCAGAGTGTGTGGAATCCTGGAAGAAATATTGATTTGGGAGTCAGGAGATCTGGTCAAAGACATCCATGCTTAACTATCTTAGCTCTGTACAAAAAGCACCATCCAGGATTTTCTCTAGATGCAAGTCAGGGAAATATAGCATCCCCACTAGAAAGGAGGCCAGGGTCAGGCAGAGCTTGGAGAATAGTGAACAGAGAGCATCCTTAAAGGGTTGACATAGAAGATGCTGGGTGCGCATGAACACACATAGGGGGTGGCGAGGCAGCTGTAAGGACCAAAACTCCCCCATGTAGACACTCTTCCACAGCCCAGCATGGAGGTCCCTAGCCATCAAGGATGCATAGAACCAAGTTAGGTCTCTTATTCTGAGGCTCGTACCCGGGCAGGACAGATCATTACATGCTGAGGTCAGCCAGGGGTCTAATCTTAGCACTAGAGCTGAGCCAGGCATTAAGGCAAGGACCGCCCCTAGGTAGAGGTCTGGAAGGAGGAAGCAGCTTGGGGGCCCTTTAAGCCTTCAGAGGAGACAAAGAGGAGGCAGAGGCAGCAGAGGAACAACCATGTGGGAAGTCTTGAGAGGCCAACTGACACAGGCTGCTGTCCCCTGGCTCTCAGGAGCTCGGACCCAACCCACCGTGGCCCTTTTCACATTCTCTGCCCGCCACAGTTCCATAAAACTCTGGCTCACAGCTAAACCTCCAGTCCTGCTGTGAGGAGTTGCTAAGAAAAGCAGCTGAAAGCCCTTCACGGAGAGAAAAGGCTTTCGGGCAGAAATGCGGGGGCATAGAAATATGAGGGCAAGAGACGGGGTGCAAGCGGAAGCAGGACAGAGGCCTGGCTGCTTCTGACGCAAGAGAGGACCACAGGGGCTTTCAGCAGGACTTTAGAGGCTTCTAGGGAGGAGGGGCCTGCTGAGAAGTAGCCTCAGAGTTGCCACAGGCTGGAAAACAGAGCCCATTAGAATGCGGTAGGCTCTTGCTTGGGTTAAAAGTGACCTGGTTTTCAACAAATCCCCATCAAAAGGAGCAGGCCGAAATGTAGAGCCTCGCATCTCCCATCCACATCTGGACAGGGGAAAAGGTATCCCCAACACGGCTTGAGAGACTTGGAGTGATAAGGAACCAGAAAGGTGTGAGGGATGCTGGGTTTGTTGTTTGTGGGCCACCTCTAGTGCTATGCCCAGTGCTACCAAACCAAATCACGTGGTATGACTTTTTAAATGATTTTAAAAATATATTTTTTTTATTTATGTGCACGTGTGTGAACCTACACTCCAGGTGTGTAGAGGATCCTACAGAGGCCAGAAAAGGGGTCAGGTGTCCTGGAACCGGATTTGCAGATGGTTGTGAGCCGCCGCATGTGTGTTGGGAACCAAGCCTGGCTCCTGTGCAAGGCCAGTACACGCTCTTAACCATTTCTCAAGTCACCTAAAAAATATCTTTAAGGCTGAAGTTGTAGCTCAATGACAGAGTGCTTGCCAAGCATGTGTGAGAACCTAAGTTCAATTCTGGTAAAGGAAAAAAATAAAACAATAGAATGGTTTCTTAGCTGGGTGGTGGTGGCAGGACTCGGGAGGCAGAGGCAGGTGGATTTCTGTGAGTTTGAGGCCAGCCTGGTCTACAGAACAAGTGCTAGGTCAGGTTCCAAAGCTACACAGAGAGACCCTGTCTCAAACAAATAAAATAAAAATAAAGAAGGGTTTTTTCTTTTATTGATATTATTGAGCTCTACATTTTTCTCTGCTCCCCTCCCTGCCTCTCTCCTTCCCCCTTCAATCCTCCCCCAAGGTCCCCATGCTCCCAATTTACTCAGGAGATCTTGTCTTTTTATACTTTCTACTTCGCATGTAGATTATATTTATTTAAGTGTCTCTTAGCATCCGTGTTGTTGTCTAAGTTCTCTGAGATTGTGGTTTGTAGGCTGGATTTCTTTGCTTTATGTTTAAAAACCACCTATGAGTGAGTACATGTGATAATTGTCTTTCTGTGTCTGGGTTACCTCACTCAAAATAATGTTTTCTAGTTCCATCCATTTTCCTGCAAAATTCAAGCTATCATTATTTTTTCTGCTGTGTAGTACTCCATTGCGTAAATGTACCACATTTTCCTTATCCATTCTTTGGTCGAGGGGCATTTAGGTTGTTTCCAGGTTCTGGCTGTGACAAACAAAGCTGCTATGAACATAGTTGAGCACATGTTCTTGTGGCACAATTGAGCATCCTTTGGATATATACCCAAAAGTGGTATTACTGGGTCTTGAGGAAGGTTGTTTCCTAATTTTCTGAGAAATCACCACGCTGACATCCAAAGGGGCTGTGCCAGCTTGCATTCCCAAAAGCAATGCAGAAGTGTTCCCTTTTCCCCACAATCTCTCCAGCATAAGTTGTCATCAGTGTTTTGAATCTTGGCCATTCTTACAGGTGTAAGATAGAATTTCAGAGTTGTTTTGATTTGCATTTCTCTGATGACTAAGGATGTTGAACATTTCCTAAAGTATCTTTCAGCCATTTTAGATTCCTCTGCTGAGAGTTCTCTGTTTAGGTCTGTACTCCGTTTTTGTTTGTTTGTTTGTTTTATTGGATTATGTGATCTTTTGGTGTCCAATTTCTTGAGTTCTTTGTATATTTTGGAGATCAGACCTCTGTCTGATGTGGGGTTAGTAAAAATCTTTTCCCAAAAGAATGGTTTAAACCCTACCCTTGGACATCTTCCCCTAGGTCAACTGGGGTTAGAGTCTCAATCTGTAAACCTCTCTTCTAATTCTGATAGTTCAGCCAGTTTGAAAACCACTGGCCTCACCTATGGAGAAGTCAAAGAGAAAGATATGGCTAAGAGAGTGAAGCGGAGATGATTACAGGCAGAAGGTGTCCCTGTACATGCTTCCATGGTTCTGGATTTCTGGTCCTGCTCAGTCTTTTTCCTCAACAGAAGCCGGAACTTGTACAAGGCCAGACAGTAAATATTTTAGGCTTTGCAAGTGCTGAGTTCCCTGTCATGGCTACTCAGCCCTGACCGTGGTGCAAAGGCAACGTAGACCATGTGTGACCGAGTGAGCGTTTCCTCTAAAGCTTTGCTTATAGACCCTGAACTTTACATCTCATATCATCTCGCTGTCACAAAATCCTGTTCTTTGGTTTCTTCCTGTTTCGAGAAATGGAAAAACCATTCGTAGCTCTGAAGGACCCTATACAATCAGGCACTGGGCCAGATGAGGCCCAGGAGCTATGGGCTGTTACCCCTGATTCAGGAGATGGGACCCCGCAAGACATATGTCAACACTCTGATGCATCCATTTACCTGAGCTCAGAGACATAGGTGTGGCTCCTGCATTCCAAGAGAGATCTGCACACTGGCTTAGGGGCTGAGAGTCCCGGTGGAAGCCAGCTCTGACCTTTCTGAGTTGTGACTCGTTCACCTCTAACCCTGTTTCCTCATAAGGAAAAATGGGAACAATGATACCCACTTTATAGTGTGGGTGAAGGATGATGGCACAGACTACGGGCATACAGTTCCCTACTCTGGGTAGGTGAACTAGTAAAAAAAACGCGAGCTAGATCTTCTCTAGGGCTGGATGGGTTAGGGTGGTCCAGGAAGGATGGTGGAAGCGGAGTCGGAGCAATGCTAAAGGTGGGAACTGAGGCTAGCAAAGCCAGCCGTCGCTAAGAGCAGGAACCAGCATGTCCCAGTCCCCATTGCCCCCTTATCCCTCCACCCTCCCAGGGCACTGGTGGGCCAGCTGGCAGGGAGGGTGCCCCCAGTGACGAGCACGCAGCCTCGGGGACACAGCTCCTCGAGGGAGGGGCACCCATCCTACTCTCCCTGCCGCTATTTACCAGAAGCTAAAAATAGCCCTAGAGTGACAGGGAGATGGGGCCGATTTGTAATTTAAATAGCAACAGGATAAAGCAAGAAGCTTGCTAGAGATCACATTCTGTCCCGAATTAAAAATGCAAAAACCGGGGGCAGAGAGCTGAGCTGGAGCAGGGGGAGGGAGGGGACCGCTGGCAGAGGAAACCGGAAGCCGGGGGTCCGTCCATTTTCCTTCCTTTGTCAGAGCCCAGGCCCTGACAGGAACTCCTTCCTCCAGTTGGAGGTTTGCGCAGAAGAGGGAGTGAAACGCCAGGGCCCGCAGAGTCCAGAGGCGGGAATAGACTCATTCTAAGGCCTTTGAGCCGCAGTTAGCTCTCCTGAAGAGGGTTTCAACAGACTTCGTTTTGGCATAAAGACTTTGGGATGTGTCCCCAGCAGCTCAAACGCCACATAGCATAAGCCATTTGGGTATGTCCAAGGTGGCTAAGAGGTCGCTGCGGTTCTGAGGAGGTTCCCAGGGGTGCTGCGAAGAAGTGAGGGCACCAGAAAGTCTCTAGTTTTTGTCTGAGTTGGTACATTTTCACAACGGGACATTCAGAAGAGCTTTAAGGGCCAGGGCCCAAGGACAAGGGTCAATGCCAGCTGGGAAACCTCTCTAGTGGCATGGAAGTTTGGGGAAAGACTGGGAATAGATTCCAGGCTTTCAGGCTACAGATGATTGGGGAATGGGGTGCACAGCAGGCTTGGAGTTCCCTCAAGATCACAGACTCAATCTATGAAGCTTCAGAGAAGTCAAGCAATTTCTTAAGACCACACAACGGGAAACCTAATCTGATCTGATTCATCCCAAAGCCCCCAACCTTGTGCACTTCCCAGGGCTGCCTTTCAGTTTTCCTTTGGACTCAGTACTGAACGCTGGTATCGGGAGGGGAGTGAGGGGAGTGGGCACTGAAGGTTTTCTCTGCTTTCCGAGTTTGTGACTCTACCAGGTTACAGGAGGATCGTCACGTATCTGCCTGTCCTGCTCTAGAGGGTTGTGTAATTCAAATTGGGGGCAAAAGGGAGTTGTGTCTAGAGGCAGATCCTACTGAACCTAAGAGAGAACCATCCAAACTCCCCTCTGACCTTCAGTGTGGGGACTGGGGACGGAGTCAAAGAGTGACTTCTAAATGATGGTCTGAAGAACTGCCTTTTTCTGCTAAGCTGCGCGTGCTGGGGCTGTCTCCCTTGCCCCCCCCCCCCATGGTTGGAGTCCTACCTCTTCCATGTCAAACTCCTTTCTGCTCATAGCTTTCAGGAAGCCACCCAGGAGGAGCTTCTGCTGGAGCCTCTGTCACCTGCAGCACTGGGATACAAAATTTTGAAGCTGTCGTGGGCTGCAGACTAAGACCTTGTCACCCAGTACAGAGCTGAGGGTATAGTTTAGTGTGGTAGAACACTGGCATGCGAGAGGACCTAGGTTCAATCCCCATCCCTGGAACTGCAAAAATAAATGCATAAATATAAAATAAAATAGAAAGGAATCATCAAGTCCAACTTAAGGCTAATGGGTAGTGCAGAGTCACACAAGCAAGGGCTGGATGTGAGCTAAGTGACTCTGTCCTGGCTTCTTTCCACTTCCTCAGGGCTGTTGCTTGGGTCGGGGTATGAAGGATGAAGACTCCAGTTGACAAAACGGCAAGGACCACCATGCCAGCAAGACAGCATCCAGTAACATAGCCAGAATGAAATTCAGGGGTTAGGTCCACAACTGAGAAAGCATGAAAAAAGAAGGAAATTTTGTTTACTGAGCCTCTACTACAAAAAGCATCCTTCCATGATGTAAGCTGAAAGAACACCTCCACAGGGAAAGCCTGGGCCAGGAGGCAAGAAAGCAAGAGCAATCGGGACACAAAGAGCCCAAAGGTCAGACCAAGGAGGCAGGTTTTGAGGGCAGAGGATGTCCAGGTCGTGGGTTGAGTATTTGGTGGCCTGGTACATTTCTTTTCCCCAGCTCCCACTTGCTTATCCAGGCCAGAGAAAGTAGAACACCTCATCCTCAGGGGCTTCAGCAAAGACCAGAATAATCTCCTTACCCAGATTCCTCTTCCTGTGTGTACCTGGGTGGATGCTGAGGGGTCCCCAGCTCCCAGTGCTGGCACATGGCCTATGAACTAACAAGAGCATCTTCCCCAGCCCTGTGCACCTGTCCCTCCCAGCCTTGTCCTCTCCACTCAACCAGAGTGGCCCTGGCTGAACAGTCATAGTTACCCTGCAGCTCAAAGCCTGACTTCCCCTCCAGGAGCTCCATTTCCTGCCTCTGCTGTCCAGATGGAAAACAAGCCCAGCCCCATTTCCTCTGTTTAACTGCTACAGCTTCTTGCAGAATGCCAGGGAGGAAGGTTGGGCCCTGCCACCGCCTCCTGTTAGAATACATCTTGGCCTGGCGGGTAAAGTCTCCTCACCACAAAGAGTCCATGTTGAAGGACTCAGGGGTGACATGTTCGTGTTCAAGGACAGCAATAGGAAAAACAGGTGCAGAGTCTGACGCGTATTCAGACCTTAGGAAGGCAGTAAGATCCCATAGACCTGGGGTTAGAGTCTTTGTTTGGTTTGGTTTTTTTTTTGTTGTTGTTGTTGTTTGTATTTCAGTTTTTTGAGACAAGGTTTCTCTATATAGTTCTGGCTGTCTTGGAACTCACTCTGTAAACCAGGTTGGCCTCAAACTCAGAGATCCACCTGCCTTTGCCTCCCAAGTGCTGGGATTAAAGATGTGCACCACCACCACTGGTCAGATTATTATTTGTCTGTGGGTCTGTTTGTTTTGTTTTTACTTTTTTTTTTTGAGGGCTTTAGATTGACAGGTTTGTGTCTCTGTTTTCCCATGTAAAAGGAGAAGAACAGGCCTGACAAGATGATTCAGAGAGTGAAGAAGCTTGCTTTAAGCCTCATGCCATGAGTTTGATTTTCAGGACCTACATGATGGAAGGAGAGAACCAACTCTCACAAATTGTCCACTGCCCTCCATCCGTGTGGCACAAGTACACACATGCATATATACAAACACACATAAATAAATGTAATTTGTGTGTGTTTTGTTGGTGGTGGTGGGTTTTTTGTTTGTTTGATTGATTGATTTTTTGAGACAGGGTTTCTCTGTCTTGGAACTCACTCTGTAGACCAGGCTGGCCTCAAACTCACAGAGATCCGCCTGCCTCTGCCTCCCCAATGCTGGGGTTAATGGTGTGCCACCACTGACTAGCGTTCTTAAGATCAGGCTATGTAGCTCTGGCTAGTGTGAAACTTGCTGTATAGAGAAGGCTGTCCTCATAGAAATCCACCTGCCTCGGCTTCCCAAGTGATAAAACTAAAGGCATGCACCACCATGCCTAGTTTCTTTTATTTTTTTAATTAAAAAAGAGGAAAATAACAAGCTATACCTCATAGGGTCATTAAAGAATTCAATGAGATGATTATATATTAGTAAGATTCATCGGAGGTGTCCATTCACCAGGTGAGTTACTGAAAGCGGCTCTGTTCTAGTCACAGGAGCACGAGGCACAGAGCTGCATGGAGGTAGGGTAGACTGTCAGCGGACTCTGCAGCATGCATGCTTTGTGGGATTGACACTGTTTCTGTCCCCCAGGAATTCACAGTCACACACACAACTAAGGAACTAGTTATAAAGCAGCATGGTTAAGGAATGCTCGAAAAAGGCCCAGTTTCCTCCCTCGGCAGCCTGAAGGATAGAAGAGTAAGAAGAATAAGCCTTGGCCCTTTTTATGTTCGCTAGGCCTTAGCGGTGGCCTCCATCTCCAGCCCAGTCTAGCCTCAGGATTTTTCCAGACCTTCCCACATTCTCCAGCCTGCCAGTTCCTCAGCCACATGCCTCTTCCCTTTCTGCTCTCTCTAACCACAATGCTGTTCTCCAGATGGTCACATGGTCCACTCTCTTGATTCATTTGGGTCTACTCTCAAATGTCACCTCCTTACCCAGTCCCCCTGATTATCACTCTTTTCCCCCTTCATTTTGCCTCCCTCCCTCCCTCTCTCTTTAATAGTACTTCTCATTGTCTGACATGCGTGGATTGCTTGTTTCCTGACTGTCTTCCCCTCCTGGGCTCTAAGCTCCATGAAGGTAGAACTTCTTCTTAGCTCCCTGCTCTAATACACCATCCCACGGATACAATGAACCAATAAATATTTTCTAAATAGTCTATAAATCCTTTCGCCTCTTATTTAATCCACTTACAGCCCAGTGAGTCCAAATTATAGTCCATTCTACAGATGAGAAAACAGGTTTCCCAAAACTCTCTGAAAAACATATTCACTGGTTAATTGTTTATAGTCTTGTTTCCAAGTAAAGTGACATTGGGAGATTTATGACCTGGTCCAGGTCCCACTGCCCTTTTCAACACACCACGGCTCTGTGTGCCTAGCTCTGAAGGATGGTAATGGTGCAAACATGATGCTAAGAAAGCTGGATACAGACAGGCATGGTACCCTGGAGCCAGTGTGCCTCGGGGAATGTCATGAAGTGAGAGACGCTAGCGGGACCAAGAGATGAAATTCAGAGAAGTTATTTGGAAAGGAAAGGCATGCTGGAGCCGGGGTGCAGATTCCAGTCCAGGCAGGTCTAGTGTCTGCCTGGCAGCTTTTGACTCTTGCTTGGGGTTCTCTCTTGACTGCTAGGCTGGGCTTGTCCCCACCTGCCCCCTGAACTCCACGCAGCTCCGTGTCCTGCCAGTCTTCTGCCCCAGTCAGCGGAAGGCGCCGACAAGCCCTGTGGTCCTCGGCTTGAGCCTCCAGCCGGCCTCTTGTAGCCCCCCCCCCGCCCCCCCAGTCAGGAAGTGCGGAAAGAGGAAGAGAGTCGCTGGGCAGGATGAGCGCACTGGGGGCTGGCCACAGCGCCGGGGGAGGCTGCGATGTGGCTGCAGCTCTGGGCCCCGCGAAGGTGCTGGGGACGAAAGAAGCCGAACTGCCCAGGGCACTGAGGCAGATGTGGCGCTCCCGCTCCTGGGATGTGCCACAGATCCCTGCTGAGGTTCCCCAGACACAGTAGGTACAAGGGTGGCCTGGGATGGGCACAGAGACCTCCATCTCTCTATGCACTTTCTAACTGGTGTGGAAGAATGGCAGAGGTGGGCTCACCCGTCCATTTTCCAGTAGTTCCTCGGAGGCACAAACCAAAGAGGTTTGAGGACAAAGCTGATGTTTCCAGGCTTGGGGTAACATGGTACAGGGCTTCACTCCAAGATAGGAGTTGTGAGGAGAGAATCCCTCCCAGCACTGACTGTAGGTACACTATGTGGTGTGCTGCTGGGTTTTCCCAGTCCAATGCAAGGCCTGTGTAAACTCTGCGGGATCTTCAGCTGCCTCCAGCTTTTCCCATAGAGCTTGTTGATAACCACCCGAAGACTTCCTCAAAGAAAACATATGTGCCCCAGGAGGCCAGGGTCAGGCTGTCTTCCATCCTAATCCCCATTGCTGGCTGGAGATCTGGAGTCCGGCTTCTCCAGATCGACTGGGAAACTGTATCAGAGAGGGTTCTGGGCCTCTGGGTGTTGGCTGTTGCTCAAAATCACGGGCTTGTTTGGGGGTCGCAGCCCCCTTGCTTTGGCTGTTTATGGAAGGCTCAGCCTGGAAAACGGGTTGTCAGAGCCCCAAAAGAGAGGGTAAAAGTGAAGGCGACCAAATGTGGCTTTCTAGAAGGGAGGGCACACTGAAACAGTAGGCATCAGGGTGGATGATTTGGGGAGGAGGCGGACCAAGTCTTCCAGACCTCCCATAGCTCTGCAGCATCTAGAGACCACCTGAGTTGTGGATCCCCAAACATGTGTGATGGGGTGTTTCCTGGTGACTTCTGGTTCCAATTGGTCTCATTTCTGGAGGAGAATGTGTGTCAAAACTTAAGGATATTTCTGGATGTGTGTGTATGAGGGGAAGTTGAGGTCCTGTAATTGTTGCCCTCGGAGATATCCGTGTGTAGGAGATATTTCGTTTTATATGGGTGTTTATGGGAAGGAACGTGTAGGTTGTGACTGTTATTCTTATGTGTATTAGAATGTGCAGGAAGTATAAGAGCTCAAGGAAATGTTGGACATTGTGCTGGGGAAAATTCCATACATTAGGAATGGGTAAGGGACGGAAGCAATTGTGAGCAGCTGTGGAGGGATGACTTTGTCTGAGGAACACTGAGGTTCTTTGTGGGTGCGTGAAGGTCACTGAATGAGAGAGGAAAGTGTGAGTCCAGTAATGACTGAGGGAGATTAAATGTGAGGGGCGTGGCTGCTGTGTGCAGGGAGAGACTTGTGTGACTTTTGTTGGTCGGTGTTCTTTCGGAGAGCCAAGGGGGTAAGAGTGGAGGGCGCCAGCGTGGCTGAGTGGGTGCGAGAGAGCAATATATAACTTGTGGGTGCGGGAGGAGAGGTGGTGACAGCCGCCCTCGAGTGTGTACACTTTGGTCAAGTAGGTTGCTTGATGGAGGCGGACTGAGGGGAGCGGGAGGAGATCAGACATCTGGGAACAGCTTGAGCGGCTCGCAGGAAGTCGGTCCCCTGCCGGCGGGCCGGTCGCTGAGCCGGGGGTGGGTGGTACCTCCGTAAGTCCCGCCCCCAGGCCGCCTCGACCGGCTGAGGCCGGCAGAGGGCGCCGTAGGGCGAGCGCGGCTGTGCGGCCGAGGGGGCGTGCTAGGCGCGGGCGGGCAGGCAGAGGCCCGGCCAGCTATGCGGGGTCCTGCGGCCGCGGCTGTCGGCACTTCCTGGAGCGGAGGCCGCTTCCCCGGCACCTGGGAGCGGGGCGCGGGGACGCGCAGCACAGGGCGGGCGGAGCGCGCGCTCGCCATGAGCTCTGCGGGCGGTGCGGAGCGGGCGTGCTGAGCCCCGGCCGCCGGCCCGGCATGGGCGTCTCCCGCGGGCCCACCGCCGGCCGGGGCTAGGGCCGGATGGAGCCGCGGGACCCCAGCCCCGAGGCCCGGAGCAGCGACTCCGAGTCGGCCTCTGCCTCGTCTAGCGACTCCGAGCGCGACGCGGGTCCCGAGCCGGACAAGGCACCGCGGCGCCTGACCAAGCGGCGCTTCCCGGGGCTGCGGCTCTTTGGGCACAGGTGAGCGGGGTGACGGCGTGGGTGTCCAGGCGCCCGGCACAGGCGGTCCGGGTGGTGCGCGAGCTGGCACCGGCTGTGTCGTGCGCTTCGTCCTTAGTGCCGTGGTAGGGTCAGCTCCTAACCCTCCCGCAGGGAGAGTCTCCCCAACTCCTTGACACCAGCGGTCAGGAACCCTACTCCTTTTTGCCAGTCTTCCTGAGCCTTTTTACCAGCGTGGTGGGGGCGATCACACCCCCCTTCGTGTTCTCTGGAACCTATCTGCCAGCTACCACTGTTTGGCATCTGCTGATTGTGGTCACTTTGATTTGCCAGAGCACATGGCTGTCTCCAGGTCACTGATTAAATTACACAATGTTTTAAACTTCTTGGAACAGTGGGTGTCTAGCGTTTTGTTCTACTTTCCTCGTAAATAGCATGAAGATACCCCTTCTCCCTCAGCTAGGCAGTCATCCTCTCTTCCCCCACTTCTTCCAGTCCTTGCTTTGGAAAGGGACGGAGTGGGCTATAGTTTTGAATCAGGGTTGGCTGTTGAGGCTTCATCTTGCCCCCTTCCAAAGTACTCCAAATATCACCATATTGTACCTGTGACAGCTTTGACCACATCTGTGGTGGAGAGACTGAGTGCGGGCATTTCATGGCATGTGTGCTTATGTGTGCCTACCCGCAAAGCCCTGGTAGAAGGGACCACCGAGGAGTATCCCACCTAGCTCTCAGATTGATTTCTTTCTGACCTCGGATTTCTTTGGTGGCTCTAGAGTTTGCAGCCAATCAGCTAAGGACCCTAGAGCCTTAGCTGATTGGACTCTGACCTCTTGGACTCTGCCCAGGGCCTCCCTCTTTTTGTGGCTGTTTAAGGCTTTGCTGTATTTGCCCCCTTCTGAGCGTTGCCTGGGCCCTTTCCAGGGTAGATTTACCTACTAATAACCTGTGTGGTTTTCCTCTGCTGTGTGGGTGGTGTGCCTGTGGTGCTGATCTGTGCCCTCTGCCTGGCTTACCCTAGCCAGGGCCCTGCTCTTTGCACCTGCAGTGTGTTGCTGAGCTTACACCACAAGAGATCTGGATGCTTGCACTGGCAGATGGAGTTCGGTTGACTTCTGTGAAGCCACGCAAGCTCAGTATCACATCAGACAGGGCAGGCAGTGAAGCTTCCAATACTTCTGTTTCGTCACCCACAGCCCTGCAAGATCAGAGCAGCTGACACCCAGCTCTGCAGGATGTAGCCTCCAGTGTTCACAGGCTCTTGGGGGGGAGGGGCTCCCCTGAAGGCTTCCTGTTGCTGCCCATGGGGCACCAAGTGTTGAGTGCTTCTGACCTGTGGCTGTGCCCATTTTGAAGAGCACAGGCTTGTGGATACAGGCGTGAGCTTTGGGCACATTCAGCAGGAAGAACAAGCAGAATGATGAGTCCCTTTATATAATCTCTAAAATAAGCAGGATAGGTTCTATTTTTCCGTTTTTATAGATGAAATAAACACAGTATCAGAAAGGACCCATTTGTCCAGAGTCACATAGCACATAAGAGGCCGAGACAGCATTTGAACTCAGGTTGGTCCGATTCCAAAATCCACATCCCTTTCTCTGTACCGGGATCCCAAATACAACATCACAGAGGCCCAGGGGAGCTTTAAGAAAGTCGGATTCTTAGATCTTACCATTGGTGTATCTGGCTCTTCAGCTCCAGAAGTGAGCCTGGGCATTTCTCTAGAGCGCACAACTGGAGAAGTACAGGATCACACCACCCTGGGATGAGAAGTGATTTCCTTGGATGCTTATTGAGAAGAAAATCAGAACACTTCTAGAAACATAGATGCAGTGGCCTGAGCTCTGGAGGCCTGCACCAGGGCAGTGGTGCTCTTAAAAAATGAAGAGACTGGGAGATCCTGCTGGGGAAAGGGGTCCTCTGGCAGACCAGGGAGGCTAGCCTCTGTTCCCTTCATCTGATGCCAGGTGACAGTGGGAATAGATGTTTGGATTAGTGCCTCTGCTTTGGGTTCTGTCATTTTAATGTATACTGCTGTCTTCAGTGCCCAAGATGGAACCATTCTTCCCATCTTTTCCCAGGCTCTATGCTTATTTATAACCCAGCTCTTGTTTCTCCTTGGACATCCAACTTTGTGTTTTACCCCACTTACTTATGCCTTGGGGCTGAGGGGCCTCCTAAGTGAATGGGCCAGAAGACAGGTCCACAAGTGACAACCAGCGGAGTGGGGACTGCTCAAGCCATGTTGGGCGCTGTATTTGGACCTTGGCTCACTTAGCAGTGTCTGTTGTGGGCTTGGCGGGGGTGGGGTGGGGTGGGGTGGGGTGGGGTGGGGTGGGGCACGCGTGTGTCACTTGTGGTCAAGTCAGAAAGAACAGTATCTCTGGTGTCTTCCTTCAATCCTACCCCTGCCCTATACAGTTGGCATCACTGGGTTGGGATCTGGGGAGCACTTTGCCACCTACTTCTTCTTAGCCTAGTGAGACACAGAGCTGAGCTATAACTTCCTCAGCATACAGTCTTCCCTCCTCTGTCTCTGTCCCACTCTACTGCTTCATCTGGAGCCCTCAGCTCCTCCTGGAGGAGGGAAGGGTCTGCTGTGACCCCGGGTCATCTGGTTCTCCTCTACCCTGAGTGGAGCTGGTGGGATCTTTACACTCAGGCTCTCTGAACCTAAAGGTTGGTCAGTCTCCAGTGGGAGGACGGTTTCCCAGAACCAGTCCAGGGTCTAAGGAGAGGGATCGACTCATCCTCTGGCCTTTTGCCAGCAGCTTGGTCCTAGGCAGGTCACTCAGTTTGTGGATTAGCTGGTTTTGCACCCCAGGGGCGTCAGAAAGTGCCTGGCATCACTCACATGTCGACAGAAGGAGCTTTGGCCATCCAACCCCCTGGGAGCCGGAGCGTCTGTTCTGCCATTCCTGCCCTTCATTAGTCTCAAAGTCATCAGCTCCCAGAGGGCAGGAGACACACCTGTGGAGCAAGTTTGACACAATAGGTCTCATTTAGAGGCCTAAGAGCACAGTCCTGAAGACAAGGCTGGCAGAGGTGCCTGCTATGCAGCATGGGCAGAAAGAGCCCCTGTTTGGGGTGGTTTTGCAATGAATGGGGAGGGACACGGTGAGGGATGCCGCTCTTTTAGAGGCGAGAACCCCTGTCCATGGCGCCAGGATGTCTGGGGGCAAAAGGAACCTCTCTGAGTGAATCAATTGTCTTGCTCAGGCTATTGCTGGGAACAGCCCAGGTGGCTGGAGAAACCTTGGATTCTTGCCAGTTTGGAAAAGGAGGGACCTCGGTGCCTCAGCTAGGTGCACCCTGCTCTCTGCTCCTCACACAGCCGTGTGCCCAGGTATGGAGCTGGCTCCTGTTGGGAAGTGAAGGATGAATTCTCCTGGTCTCTGTCTACTGCCGCATGAACCAGTTTCTGGCTTACAGGTCAGGGGAGGGAATGGGCAGTTCCTGTCATTTTGTCACCATGGAAAGGTCAAACTCCAGCGAGTGGACTGACCAGGATTTGTACTTATTACAAGAAAATATGAGAGAAGGTACCCTTCCAGTCAAGGGCAGAGAGAGGACTCTGATCCCTGGCAGAGAAAGCCTAGGCTTGGGACCTGGGGCTGGGCATGAGAGTAGCAGGCCTGCCCCTGTCTTCCGGGAAGCCTTTCCAGACTTCTCCATGTTCCCCCAGAGGTTGGCTAGCTTTGAGACTTGGGCTGAGCTGGTCCCTTCATCTGCCATAGTGGGTCAGAGGACTTCAAGGTCCTTGAGCGACCCAGGAAGCTGCCCTGCAATATCACTGTGGCAGCAGCAGGGGACCAGGACTACCGTGGGGAAGGGCAGCGCCAGAAAGTTCCCTTCTGCCAGGCCGTTGGCACCTGCTGTGTGTGGACCCAGACACCTTCACTTGGTGAGCTACCTGAAGACTCCAGCTGCCAGGGAAACCAGGAATAAGGGGTGTGTGTTTTCATATCACGTGGCTCCACCCTTTCAGGTCCCTGAAGGCCAAGGCCCAGAGAAACAACCTTGATTCAGCTAAGGTCTCACAGCCAGCCAGGGTCATGTGTATTTGTGCCACATCAGAACCCCCAAGCCTTTCCTGCTTCTGAGGTCCTCACCTGGCACTCCCAATCTGACCCTTTTACAGGGTTCGGCTAAGACCATAGGAAAACACAAATATTTACATCTAATTTATCACAGTATCAGAATTATAGTTAGGAAGTGTCAATAAAAATAATTATATAGGGGGCTGGAGAGATGGCTCAGAGGTTAAGAGCATTGCCTGCTCTTCCAAAGGTCCTGAGTTCAATTCCCAGCAACCACATGGTGGCTCACAACCATCTGTAATGAGGTCTGGTGCCCTCTTCTGGCCTTCAGGCATACATGTGAACAGAATATTGTATACATAATAAATAAATAAATATTTTAAAAAAATTATATAGTTGGGGGTCCCGCAGCATGGCGAACTATATTAAAGGGTCGCAGCGCTGGGAAGGTGCACCCCTGCCCTAGGTTCACAGCTCCCCTCCTTCCTGGAGCCATTCCTGGTGCATTGTCTCAGCCTCTACCTCTGTTTCATGTGAGGGCCCTGGGTGTCCTTAGAGTGCTAATGTCGTCTCAGCCCAGGCGGGAAGTCTAGGCCAGAACATGGACCGCTAAGGCCTGCGAGAGCGGTGTGTACACCTAGAGCTGTGCCAGGAGGGAGGGTGGATGAGGGAACTGAAAAGAGCACTCGTGCTGTCCCTCTCCGCTCAGTGTGTCCAGGTGAGTGATACCCAGACCATCTTTCTTCCGGCCATTAATGACAGGCTTATCAGCCCTCCAATGGCACAGAATCATCACTATAGTGGCCTGCGTGGTTTTTTTCTTGTTTTTTGTTTGTTTTGTTTTGTTTTTTGAGACAGGGTTTCTCTGTAGTTTTGGAGCCTGTCCTGCAACTAGCTCCTGTAGACCAGGCTGGCCTCAAACTCACAGAGATCTGCCTGCCTCTGCCTCCCGAGTGCTAGGATTAAAGGCGTGTGCTGCCACCACCCGGCTTTTTGCTTCCATTTTATAGATGAAAAAGACCAAGGCTAAGAAAGGTCTTGAAGTCCACCCTGGGCCTCAGCCCAAAAGCTTTGGCACGGTACCTGACTGTCGCGCTTACTAACCCTTCATGTCTCTCCATCCTTCCTTGCAGAGCCTCAGGAGGCCTTAGGTACTCCATGGGTTTGTGAGAGGTTGTACCTCACAAGGAGTTGCCATGATGGGTGAGATCCTCAGGGTCCGTTCAGCAAGAGCAGGACAGCTGTAAAGATACTGGGTGGGCAGCCTGCGCCCAGAAAAAAACCTATCGGGGTGCTTGATGGCTGGACCGGGAGAAGAGGGGTCCATCTGTGACCTTTTATTAGGTGTCAGGGGAAGAAATATTCAGAGGTTGGGTTCAGAGGACCCTGTAAGCCTGGGGTCTGTGAACAGCCTGAGGAAGAGAGTGAACCCCACTTGCACCCAGAACTCTCTCCCTCTATTTGCAGAGATCTCCTCCTCCTCCCTTCTGGCAGAGTGCCAGTTCAAAGCTCCCACAGAAAGGCCTCTCCCCTGCCAGGGCTGAACACCATCATAGCACAAGCCAAAATAGCTGTCTGGGAGCCTGGGCTGCACCACCCACGCCCCAGCATCTTGCGGGTTAACAGCTTGCCTGTCTCTCCGCCCCCCCTTCCCTAGCTTGCTGACATTTTACAGAGAGCCGGGGGTGGTTGTGAAAGGGGCAAGTTGATTCCTGCTCCCTAGCCCACACAGACAACCCACTGATACAACCTGCCGCTGCCCACCTAGCTCTGGAAGGCATCCTGTAGGAGAGCCCTGCTGTCTGACCTGCTGGGAAAATAAAGCTGAGGTCTGCCTGTTAGGCCTCAGTATGAGTGACACATTGTTGAACCCAGACAGGGAGACCCAAGACAACACTGGGCCACTGGCAACCCTCTCACAGCCTTTTTTTGTTTCAGTGGGGTTGGGGAGTGAAGATGGGGGTTGAGACAAGGTCTCACACTCTGTAGCCCAGACCTGTCTTAGAACCCACGGCAATTCTGCTGTAGCCTCTTAAGTGTTGAGATTAGAGGTGTGAGCTGCCATGCCCAGCTCTTCTGGAAATCTTTTAAAGAGACTAAGACTCCTGTGAGCCAGCGCTAGGGTCTGTAGACAGGTCCTTGTGTTTGCACGCTTTACCGAGCTCAGCATCTCTCCAGACCCTGTCTGCTTTTCCCTTTGATTTGAATGGTGTGCCTTAGTTGGGCATAGTGGTACTTGAATGTCATTTTAGCACTTTGAAGGCTGGGCCAGGAGGATACTGAGTTTGAGGTCAGCCTGGGCTACACAATGAGTTCTGGGCTATATAGCCAGACCATGTTGCAAAAAAAGGATAATATTGGGGGGCGGGTGTATTTTGTTTTGTTGGTTTGATCTGTTTTTTGAGTCAGAGTCTTGAACCTCTGCCCTTAGCCTCCCAAATGCCTAGGTATGAGCTGAACATTTTCATCTTTCACCCTTGCTGGTCACCAGAGACTCCTGTACGTGGCTCCCTGAGTATCCTCCACACCAGTGTTCTGTCCCTGGCCTACGTGTCTTGACTTAGATAGATGTTACCAAATTGTCTTGTTAAGCATTTACCCTAATTTTTGGGCCTCTGGAGGTATTTCCTTTCTTGAAGCACTCATTAAACATGGAAATATTTACCATGAACTTTCTCTTTCTAGCCCATAGCAGTCCACAGAGCCCTTGGAGCCCCAGTTATCAGATGGGGAGACTGAGGCTCAGGCAGGTGAAGCGTCTTTGCCTGGCATTGTAGAGCTGGTCAAAGGCAGAACTCTAAACATTTCCAAGTACGCGGTGGCCAGCCACCTTTGTTCCAGCAGAGTTCTTGCTTTAGCAGTGGGAGAAGTCCTTGGCAGCATGCATGGCGGCCTGGGGACAGGTGGGGATCTGGGAGCTGAGAGCTATTCTAAGGAAGTCTTTAATGTGATAGCAGAGGCTTCTTTCTAGACTAGGAGCCATCACCCACTCCATGTTCTCTGACTTTGTTTATGAAACCCAGACAGCGGGACTGGAACCCACAGTCACAGGTGACAGTGGTCAGTGAGGTTGGGGGTAGGAGAGGGGATAGTGTTGGATATTTTTCGGACTGGGCTAGAGGATTCAGAAGTTGTGAGAGGTTAAATTTTGAGTTTAAGTAGTAGGTCCATCTCCTCCTAGCAGGTGAAGAATTGGAATTTGCTTCAGATACTTGAGAAGGAAATGGACCCAGACACAGGTGCCACAAAGGAGTCCAGTTGGGAGACCTGGAAGAAGACACATTAGCATTCCCGTAAGGGGACAGTCTCAGGGCTGCCTGTAAAACACAAGGTTTATCTACCCAGTGCTAGGCCTTAGGAACTGGCCAGCCAGCCTGAAGCCTCTGCTGAGGAGGGACCATTCACTAGCTATCTCTTCTCACTTCAGGCCATGCTCAACACTTGGGGGTGTGATTACTAGTGCTACAAGGTCTCAGGGCCTGTAGTCTCATGGGGGATGCAGCCTAGCAGGTCAGTACTGTTAGCCTAAAATAACCAGGAGAGGGTCTGAGTGCAAGAGCAGCTCATCCCCACTCTTCCAGGGGAGAGTGTCAGAGGGAAAGTTTTCTGGCAGAGCCAGTGTCTGAGCCAGCTCTGGTGGGAAGGAGGGCTGGAGAGATGGCTCAGAGTTAAGAGTACTGGCTGCTCTTTCAGAGGACCTCAGTCCAATTCCCAGCAACCACAGGGTGGTTCACAACCATTTATAATGATATCTGGTGCCCTCTACTGGTGTACAAGCATACAGACAGACAGGACACTATATATAATAAATAAATAAAGATTTATTTTAAAAAATTGAGAAAGAAAACAGAGTTTGAAGTTGGTAAAGAGAGGGGCCTGGTCTCCATTAGAGAGACTCCATTTTAAAGGGGCCAAGCATAGAGGTGTCTGTGTGCCAGAAGCAGCCAGAAGAGGCAGATAAGGGCTTGCCAGTGGGTTTTCATTGACGTTCTGCCACTTGTCAGCTGTAAGCTTGGGCTAGCCACTGCCCTGCATTGTGCCTCGCTCCCTCATCTATAATGTGAGGATAGACAATGGGGATCCATAGTACCAACTGTTAATTCAGTCAGCATTAATAGGATAAGATTTGCTTACCCTGTATGGTTGTGATTGCCTGTGATTACCAGCACTTGGGAGGTAGAGGTAGGAGGATCCGAAGTTCAGGGCCATCCCGTGCTACACAAGACATTGTGTCAAATAAGAAAATAGATCACCAGTGGTCAAGTGAAGTATGTATTTGTTAACATAGAAAAGTAGGAAAATGGGCTAGAGAGATGGCACAGAGGTTAAAGGTACTTGCTGCTAAGCTGATGAGCTGAGTTCATCCCCAGAACTCATATGGTAGGAGAGCCAACTTCCGAAAGTTGTTCTCTGACCTTTACTTGTGTGTTATGGTATGATGACATATATGTACCCACCGACATTCACGTGAAGACTTGTGTGTGCTCACACACACACACAAAATTAATGTTAAATTTTTTTTTTTTCAAAGGAAAATAGGAGGGAAAGTTGTTGGCTGCCAGGCCCAGGTTCTTGTCAGTTGCCAGTGGGGAGCAGTCATGCAGAAGTGAGTGCTCCCAGGTGACTCTGGGACAGCAGGGGACGGAAGAGGAAACTCTACTTCTCAGACGCTAACGAGTTCCCTGAACATGAAGGAATAAGCTAGGGACATTTCATCAAAGAATTCATTTAGGGTCCTGGCCTGGCCCCCAAGCATCTGGGCATCCCCTCCTCCCCCAACGTCTGTGGAGTAAGCAATGGCTTCCCAACCCAGAAAGGGGCCTGTAGGTGTCACTTACCAGATCTCCTGAAGAGGAGTTGTAGCTGGCCACCAAAACAAAGGCTGTTGCCATCCTCTTGTGCCCAAACAAAGAGAAGTGGCCTGGGCCTGTGGCCAGCCCTTGGTGGGGTACCCAGGAGGAAGCGCTACCAATCCCTGAAAGCTCTGATCCCTCCCCCACAGAATTCCCTATTCCTTCCTCCTGAGCCCACCCACAGTAAACATAGCTCCTTGCCAGCCCTGTGCTGGACAGACCACACCCAGATAAACTGACTAGGCCCCACCCCCAGGAGCTGGTTGCCTGATGGAAGAAGAAGGCATGGGAACCTAAGGAAAAAGGCTCATCCAGGGTTTCTGCAGCTAAAGAGCCAGATGAGTGGTCAGCTGGAGTGGGGTGGCACAAGTGAGCAGGGAAGGGAGGTGTGCCAGGTGTAGGGACATGGCACTGGAGGTTGGCTCCATTTGTCACACCATGGTGGCTGTAAGGATCCACCCTGAATCAGAGGTTCTCTAAGTGTGGCACCGCAGACTGCGGACAAAGCAGTTTCCTAGCAATCCCTTCTGAGTGGCCCTGGTGTGTTCCTGTTCTCTGCGCCGCTGTCTCAGCCACTGAAGCCTGCTCTAGGTACTAATGCTTCTTTAGAAAACAGTAGAGAGTCCAGCCTAAGCACAGCTCGGAGGCTGTCTGGGCTGTGTGAGACTGTCAGAGAAGAGAGGATGGAAATTAGTGATTTGCAATGCTAGATGCTGTAATCACAGCATTGAGGAGTCTGAAACCAGAGAATGGTGTTTAAGACCGGCCTGAGCTAACAGCAGTAAGATCCCTTGTGTGTATATATGTCTTTTTAGTATTTGTGTGATGAAATGGAGTTCGCCTAAGATTTTTGCTACCCGCTAAACTAGAATGTGCTAAAACTCTCAGCTAAGTCCAAGCTGTGGTCTGCTAGTGGCCCGCTCGCTCTTTCTTTTTTTCTTTCCCTTCTGAGACTGTGTCTCTCTACATAGCCCTGTCTGCCCTATGTCACTATGTAGACCATGCTGGCCTCAAACAAGGTGTGTGCCTCCACATCCAACCTGCCAGTTACCTTTATCCTGAACAACTGACAGAAGTAGTCAGAGTCCTGCTTTCTTGCAGACATTCCCCAAATATGAATGAGTGAGCCTGCCACTTCAAAACCCAGTATCAACATTTGTTTTCAATGAGAAACTAAGTTTTTAGCAGGACTTTTGAGCAGGACTCAGAATTTTAGAGACATTACCTATCTTCTGGTGGAGGGAAGGGCTTCCTAGGACAGGACACTGGAGCGCAGTGAAGACAGCAAAGGTCACTATAACTTAGTGCCACAGTGTTCTCCACTGCCCTACACTTGCTGTCACAAAATACCATACAGCCTGTGCTCCTACCCAGGAGCGCCAGACCAGCCTGAGATACTTAATAATGAGAACCCTGTCTTAAAAGGGTCACCTCACCTTGAAAAAGAAAACCAAAACCTTGCAAGATAAAACTTTGGGTTCAGAGTTGGGCGGTGGTGGCACACGCCTTTAATCCCAGCACTCAGGAAGCAGAGGCAGGTGGATCTCTGTGAGTTTGAGGCCAGCCTGGTCTACAAGAGCTAGTTCCAGGACAGGATCCAAAACTACAGAGAAACTCTGTCTTGAGAAAACAAAAAACAAACAAACAAAAATCAACTTTGGGTTCAGCCGGGTAGTGGTGACTTAATCTCAGCACGTGCAGGTGGATCTCTTAGTTTGAGGCCAGCCTGCTCTACAGAGTGAGTTCCAAGACAGCCAGAACTACACAGAGAAACTGTGTGTCCAAAAATAAAAAGGAAAAGAAAGAAATACTACTTGTCATATTTTCAGGTGATGCCGCACTCACCTGGAGGCTTGGTGTGCTGCCCTCTCTTTCCTAACTCCACTCGGAGAGGCGAGACTCATCCTCCATGTTCCTCCACCAGAACAACCCACACGCACGGAACTCGTGCAGGAAGAGTGCATCAGAGGAAACATAAATGAGCCGGCAAGGTGGCTCAGCAGGTAGAACCTTGCCTCCAAGTTGGACTACTGAACTCACATGGGAGAAGGTGACGGCAGCTGGGATGATGTCGTCCTTTCACTGCCGCACGTGCTCTGTGGGACTTGCAAACACACTCAGAACACATGTTATTTTTCAGGTTAAACTGCCTTTTCACTGATTTTTGTTTTATGCGCTATTGCTTGCCTGCCCATCCTCCCCCCCTTCTCTTCCTCCCTTCTCTTCTTCCTTTCTTCCTGTAGCCCTGGCTGACCTTGAACTCAGAGATCCGCCTGCCTCTGCCTTCTGAATGCTCTCAGGTGTAATTTAGAATGTGTTTGGTTAAATGTTAATAGCTATCACCGGCTCGCCAGACAAAATTCTTCTAGGATTCTTTTCAAAATTCTTTTCAGTAATTATTTTGTTAAGAGTAGAAATGGTTCTGGAATCAGGAAGCTTGGTAGCTGCCATTCCCTAGTGAGCCACGGCAGGAACGTGAGTTGGGGGAGCGGGTGTTGGCATACCAGGTTGTGACACCATATGATCTCTCTTAAATATTCTTTAGTTGGCATGGACCCAGGCGCTCAGAAAGACTGCTGGCCCCCTTGACAGGGCCAGAAGAGTCAGGCTCTGGAGATGCAGCTCAGCTACTCCTGAGACAGGAGTCACGGGCTCCTGGGAGCCTCGGGTTGCACCATCTGTTCAGCAGGGACAGGAGGCTCCCGCACAGGGAATCACCAGGCTCCTGGCTAATAGTGCTGGTGAGAAGAGGCTGTCTGAGTTGTGAAGCTCTCCGTAGATAATTATTTTTGTGGTTGTTTTGTCTGGAACCAGTGTGTTTAGCTGCCCAAGACCCCATAAAGCCTGTCCCATGGACATAGGAGGACAGTAAGGGATTGCTCCCCTTTCCTTAAAAGGGTCACCACTCCTACGTACCCTTCTGCATACCTCGGCTGCCTTAATCAGACACGGTATGGGCTGTCCTGTTCCTGGAGGAGAATGTATTGATGCTGTCACTCAGCCTGGCTTGGGCCTTGGGGAAGAGGTGCCAGGAGGCCAGGCTCCTGTGCTGTTCTGTGCACCGCCTACCCACCCACCTCCTGCTGCCTGCCTGCTGCAGGGCCAGGAGCCACCACTGGGAGAGGAAGTGCAGTCGGTTACCAATAGGGCTATTTTCATAACGGCTGTCTCCGGCTTGGGGGAGGAGGGTGGTGAGGGGGAGGGGGCAGAGGAGCAGCCACTGCAGCTAGCTCTCCAAACTAGGACTTGCTCCGCAGAGTCCGGCAGCCAGAGCAAACTGGAGAGAGAGCCCAGGCGCCGGGGACCCCCAGCCCCAACCTGCTTGTCTGCCTCTTGCCTGCCGCCTTGCCTTCCAGATCAGGTCAAAGGGGACTCCTCTCTCTTACTTACCTCCTGCTCCCTCCTACAACTATCTGGGTGCATTTGGGGAGGGTAGATGAGGGTGGGCCCAGGCGCCACCATCTCTAGATGAGGGCCTCCCCTGCCAGCCCTCCCTGCATCTGATAGGAAAGGAACAGGGCCTGGAGGGCCCACCAAGCCTGGGCAGAATCTAAAATGGCCGATTGGCTATCTAGCCACATTTATATCCTCCAGCACTGGCCTACCTGTTCACATGTGTGTTTTTGTTTTGTTTGGGAAGAATCTCTTTACTGAGAAGATGTGGTAAAGTCGGCACCCTGACTAACCAGCCCAGGCGAGCCTAGATGAAGCAGGCTCCCTTCCCAGCTCTCTCCCCCACCCCAATTCTGGGACTTCCAGAGTACAGGTGCCCTGCCCCAGGCCCAGCCTTCATAGACCAGGTCTGTGGGATCCTTCCCATGGCATGACACAGCCACTGTGGCAGGACCCAGTTGTGTCCTGTGCAGGCTCCTCTGGCGGCAGAGTCCCTGAGGACCAGCCTGTTGCCGAGTGCGGAGGGCACTCCTCAGGAGAGGACGCCCAGGTAGCCTGGTGCAGGGCTTTGTTCCTTGTGTGGTGGTGGTGACCACACTGGGTGCTCCTGCTTCCTTTTCTGGGTTCCCCAGGCCCTGGGGTTCCACCGTGGTCCAGGTCTGCCAGATAGCATGAAGCGCTTTGTGTGAATCACTGCAGCAGAACGTCCCTTATGCTAGCCTTTGAAGTTGGGCAGTGGGACCCCATCTTGTCCATGGGAAAGGAGATTTGGAAGGGCTAGTTGATCTGCTGAAGGGCATGGTGGTAGACGCTAGGTTCTGAAGTGGTTGCTTGCTTATTTATTTATTTATTTTCAGACATGTCTCATGTAACCCAGGCTGACAGTAAACTTGCTGTGTAGTCCAGGATGACCTTGCCCCCGAGAGCTGGGGATGACAAGGTTGCACCGCTACACCAGATTTTCCATAGTGTAGCTGGCATCAGTGTGAGACATCACCCAGGCCTACCTGGTGACTGAGGAAAAACTGCACAGGGGCTGCCTTAGCTCTGCTGCAGCTCTGCTCATCAAGGGCACACGGCCTGGCGCCCATCGGCCCCGTCCTCATCAGGATCCTCGGGGTCAGGTGGAGATTAGTGGAGCCCTCTGAGCCATTTTTGTGTTGTCCTCCTTGAGTGTGGCTGGCTGCTCCAGACAAGACCTGGCAGCCTGGGCAGGGCCGGGGGGGGGGGGGGGACCCATTTTGCTATATGAGAATCTTCCGGGACCTCCCCCAAGAACTTTGCATGTACCATGTGGTGTGTGGAGGTGACACGGAATGAGGTGAGAAGTGGTCATTCATAGCTGAACCGTGGGAGAACTCAGGCCCAAACAGGGCTTCTTTTATTTGTTTTGTTTTGTTTTCTAATTAAATTCATCAGTTGAGATGGAGTCACACTGTATAGCCCTGGCTGTCTTGGAACTCTTTGTTGAACAGGGTGGCTCTAGTTTACAGAAGTGCACTGGGATTAAAGGTGCTGAGCTCTATTGTTGTTATAATCTCTTTTTTAAGACAGTTACGTACTGGAGCCCAGGCTGACGTGGGTTCACTGTGTAGCCTAGGTTGGCTTCAAACTTACAGCTTCCTGTTTCAGCCTCCCAAGTGCGGGGATAATAGGCAGGAGCTGCCAGGCCCAGCTGGGCCTCTGGTTAGGTCCTGGAGGAGCCTCTCAGAGATAGGAAGTGAGGAGTCAGGCTATCTCTGGCCAGTAGACCAAAGTTTCTATAGAGATGAGATGAACAGGAAACATGGGACCCGCAGGAGGGGCTGTGGGAACCCAATGGTGTTTGGTGGTGGTAGTGCCCAGCAGGGGAGCTTTTCCTAAGATGTCAAACAATCTTAACAGTCTTAAACAAACAGGGAAACTGAGGTCCATGGTGTGTGGTCATTTGCACTAGCTTGGCCTTGTGTTCCACTGGGAGGCTGCACCCCTGGGCAGCTGAGGAAACACTTGTTACAGGTGTGTCTTGGAGCACCTAGCAGCGTGTGGGTTCTAAAGTCATACGTGTAAACTGGCATGTGTCCTAACAAGAGCTGCTTCCTTCTTATCTTGTCATGCAGGTCTGCAGGGAGGGCCCAGCCTTTACCACTGCCCAGAGAGCATAGCAGTACCTCCCCCACACCAACTGTGGCCTTTTGTTTTCTGGGTGACACTAGCATCAGGCGGTGTGATGTGTCCGGGTGACTAATCTCCTCCAGGCTGGGCAGCTGTCACAGCGGGGCCTGTAGTGCTGGGGGAAGCTGACACCCTAGTGGAGACCTGGCAGGCAAGGGCCCTGGCGGCAGCAGGCAGTGAGGCCTGCAGCTTCCAGAAAGTAGACCCAAACTCAAGTAGGCATGGTCACAGGGCCCAGACTCTGGGCATGCTCTCAACACTGAACCTCGTTCTTACCTCAGAGGGCGCAGTGGAGTCAGTGAGATAATAAAGGGCTTACCAAGGCCTGTCACAGTAGATGCTGGGCGAGCAGGATGGGCGCTAATATTGTGGGCCCTTTCTCTAGCCCATCTCATCCTGTCCCAGGGTCCAAGGGAACCTTGTATTCTACCCATCCCTGGGGACAGATCCAGGGTTCCACATCTACTCTGTACTGTCTGCCTGTGGGCTTTGTGTATGCTACCCTTTTGTGGCTTAGTTTCCTCAGCAGGCACTGTGTGCGCGTGCGTGCGTGCGTGCGTGCGTGCGTGTACATAGTGGACTCAGTCAGTATTAGCTGGATGTCCCTGTGTTTGGGAGGAAAGCAGCCCTTAGTGTCTGCTCTTTCATTTCTGGAACTCACCTCCTGTGCAGTCTTAACGCTGCTTTCCCAGCACAGCTCACTGATTGCGGGAGCTCCGTCCCTGGGCCCACTTCCTTCTCTGTTACACCCTGTACCGGCCTTGAAGCTACTTGCCCAAGACCCATGACAAGGATGGATGGAGGATTGGGGAGATCAGGTGCTACATATATCAGGAGGGACTGTGCTCCCAGACTGTCCTTCCCCTTGCCCATTAATGGTTAAGGGTACTTCGCCCCTGCTCTGGGCTTCAGCAGAAACTGTCTGTCACTCGTTCATGTCTGTGACTTGTTCCATGACTGTGTCTTGGGCTTCCATGGCTGTTCTTTGGAGCTATCACCCTCAGCTGACTGGGAGCTTCCTGCCATCCTCAAGTAGAAGAGGTGTAAGCAGAGGAAGCTGATCCCAGTGGCCTGGGAAGGAGGAAAGGTAGAATAGGGAAGCAGGTGAAAGGAAGGGTCTCAGAGAGCTCACATGGTCTGGTACACACCAGGGGTGGAGACCAAGGCCCCTGCTTTCCTGCAGGAGGCAGTCTGGGTCATCTCAAGCTTAGAATTATTAGCCTGAGGCTTCAAGCCTGGGACAATGGTGCATTGGGTCCCTCGGCAGGAAGACTTAGAGGTTTTCAGGCATCACACTTTGGGATGTCCACACTCTGCTTTCTAGAAAAGGGAGACACCCACTCAGTACCAGGAAGTTCTTAGAGATGTATATACATGGCATCCAGGATTCAAAAGGCTCTTCTTTTAACCTAAGCCTCTTACTGCATCTACCAAGTTAAGACAGAGCACTCTTTCCTGGGGATGGAGAGGGTGCCTTTCTAACTCTCTGAAGCTTGGTTTCCCAATGTCTGGACCCAAGGTTGACGCTGAGGATACAGATTTTCTCAGGACTGAGATCCTTCGCAGATAGCCTGAGTTTGTTGGTTTATTCATTCATTCATTTAGTTGTACTGTATCCCAGGAGAGGAGCCCAACCTGTTCCATGTTGGGGCAAAAGGAAGGTTAGATGAGAGGGAAAGACTCCAGGGCCCTATGGTCCATGTAGGCATGGTCTGGGTCCCAGATTGCCTTTTGTTTTCATTTCTGGCAAGGTAGATGAAGACCCTTTGGGCTCAGGTCTCTGTTGGTTCTAGTGCCTGGGCAGGTAAAGCCCCATCTCCCAAAAACTCCTGGGGTAGAATTTAGGGAATCCTAGCCAGGAACAGTGTCTGCTTTCCCGTAGCTGTAAGCCTGGGTTCCCTGCTCATCTGATACCTGCAAGCATTTTAATGGAGGCCAAACTGTCCTCATGCCTAGCACCTAAGTGTCCCTTCTTTGCTCATGGGGCACAGATGGGCTTCAGCTTGGCTCAGCTCCTGACACTCCGAGTCTGTATGCCCAACAGCCCCTGGTATGGAGCCCTTCTTTAGGAGGCATTTCCAGCAGAAGGCACCAGGTCCTGGACAGAGGCTGCAGCCGTCCAGTGGTATGGGGCTGCCCACAGGCAAGGCTCGACGCCGCTCTCCTGCAGGGCAGGCCTCCTCCTCACTGGCCCAGAGGCGCCGCTCCAGTGCACAGCTCCAGGGCTGTTTCCCCAGTTGCGGGGTGGGCACCCAAAGTGCCAGCCGCAGGCGCTCCAGCACTGCACCCCCTGCCTGCAATCCCCGCTTCATGGTGGATATGGTGCCCATCCTACAGCCTGCCACTGTTGGGGCCCAGCTTCTGGGTGCACCTGTGCTTTTGCCTGGGATTGTGGGCATGAAAGAGGAGGAAGGTGCCCAGGAGGGAGATGAGACACCTGGGGCATCAAGTGATGCCAAACCGGGCTCCAGGACACCAAGGCCCTCTTCGCACCAGGGCACCTGGCCATTGCTTCCCATACCCCGGTGCCTGCGCAGGGCTTCCTCCCACCTGCTCCCTGCCGATGTGGTGTATGGCCATACTCTTTGGGGCCTGCATGGGCACTATCGTCACCTCAGCCAAAGGTGGTCCTCAGGCCAACACCCTAGTGTTGGGGGCCGAAGCCAAAGAGCCTCGGGCACTGCATCAGGCCTCATGGTACCTGCCCGTGCGCGCCCACTGTCACGCAGACGCCAGGTAGCTCTAAGGCGGAAGTCAGCTGGACCCCAGCCCTGGAACACCCTGCTTATGTAGGTATAGCAGAGGTCATCAGGGTTTGTGGTGTAGCCCCCTTGGGGCTAGCTCAGAGGAAGGGCTTTGAAGCTCTACCTCGTCTGGGGGTGGCCCTCTTGGAAGCAGCTTGGGGCAGTGCTGAAAGAGCTGAAGAGCCTCAGACCTCTGTGGACTTCTCTCGTACTTTGTGGCAGTCGCTGTAAGCCGTTTTTCTGGGTAGCTGGCACTGGGCCTTCAGTTGTCCTTCTTTCTGTAGGAAAGCCATCACCAAGTCAGGCCTCCAGCACCTGGCACCCCCTCCTCCCACGCCTGGGGCCCCGTGTGGTGAATCTGAGCGGCAGATCCGGAGCACTGTGGACTGGAGTGTGAGTATCTGTGTGCTAGGCAGGATAGGAAGCTACTCCTCAGTTCCAGTCCTGCTGGCTTCTGATCCTCCTGAGCAGTCAGGACCCAGGGCTTGTGGGCCACTGGGAAAGAAGTCCCCATGTCTGGGCAGACTTCCAAGGGGGAGGCAGCAGCCTTTGAGCCAGGCTTAAAGCAGTTTGGAAAACAAGAGACGAAAGCAGACTGTGGTGGCTATAGCAGGCTTTTCTCGGGAGGTGATGGGTAGGATTGGGGTGACAGATAAGCACTGAGCCTGCTCATCCCATGGGTTAGGAGTCAGCAGCGTATGGGGAGCACATCTGGTTTGAGACCAACGTGTCCGGTGACTTCTGCTATGTCGGGGAGCAGTACTGCGTAGCTAGGATGCTGGTGAGTGAGCTCAGTGGGGCCTGCTGCCCCCTGGTGGTGGAGTGGGTCTAGACCTCCAAGGCAACAGCTGCAGCCCTTGGTGGGCACTGCTCTCACTGCTTGCACTTGCTGTGGGCTGCTCCGGGGTGAGAGGAAGGGGGTCATGTTTAATGACAGGTGCTGGGACTGGAATCCCCACACATTGAACGTGTTCTTTGCTTGCTCTGAGGTGGTATCTCAGGTAAAGTTACCTGGTGCCTCAGGGCCTCCCCTCTTTGTGTCCTGCAGCAGAAGTCAGTGCCCAGAAGAAAGTGTGCAGCCTGTAAGATTGTGGTGCACACCCCATGCATTGAACAGCTGGAGAAGGTACGTGCAGCTGCTCAGCCATCTGTGCCCTCGCCTTGGGATGCTGATGCATTCTTGACATCCACACCTGTTACACAAGCATGGCATGCCAGGAATGACCCACCAAGCACAGTAGCAAAGCCCCTGAGTCAGGTGCTTGCTTTTAGCCCTGCCTCTCCCCATTTGTTAGCTGTAGTACCCTACTCTAGAGTGAGCATGGCCTACAAGTGCAGTTCATTGACTATTACCCAATAGCATGAGTTAACAGGTGGTGACCAGTGTGTCATTTTACCACATCTAGCCTAACATTCAAAGGGGCCATTGTGGGCGTGGGCTCCAGCAGCTGTATTGTATTGCAATGTCCTAGCTTCAGTCTCCAGTTCTAGAAAATAAAAACAAAACAGTCAAACTTCCAGATGCTCAGCTGTGGTGGGCCCACCTGTGTTCCTGCTGTGCTACCACTGGGAGATATGTCCCAAGGACCATTTTCTAAGCGTGTCTGTGGGAGGAAAGGGGAATGCCAGACCAGGTGCCTGTCAAGACAGGGACTAGGCCTGGAGTGGAAGATACGCGCTCCCATGTTTGCGGAAGTCCAGGCCATCATATGACAAAGTCTTTAAGAACATAAATGCCCCCGCAAGGCTAGTTTAGGCTGATTCCTCCAGTCCCTGAGTTGTACAGTGAGGCTTTTCTATGGTTCTTCTGAGACCAAAGCAGGCACTGGTGAGGAGAAAAGTAGACACGTGGTCCTGGCTGGGCACAGTGGGGCCTGCCTGTGAGCCCAGCATTTAGAAGGCAAGACAGTCTCTTCAAGTTCAAAGCCAACCTGGTTTATGTGTTCTGTGTGTGTGTGTGTGTGTGTGTGTGTGAGAGAGAGAGAGAGAGAGAGAGAGAGAGAGAGAGAGAGAGAGACAGAGAGAGACAGAGAGAGAGACAGAGAGAGAGACAGAGAGAGACAGAGAGAGACAGAGATACGAGAGAGACAGAGATAGAAGGAGGGAGAGAGAGAAGGAAAATGCAACCCTGTTATGGAAGGTGACAGTGAACCTGGGCTTAGAACATTGGCTAAGGGTCTCCAGGGGTCAGTCTGCACAGCCACAGGAGGGATTGGGCTGGGAATGCTGGAGGGTGAGAAGGAAACAGATGATCAAATAGTGCTCCCACTCACTACCCACACCTCCAACCTAGCCTCTCCATCCTTGTATCCTAAGTAAAAAAACAGGAAAGACCCCTATGATCAGTGGTCAGGAGGGCTTCTAAGAGGGGGTAGTCGTGTTCCAAGGGGCTCTTGGGGTGATTTGGGCCTCTACCTGCCTGTGAGGTTGACTCTAGGAGACCTTGTCCAAAGAAGGCTCTGACATTTTGGTGCTCACTGCAATATTTCACAGATTAATTTTCGCTGTAAGCCATCCTTACGTGAATCAGGCTCCAGAAATGTCCGTGAGGTGAGTGTGCAGCCCTGAGGAGCAGGGCGGCCCAGGCTCTGAGGGATGAGTGCCACCAGGGTGTTCAGCTTCTAGGCTGAGGTTCTGGGGTCCTGTCTGCAGAGGGATAGAGTTCAGAATGTGCATTAAGGGGTTCAGCCTTCCCTCCAGGCCATGGAGAAAAGTCTACAGCCCCTTTCATCTTTCTACAAGGGACTGTAGAGGGCTTCCTCTGGACTGAATTCAGGGCTGCACCTGTCCAGTCCCTCACTTGTTCCCATGACCTTCCTCCCTTCCCCCAGCCAACCTTCGTAAGACACCACTGGGTACACAGGCGACGCCAGGATGGCAAGTGTCGGCATTGTGGAAAGGTAAGGGCCGTGTGTGAAGGCACCAGCTACATGCTGCTCACTGCCCCTGTGCATCCAGTGTGGGCACTGATAGTAGCTCCAGAGTGGAGTCTCGGGTGTAAGCGAGGGAGGGGAGATGGGGGTTTGACTTTTGAACTAGCAAGGGACCCTTTGAGAACTATATTGACTTTTCATTCATTAATTCAGTGGTTACTTAGGAAGTGTCGTGTGTGATGTCTTGAGTTAGGCAGCAGGCTTCCTGCCTCCTGAGGACAGTGGCCTATGGACTGGGTGCTCAGAACAACTTTCCTACACAGCCCTGTTGCTCACCCACTTGTTGACTGCTGGTCTGTCTCCCTCAATAAGACAGACTCTCAAGAATGGGCTCAGCCCTCCACACTTTCCCCATGCCCTACACACAGTAGCCATTGACAGGGATTTGTGGACATGGCACAGATAGGATGGGTGAGGAGAGGCCGGCGGCGGCAGTACAGCTGGGTCTCTACTGGGCCACCTTGTCCACACAGGGCTTCCAGCAGAAGTTTACCTTCCACAGCAAGGAGATTGTGGCCATCAGTTGCTCCTGGTGCAAGCAGGCGGTAAGTGGCCTCTGTGAGCTTGAGCTGAGCGTCTGGTGGGTCCCCAGTCTCAGCCTGGCACAGCTCAGCCTGCCAATGCTGTCTTCCAGTACCACAGCAAGGTGTCCTGCTTCATGCTGCAGCAGATTGAGGAGCCCTGCTCCCTGGGGGTGCACGCAGCTGTGGTCATCCCACCCACCTGGATCCTACGGGCGAGGAGGCCCCAGGTGAGTTCTTCCTTTATTCTTAGCACCTCTCCCCATGGGACCCACCAGTCACGGCTCATCCACACCCGATTCCTTTGCAGAATACCCTCAAGGCCAGCAAGAAGAAAAAGAGAGCATCCTTCAAGAGGAGATCTAGCAAGAAAGGACCCGAGGTTAGGCCTGGGCTGGGGTGGTTGGGACCAGGAACCAGTTCAGGGCCTTGGACCATACCGCCAGTTTAGCCTGACTCAGTTTGGCTCTGGAGGTCTGAGGAGGTTCCTTGTAGACAGGCCCGTGGAAGGTCTGCTATTGAGGGTGGGTGTGCTCACTTGTGGCAGGGGATGCTGAGGGGGATGTAGGCTAGGGCCTCCAGGACAGGAAAGCGCCTAATAGGTTCTCTGTCTCCCAGGAAGGCCGCTGGAGACCCTTCATCATCAGGCCTACCCCATCCCCCCTCATGAAGCCCCTGCTGGTGTTTGTGAACCCTAAGAGTGGGGGCAACCAGGTAGGCATAAGCTTTCCACCCACAAGCCACAAGTGATTAGGGGGCCAGTATTATACCCACCTGTCCATAGTGGTTCTCAGCAACCATTTGGGGCTTCAGCTCCTACCTTGCTTTTCCAGGAACCCTGAGAGGACCTTGTCCCATCTCACTGTTTATTGTAACTGGTTCCCACAATCGTGTCCCCTCTTTCTGCCCCCATCCCCCTCCTCTCATTGTCCCGTGGCTGTCCCTACAGGGCGCTAAGATCATCCAGTCTTTCCTGTGGTATCTGAATCCTCGACAAGTCTTTGACCTGAGCCAGGGGGGACCCAAGGAGGCGTAAGTACTCTACCAGGTTCTCCGGGACAGTGGAGGCTTGCCTCGCTCTTGGTATGTCACATGTCTCCTGACTCTATTCCTGTCCTCCCCTGGCCCAGGCTGGAAATGTACCGCAAAGTGCATAATTTGAGGATTCTGGCTTGCGGGGGTGATGGCACGGTGAGTTCTGTAAGTGGGCCTCATGCCTGCTGCGCTCCTCCCCCGTCGCGGACCTGACTGATCCACTGTGCTCTGTCCTCCTCCAGGTTGGCTGGATTCTGTCCACCCTGGACCAGCTGCGCTTAAAGCCACCGCCCCCTGTGGCCATCCTGCCCCTGGGTACCGGCAATGACCTGGCCCGCACCCTCAACTGGGGTGGGGTAAGTGCCCTTTAGAACAGGGTTGCCAGAGGGGAAGTAGATCCATTGACCACAGAGAAAGCTCAGTCTCAGCCTCTTTCCACCAGGGTTACACAGATGAGCCTGTGTCAAAGATCCTTTCCCATGTCGAGGAGGGGAATGTGGTACAGCTGGACCGCTGGGACCTCCGCGCAGAGCCCAACCCTGAGGCAGGCCCTGAGGAGCGAGATGATGGAGCCACTGACCAGGTAGGTCAGCTAGGGCTACCGGGCAAGGGTTTGTGAGCCTGGGTCTGGGATTCTTTTTTTTTTTTTTTTTTTGGTTTTTCGAGACAGGGTTTCTCTGTGGTTTTGGAGCCTGTCCTGGAACTAGCTCTTGTAGACCAGGCTGGTCTCGAACTCACAGAGATCAGCCTGCCTCTGCCTCCCGAGTGCTGGGATTAAAGGCGTGCGCCACCACCGCCAGGCTTTTTTTTGGTTTTTCGAGACAGGATTTCTTTGTGTAGTTTTGGAGCCTGTCCTGGAACTAGCTCCAGTAGACCAGGCTGGCCTCAAACTCACAGAGCTTCGCCTGCCTCTGCCTCCTGAGTGCTGGCTGAGCCTGGATTCTTAAGGATCTGGCTGGACTCTTTACATTTACTATCTCCAGGGTTCTGGAAAGCTGAGTTTCCAGTTCTACACATTCTGGCCTTTTACTGTCCCAGGAGCGTATGGTGCCTACTGCAGGCTGGTTTCTTACTCAGCCTCCTGGTGCATGATTAGGGAGGGCCTCCTGCATGCCAGCCTCTGTTCTGGAGTTGATGCAGTACATGGCATGTGAGGTGCAGTGCTGCAAGGGTCCAGCAGGTCATCCAAGGAGCTGCCCTCCCCGCTGCCAGCTAGAAGAGCAGGGCCTCCCCAGCAGCGCTACAGGGGTGCTGGGGAAGCTTTGGCACACTGTTGACTTGACACAGAGGCCTTCAGAAGTAGATGGACTGAGCAGGGGTAATAACGACCACGGCTGGCACCTGGGAGTCACCTCCTCGTTTCTACACCTTGACATTTTTCTAGCTGCCCCTGGATGTCTTCAACAACTACTTCAGTCTGGGCTTTGATGCCCACGTCACCCTGGAATTCCATGAGTCCCGAGGTTAGCATCCTCCTGCTGAGGGGACCTGGGGGCCAGGGCAGGCACGGGAGGTTCAAGAGTGTTCCTAGGAGGGCCAGATCTTGCTCTCTTAGTCTTCCTCTCCTAACGTGGGAAGCTCCCGCAGATTGACTGACATCACCGTCCCTTTCTCTACAGAAGCCAACCCAGAGAAGTTCAACAGCCGCTTTCGGAATAAGATGTTCTACGCTGGGGTAAGTCTGGGGCTAGCCAGCCCCCCGCCCCATGTGCAGCTCACAGGATTCCTATGACAGACATAGTGGTTTATCACACCCTGTCTCCAACAGACGGCTTTCTCTGACTTCCTGATGGGCAGCTCCAAGGACTTAGCCAAGCATATCCGCGTGGTGGTAAGGAGGGCTGGCGGACTCACAGTGGAGCCCAGTAGGAGGGAGGCCATTAGGGTACACGTGTTCTCCAACACTCCCCTGTTCCTGTGTCCAGTGTGATGGAATAGACCTAACCCCCAAGATCCAGGACCTGAAACCCCAGTGCATCGTTTTTCTGAACATCCCCAGGTAAGGAAATGGGGCTCCTGTGCACCCTGCTGTTCCATCCTGCTGAGTCCATGCCAGAGCCCATCTGTTCCCTCCCCTTAGGTACTGTGCAGGCACCATGCCCTGGGGCCACCCTGGGGAGCACCATGACTTCGAGCCCCAGAGGCATGATGATGGCTACCTCGAGGTCATCGGCTTCACCATGACATCCCTCGTGAGTGCTCCTTGTCCTAAACTGTTTGTTCTTTTCCCTTCACCAGCCAGGGTTGGGTGCTCACCTCGGCTCCGTTCTTGGCCTGAGTCACCTAGCTGGACATCTTGGCCTTCTTCCTCTTCCCTCTAGTCTGCATCGTCTGGGGTTCCCTCGTGTGTTTTTCTTGCCCCCACCACTTGACCTGAGCATTCTTTGCCCACAGGCAGCACTGCAGGTGGGTGGGCACGGAGAGCGGCTGACCCAGTGCCGAGAAGTGCTGCTCACCACGGCCAAGGCCATCCCTGTGCAGGTGGACGGTGAGCCCTGCAAGCTTGCGGCATCACGTATTCGAATCGCCCTGCGCAACCAGGCCACCATGGTGCAGAAGGCCAAGCGCCGGAGTGCTGCCCCACTGCACAGCGAGTAGGTCCATGGTAGCCATCGTGTACCGAGGGCCTGGAACCAAGCACTGACTTACTTGAGCTTTGGTTTCCTGCCCTGCAAAGGGGACTTGTAGTCTGGTGATAAGAGAGCACTTGCTTAGCATGGTCCTCTTAGCATCCGGTCTTGTGCCCAGCTGAGGACTGGTGTCCTAGGCAGGGTCCTGGCTGAGGTCCTTGTCGTTGGTCCCACCCTACAGTCAGCAGCCAGTCCCCGAGCAGCTGCGGATCCAGGTGAGCAGGGTCAGCATGCACGACTATGAGGCTCTGCACTATGACAAGGAGCAGCTCAAGGAGGCCTGTGAGTGGCAGCAGGACTGGGCAGGGAGGGGTGAGCAGCTGCTGGGCTGCCTGCAGACATGCAGCAGGGACATGCAGCCAGCTGCTGAAAGGCCCCTCTGTCTTCCAGCTGTGCCTCTGGGCACTGTGGTGGTCCCTGGGGACAGCGACCTGGAGCTCTGCCGTGCCCACATTGAGAGACTCCAGCAGGTAAGTGGTGTAAGCAGGACGAGGTGGGGGCACCTGAGCTTCCTCCCCAGACTATCCGTGGCCCACTCTGACTTCTGCTTCTGTCACAGGAGCCCGATGGCGCTGGAGCCAAGTCCCCGACATGCCACCAACTATCCTCTAAGTGGTGTTTCTTGGATGGTGAGTCTGCCTTGAAGGGTCAATTCTAGGCAGCGCTGGGCTCTGTCCCGCTAGCCCTCCTTTGGGGGAACCTGGGCTGGGCCAAGGATGCTCCCCATACTCAGCGAGGCATCTCTTCTCCAGCTACCACTGCCAGCCGCTTCTACAGGATCGACAGGGCGCAGGTAAGCATTGCAGGCCTTCTCCTCCACAGCCAGTTTCTGTACCCTGAACACTCGCACCTCTGCAGGCAAGCTTCAGGGTTAGCCCCACAAGCCAAGCATGCTCACCACAGCCTCACGGCCATAATATCCTCACATGCTTGTGGCTATGGATCACATGTCCCCACCCTCCAGGAATGCACAGGGATGGTGCCAACAGAAAAAGCTGGCATACCCAGAAAAGGCTTTCTGGGTGGGTGGAAGGGAGGGCCTCGAAGCACAGTGCTATCCAGGGAAGCAGAAGAAAATAGCCAGGGCTAGATCACCTGGCTTAGCAGTGGGAAGTAGTTGTTGCGCTGGTGAATGCCACATATAGAGGTGAGGGACCGGGCTGAGCAGGAAGACACTACCTCACTCTCCCACCACCTCCCCCCAGGTTCCCGCTCTGAGAGAGGTTTCTCTAGCTCTGCTGCCTTGCTTGCTGCCCTAGCCCCACCCCCACCTCTGGGGACTAAAGGCCATACATGCTGGCACTGACCTTCAGTTCTAACCCTCCCCCACAGGAGCACCTCAACTATGTGACGGAGATTGCCCAGGATGAGATTTATATCCTAGACCCTGAGCTGCTGGGGGCATCAGCACGGCCTGACCTCCCCACCCCTACCTCCCCGCTCCCTGCCTCCCCCTGCTCCCCCATACCCCGGTGAGTCCCAGAGCCCCCCTGACCACCACTCCCCCAGCTTTAAACCCTGTCTGCTAGCTGCAGCTTGGAATTCCCGCCTTTAGACACAGCGTGAGCACTCAGGGGCAGGCTCTGTCCCTCTGCTAGGATGCTCCCTGAACAAGTGCAGGGCCACACAGGCCACTCCCCAGCCCAGAATCCCTCTTCCTCAGCAGCTCTTCAGTCCTGGGCCTCCTGGCCTGTCTGTCCATTGTCCCCTGAGGTCCCAGGCCATCCTCTGGACTTTGGACTTGCTGCCTCCCACTTGCCCCTTCTCAGACACCCCAACCCTCAGTTTCAGCTTGGCTTCTCCCTCTCAGGGGGAATCTTTTCCAGGAATGCTACCTGAAGGTTGGGAAGTATCCAGTCTCCAGTTCCCATCTGCTTGGTCACCCTGCCCCGTTGTGTTCAATAGCACTTCCAGATTCCTTATTTCCTGGTTGGCTTATGTCTCTGAGCTCGGATGGGAGCCGTATAGCTCCCTGCTTGTTCTCCACAGTGTGTGATGTGCAGGAAGCACTCAATAGACTTGAAAAAATGAAGGCCAATATGTGCGCTGGGTCACAACTCACCCTGTTCTGTTTGCAGGTCACTGCAGGGGGATGCTGCACCACCTCAAGGTGAGGTCTTTCCCCAGGGTCCTGCCACTCTCCTTTCCTTGGTCTATGTGTGAGGTTCAGTGGGAGTCAGCCATTGAGTCCCGTGTTATCATGTGCCCCAGCGGGTTCCTACCCTGGACAGTGGTCCATCATCACACACACTGTTCACACATCAAGCCATGCCCAGGCCGCTGACCTCAGGGTCTGATGGACAGATGTTCTGTGCAGGTGAAGAGCTGATTGAAGCTGCCAAGAGGAATGACTTCTGCAAGGTACCAGTCAGAGCTTAGCCTTGCCCCTGGAGCCCTCACCCTGGGCGGTATTAGGCACTTGTCATCAGCTGGTCCTCCATATGGGATTGCCCTGTCTAGGTGACTTGCTGCTAGGGGCTACTCACCCAGTCTTCCTGTCCCTGGTACTTGGACCGGAGTCAATCTTAAAGGGATTGCAGGCTCCAGAGCTTGGTTGGCTGTACATTTTGGGGGAGTCCTCACATGTCAGATGAGAAGACTTGTATCTCTAATGACACCCAAAGAGACCCTCAGAAGCCACCTGTGGTGACATATACCTTTAATCCCAGCTCTCAGGAGGCAGAGGCAGGAGGATCTCTGTGAATTCAAGACCAGTCTGGTCTACATAGTTCCAGGACAGCCAGGACTACATAGAGACAACCTGTCTCAAAACAGCAAAACCCTCAAAGGCTCCTAGTGTGACCTGTGTGAGCCTATGCCTGGGTCCATGCTTGTGAAGGGAGGGAGACCCAGCTCTGTTCTGCCCTGCCCATTGTCCTCAGCTCCAGGAGCTACACCGAGCAGGAGGTGACCTCATGCACCGGGACCAGCAGAGCCGCACACTCTTGCACCACGCAGTCAGCACTGGCAGTAAGGAAGTGGTCCGCTATCTGCTGGACCATGGTAAGCTGTGCTCCTGGGCCTGGGCCTGGGTGGGAAGAAAGGGGCTGTCAGGCTCTGAGTGCCTTTCCTCCTTCAGCACCGCCGGAGATCCTTGATGCTGTGGAGGAGAAGTGAGTACTGGGACAGAGCCCCTGGCCCACCTGAAAACCACCTTCCTTCAGTCCTAACTATCTGGTCACCCAAAGCCCAAGAACCCCTTTTGGCCAGCATGGGGCACCCCTCCCCCTCTTGTCAAACTCCTGCCGTTTCTGCTGGCTGTTGGAAAGTGTCCACAAGCAGCCCCTGCCCCCCAGTGGGGAGACCTGTCTCCACCAGGCAGCTGCCCTGGGCCAGCGCACCATCTGCCACTACATCGTGGAAGCTGGGGCCTCCCTCATGAAGACAGACCAGCAGGTGAGCCTGGCAGAACCCAAACCCGCCCTTTTCCAGAAATTGGGGGGAGGGCTAGGAAACTTGAAGCTGTTTCCAACACAATCCAGGCCTTGAGAAACCTGAGCCGGGAGGGGAAAACCTTGTAACCTGTGAGGTTACCCCTCCCCCACAGGCCCTCTCTTAAGGCTGTGGGGCCTTTCCACCCTTTTCCAGGGCGACACGCCCCGGCAGCGAGCTGAGAAGGCGCAGGACACAGAGCTGGCTGCCTACCTGGAGAACAGACAGCACTACCAGATGATCCAGCGTGAGGACCAGGAGACGGCTGTGTAGTGGAGGACACTACAGAGGACCACAGCGTCCTTTGCCCACCTCACTGCCACATTCCTGTCGGGTGGCCATGGGGGGACCCTGCCCCAGGGAAGGAGCCCCGTGCCACCCCTGAGAAGCCACTCAGATCTAGGGCTGGACTCTGAGGAGCTGGACTCTCGCCTGTCCCTGTGTTCATGGGGAACAGAAGATGGGCTGGCGGATCCCTTCGGACAGCCTTCCCCACACCATGGCAGATGGAAGGCAGGACAGAAAGCACCGACAGGAAGGCCTGCTCACAGCAGGCCGTTTGCTAGCCGCCTGGCCCTTTGGACTGTCAAGAGGCTTCGGGGTGCCTAGCCCTGCGCTCTGACCCATCCACCCACCAGGGCCTCCCAGAAACTGAAGAGCCTGCTGTATTCACCTGCCCGAGGCCCTGCTTGGCACCTACCCTGGTGATCCTCATGTACCCAGTCATTTCATTTCAGACTGTATGGCCTGGGGTGGGGGGTGGGGCTCCCCCGGTGACTTGTTTACAGCTGGGTGTGACTCAGTAAAGTGAATTTTTTTTTCCTTTCTTGTTTTCTTTTTCCTTGTGTGGGTCTCTGATAAGCAGCGGCGTGTGCCTGGTTAACTTAGAGTTGGGGAATGGTCACCAGTATCTCAGACCGTTACAGGGGTACCTAGCTGGGATGGGTATGCCCAGCTCCTGACCTCTGCCCAGCGGCTTAGGCTCCCAGGGCCAGAGGCGGAGCTGATTTCCTCTGCTTCCCGCTCCTGCTGGGGCGACAACAATGAAAGTAAAAGGGGTGGGGTGGGGGCGGGTTCTTCAGTCCCTTGGCCCTGTGCCCTGGAGCAGTACCGCAGTCCCCTCCCCCTGGCATGTGTGGAGGGGGGGTCGGGGGGACGACTGGTTGAGGTGAGCCTGAGGCCCCAGGGTCAGGGGTGGACGGTTATCACCTTCAGTGAAGCCTGGTCTGGAACTTCTCAGACAGCCCCTGTCAGCTACAAGGTTTACCAATCTCAGGCCTGCGCCCCCACCCACTCCCAACCTCACCAGAAAAAAGGGTCTTGAGCTTTGCTCGTCCCCAGCCAACTGGGGTCCCGTAAACATCAAAGCCCCTCCTTGCCCTCTGAGTGATCTGATCCCCCACAAGTAGGAGGTGAGCCAGGCCCCAGGCCCCGAAGGTTAGCATCATGGATGCAGAGACCTTCCTGGGTTTGTGACACCAGGCAGACTCGGGGCTCAACAGAGGGCAAGCGAAGCAGTGTCCTGAGAGCTGTCGGCAAAAGGGACAAGTCCAAACCAGGGAAGGGGGAGGCGGGAGGAGGAAGAGTGCTGCGGCTCCAGAGCCGGTGAGAGGACTTTGAGCCAGGAGTGGAGAGGCAAGACTGAGCTCCAGGGGCAGAGATTCAAGAGATCAGAGGTGAGGGGCAGGCGCGGGAGAGCAGCTAGGGGCGGGAGAGGAGGCGGGGACTAGGGGGTCTGAGGAGGTGCGGGTTTGAGGGGAGGGGGCGGGGCGGGTCCTTCCATGGGAGTGGGGGGAGGGGCGGGGGCCCATGTGACCGGCTCAGACCGGTTCTGGAGACAAAAGGGGCCGCAGCGGTCTTGGCGGACCGTAGCTGTAGCGGGAGGGAGAGAAGCATCCACCGACAGTGAGCGAGTGAGCGCGCCCAGCAGCCACGGCCTCAGTCCCTCCAGGCTGCAGCCACCAAAGAGACTGAGGCGGGGGTGGGGGGCTATGCTGAGTCCCGGAATTGCGGCTTCAAGTCCTCCCTCCGTCGGCCCCTTGTCGGCCGGACCCCTTGGGCCTGGAAAGTGGGCCAAGTCGGGGTGGAAGGTGTTGTCCCCGTCGGGGAAGGGAATGGGCAGGAAACTCTAACCCAAACTTTTCCTCTAGGATGCAGCGCCGAGGCGTCTTCCTTCTAGCCCTTCTTGCCCTCCTGGCGCTCACGTCCGCCGTGGCCAAAAAGAAAGGTGATGGGATAGGAGGAAAAGGCCAGGAGGGCTCAGGAGGAAAAGGCCGGGAGGGCTCAGGAGGAAAAGGCTCAGGAGGAAAAGGCCGGGAGGGCAAGTGAGGCCGCAGGACCTAGGGATTAGTCTCCCAGGGAGTTTCTGTGCACGCCAAGTCTTAACTCTGTTCCTTGCACTTTATAGACAAGGTGAAGAAGGGCAGCCTGGGGAGCGAGTGTTCGGAGTGGACCTGGGGACCCTGCATCCCCAGCAGCAAAGACTGCGGCATGGGTTTCCGCGAGGGTGCCTGCGGAGCCCAGACCCAGCGCATCCATTGCAAGGTGCCCTGCAACTGGAAGAAGGAATTTGGAGGTGAGGTGGGGCACAGGAGGAGGGCGGGAAGTCAGGGGGCAGCCACAAGCCTCCTGTTTCTCACCCTGTGGGGCCACTCTCCCATCAGCCGACTGCAAGTACAAGTTTGAGAACTGGGGGTCGTGTGATGGAGGCACCGGCACCAGAGCGCGCCAAGGGACCCTGAAGAAGGCTCGCTACAATGCCCAGTGCCAGGAGACCATCCGCGTGACCAAGCCCTGCACCTCCAAGACCAAGTTGAAGACCAAAGGTCAGTGAATACGGTGGGGCTGTGGATCTGGTTAGGGACTTCGCGCCATCTTTCCAGAGCGGTCTTAGAGTTGGAAAAGGGCCGGTACTTGAAGAAGGTGCTAAACCTCTTTGCCCAAGTAGGAGCTACTCTTCCTGTTGGATCGTCCGATTTTCGTCCTGGAAAAGGCCTGTCTTTGTCACCTGAGGAGGGCTGGGTAGGGTGCCCTTAAAACTATATGAAAGATGTCCCAAAGGGCCATGCTGCTGCCTGGCCCACAATTACCATTGAGGCCAACAGGGCAGAGGTCAATCTGCCCACTTCCCAGGTGAGAAACACAGATATACTCTGATCCTGGATGAAAACCAGGCCGGGCTGAAGCAGTAAGATAGCCGTGACTTCAAGGCTACAGAGTAAGACTATTAAAAAAAAAGAAGAAGAAGAAGAAGAAGAGGTGGGGGTGTTTAAAAAGTTGCGGGAATAAGAAAAGGCTTAGTTGGCATCACAATGGCTGCCCTTTCCACCCACTTCCACTAGGGGGCAGGACCTTCTCTCCTTGTTGTACTTAATTGTTGTGGGCGGGTCTCACCCCGTCACCTAACGAGAGCGTTTCTTGTTTTCCAGCCAAGAAAGGGAAAGGAAAAGACTGATCTCAGGATGCTGGAGAGCCTCTGGCCTACCTGGGTCCCTGAAGGAGGCTTCTCTCCCACGGACCCAAAATAGAACCCACCAGTGCCTTTTGTCTTCCACAGCCTTGTCAATCACGCCCTGAGCTGCCTTCTCACCCCACACCAAGTGCCCAAAGCGGGGAGGGACAAGCACAAGGGATTCTGGGAAGCTTGAACCTCCCCAGAGGGATCTGATTCCCAGCACCCCATTTTGTTCTCCCCACCCTGTTATGTTAAGAAATGAATAAAAAAAACTCACATTTTTTCTCCAATAAAAGCTTCTTTTTTAATATATAAAAGTCCCTTCCCAGGGAGTTTGCCATAGAGTTTTGTTGGGGTTGGGGTGGGGAAAGACGAAGGGAGTTGAGGCCTACTAGGAAGTGCTCCCAACAGCTCGAAAGAGCAGAACAGTTATGATGAGAATGTCTTCCAGAGCCCCCTGGGTGTCACCTCTCCCGGGAACCACAGCGCTGGGGTTAGGGAAGAGAACCCAGATGCCTCACCTAGTTAAGAGTCTTGGTCCTGGCTCCTGCCAGTCTGGAGGGTTCTCCCCGGGGAGATGGAGGTGCTCGGCTCACCTGCACTGTCACCAAGTTCACCCCCCACACCACACTTTCTTTTCTTTCTCTTGGGCCTCCCTCCTACAGAGGTAGAGGATTCACTACTGTTTGACTCAGTCTTGGTCCCCTGTAGTCTGTATCAGCTTCTTAGCTTGGTTTCCCAGTTGCCCCATCCAGATGTGACTGCTGGCCAGGGAAGGGACCAAGTGTCAGTGGGCACCTCAGCCTGGCTGAATCTCTCACCCTGGAGAGGGAATTGGGGGCAGGGAAGGACCGAGCCTACATGCAGGGGGAGGGGGTGCAGGGAGGCGGAAAGCACCGATTACAGCAGAACGGGGTACCCCACCCCTCCAAGCCTGGCTCCTTTGCTCCTGGCCTCTGCTCTCCTATTGGTTCTTCCATCTCTGCTGATGGCTGGCCTTGACAGAGCCGCTGCCCACTCCAGTCATTGTCCCCCATCCTCCTGAGGCAGGGTGACAGATAGGGGTCAGGGGGTGCCAGTTCAGACCGTCCGGGGCTGAGCTCCGGGCTTCGGTAGAGATCTACCCTCCAAACCCAGCGAAGAGCTTCTTGTGTCTCACTGTAAAGAGACCTGTTCTCTTTAGCAGATGCGAACTCAGAATGGGGCCGCCTACTCGCTCCTCCACAGCCGGTGAGCCCATGTGGTTCCCCGGTACACACTCATGACACCAGCACCTCCTAGGGCACCTGCCTGTCTACCTGGCCGTGCCGATGTTCCGATACTGGCATAGCAGGAGGTGCCGGAAGGTCTTTTTGAAAGTGGCATTGCAAAGTGCATAGCAGGCAGGGTTGATGGTGCTGTTGACGTAGCAGAGCCAGTAGCCAATGGACCACACCCTCTCAGGGATACAGCTCTGGCAAAAGGTGTTCACCAGGACCATGACATTGTAGGGTGTCCAGGTGAGGATGAAGGCCAGCAGGATGGCAAAGATGGTCCGAGTCACTTTGCGCTCGCGGGCCGCCATCTGTCGCTTCTTCCGCACCTGGTTGCGAGCAATGCTGGCGAACTTTCGGGCCACATTAGCTGCTGGGCGCATGCCAGCTGGAGTGGCCGGTACAATCTCAATGGCTGTCACACACTCATTGCCTGTCTGCTTGGTTACAATCTGAATCTTGGACCATTTAGAGGCTGGGTTGAGGGTTCGTGGCTGCAGGGTAGGGGCGGGCAGGGCTGGTGTGGTGGCCTCTGTGGTGGACAGCTCTGTGGGTGGCCGTTCCTTGGTGTTCTGGGTGGCACTGCCAGAGCTCGACTCATTGGAAGTGTCCTTGTCGGTCACCGGGCGTGGAGGCGGGGGCAGGGCTGGCGGAGGGGCCTCTTCTAGCTTCCCGTTGCGCAGTTCCTCTCGAGAAGCGCCCCCTGGTGGAGGTTTCTTGATACTCGGCTTCATCAGGGGGCTCTTGAGGAAAGCCAGAGTCTTGGCCTTCTTCTCCTTGGGGCCCTCGGGTCGATGCTTGTGGACTCGACTGCGACTCGCGAGTGAGATGTGGATGTACAGCACCGTCATGATGACCACGGGCAGATAGAAGGCAGCGATGGCTGTGCCGAAGGTCACTGCCGGGTTGGATAAGAACTGGATGAAACACTGGTTATCAGGCACTGTCCTCTTGCCCACCACAAACTGCCAGAACAAGATGGCGGGGGCCCAGAGCACAAAGGACAGGACCCAGGCAGCCGCAATCATGAGGCCTGCCATTTTAGTAGTGCGGCGGGCAGGGTAGGTGAGGGGCTTGGTGACGCAGAAGTAGCGGTCAAAGCTGATGATGAGAAGGTTCATGACGGAGGCATTGCTCACTACATAGTCCAGGGCCAGCCACAGGTCACAGACCACCGCGCCCAGGGGCCAGTAGCCCTTGATGATGTACACGGTGTAGAGGTTCATGGAGAACGCACCTATGATGAGATCCGCGCATGCCAGGCTGAACAGGAAGTAGTTGTTGACTGTCTGCAGCTGCCTGTTGACTTTGATGGACAGCATCACCAGGATGTTACCCACAACAGTCACCAGGCTCAGTGAGCCTGTCACTGTGGCGATGAACACCATCTCCACTGTCTCCAGGTGGTTATGGGTGGCCGTGACCAGGCGCACAGACTGATTGGCTGAGCTGCCATTGCCAGGTGTGAAGTTCGCCATGCTGAGCCCAGCTGGGTACAGGTGGGCAGTGGCTGGAGGGGAAGGAGACAGGAAGGGGTGAGTTGTTGAAGAGGATGAGGGGGCCACATGGCAGGAGGTCACCCAGGAAGAAGTTAGGGCGCTCCAGCACACTGTCCCGCAGTTTTCACTCATAAAGTGAGTAGAACTGAGAGCCTCCTGGGGGCCCAGCGCTGGCGTCAGCTCAGGGCTGAGATCAGAAGCGGATGAAACACTCATGGTTCCCACAGAATGGACAACCCAGTTTGGGGAGAGATAGAAGCGTGAGGAAAGGAAAATAAGGCAGAGAAGGGTAACAGAAGTGAGTCAGAAGACAGGAGAGGGGTTGTTCCTTGCGGGTGATCATGCGCCTCCCCCGGGAGATGAGCTGTGGCACATGGCCGGGATAAGACATGGACAGGCCAGTATATGGAGCCCAGGAAAGCAAAGGCAGTGTGAGGAATGTCCCAGACTGCAGGGCGGAGACGGAGAGAAGTGTTGGAGCATTCGCTCCCTCACTCGCTTCTCAGGTACCGAGGATTGTGCCCAGCGCCACACACGGTAGACGTGCACCACACGCACAGACCACACGCGTAGACGTGCACACACAGACCACACGCGGTAGACCTGCCTGCACTACACGCACAGACCACACACGGTAGACGTGCACGCACAGACCACACGCGGTAGACCTGCCTGCACCACACGCACAGACCACACACGGTAGACGTGCACCACACGCACAGACCTCTTGGCCACATAGTCAGCCCTCCTTGGCCATTCTTTTCTTTCTTCCTTCCTTCCTTCCTTCCTTCCTTCCTTTCTTTCTTTCTTTCTTTCTTTCTTTCTTTCTTTCTTTCTTTCTTTCTTTCTTTCTTTGAGATAGGGTCTTACCTAACAGGCTGACCTCAAACTCACAGAGTTTGATCTTCCTGTCTGTCTCTAGAGGGCTGGAATTAAAGGCATGTACCACCACATCCAGCCACTTGGGCGTGTCTCAACCAGATATGGCCGAGCTCTGGAGGCTTGTTCTCGACCCCTGCATCTACACTGCAGATGCAGGCAACAATGCAGGAGCGGCCTCAGCGGTCTCCTAAGTTCCTACATTCTGTGACGGGCATCGTCACGATGAACCTGGGGCAGATGCTGAGGAAATGGCACAGGCGTGTTAAATAACCTCTGTGGTTATTTGAATAAATGGGGTTCCGTGTTTCCATGATGTCCCGTTGCTGGTAGAGTGCATTTGAGGGGCAAAGAATACTGTCCTAGAACTAGGACACAGGTCCTGACGCCCTCAAGAGACAGGAGGTGCAGTGCGAGCCGGGACGCCAGGAGAGGAGCAGGAATAGGAAGGGGATTCTAGCTCGGCGTTGCCTCCCCAGCCCAGCCCCAGCGGATGAGTGGGCACTGCAGGGGCAGTGGTGGGCTCTCAGCGTCCCAGGGCTCCAAACACAAGAAATCAGAATTTTAAATTCTTTAAGGACCCAGCAGCTGAGGAATGGTCTTCCTGATTTCCTCAGAACCCAGGCCAGTCTAACCTCCCCTGGGAATCATCCTGCAGCCAGCCTCTCAGAGTTCACATCCCACATCCCGGCTGAGGTCCGACAAGGCCCCTCCCGAGTCTGCTTCCCTCCCACCAGGCTCCCTTCAGCTCTCCCCCAACCTTCCTCTTCCATACATGTGAGGGAGGCCCACGCCCAGCACACTGTGCCAGGGCAGCCGCTCAGCCCAGCCTCCTTCACACCCGCCAACACACAACCATTCCACATACGCACACAGGCCCCATCTCAGCCACACGCAGGTTGTATACGCAATTCTGTGCGTCTGTCTGTGTGTGTGAACGAGGAAACGAGGGTACAGCAGCCGGCTGTGGAGGAAGACGCACCCCGTCTGCAGCCTGGTTCAGTGGAAGGCCAGCAAGGCCTAGCTGGACTGTCTGAGGAGAGCCATCTGTGCTCCTAGGACTTAACCCCCTCATTTACAAAACAGGATCTCGTCCCATCACAGTCTTTGAATAGCCAGGTGATCCTGTCAGCGCCACAGTTTGCTCTCCACCTGGAAATGGTACTGCAGGCTGCAGACACATGCCAAGCTTGGCCCCAGTCCTCCAGCTCCCCCTCCCCCGCCACAGAAGACACAAGACCCTGCCGTTAACTTCAAAATTAAATTCTCCTGCTCTAAATCCTTGGGTCAAAGAAGGACAGGAGGAGAGGGGGTAATGATCCCTCCAAGGTCACCCAAGGAGTCAAGGGTAAGACAGATGGGTCCTTCTAAGAGTCTCCACAGTGCCCTTTAGTGCCAAGAACCCCCAAAATGGAGCTCCAAGCATCAGTTTAAGAGCTAGAACGGTAGTAGCATCAAGCAAAGCCACCTTTCCCAGGCGTAAGCCAGGAGGGAGACATTAGTGCATACCAAGGAAAACCTCACTACTCTCTCAGGGCCAGAACAAAAGGCAGCAGCCAGCAGGTTAGGAAGCAGGTAGGGGTGGGGAGATGTGACATAGGAAAATACAGCAAAAGTCTTGTTTATTGAGTGTTAACCTGAGTCAGGAGCCCCTTGGAGCTTTTCCTATAGATGGTCACGTTTAATGCCTACAGCAGCCAGAAAAGACGTTGCGCTGTTGCTAACCTCGTCTTACAGAGGGGCTTCCTATTAATGAACTTGGTGAAAGCCATCCCGTTCAAGAAGAGTTGGGTCAGGATTAGCACCCAAAGACACTTTCTTATCTCCAAGGTACCTCCCAAACCACACCAGAGAGAAGCCCACCAGATGCATCCCAGGTGCGGAACCCTCATATTCCATCCAGCTTGGGTTTGACCTTTTGTCCTCCTGGAACCAGACACAGCCTGGATAAGTAAGTGACCAGATAAATGCTGGGTGGCTTGGTTTTCCCGGGCCCTGCCAGATGCAGGTTGGGTAAAATCCAGTTTTCTCAACTCGGTCCCAGTTTTCTTTCAGGACCTCTTTGATTCTCTCTCAGACGTTCACACTGCAACAACACCCGTGGACACAATTTTCCCAGAACCCGACCCAACTAGGATCTGGGAAGGTTCGCAGCCGTCGCCCTGACCTGTGCGCACCGCTAGATGGCAATGTCGGTCCCCGGGTGCCAGATCCGGACCCCGAACCAGTGGCCGTGTTTGCCACGTCCCCAAGTCCCAGTGCAAATCGCGAATACAGAAAAGCCTCAGGGCAGGGCTTCTCCTACAAGGGACCAAAGGGAAGGGAACACCGACAGACTCCGTAGCTCTAAGCCACCACAAAGGTTCCCTAGGTTTGACCGGAGGCTTAAGGATGAGAAACTTTAGGGCGTCGGGATTCCATCAGCATCTTGCAAGGCACCCATCAAGGAACGAGTAGGTGGGAACGCGAGTGCAAGTTCTGTTTGTGTGTGACTACCCGAGAGTGCGAGTAGACACTCGTAGCTTCCTGCATGTGCCAGTGTGCGCACCGCCACGCCTGGATACCGGTGTGCCTTTGAGCGCATGAGCATGCCAGCGCCATGTGGACACGTGCATATGCATGTGTGTGCGTGCCTAGGGTGCTATGGGTGGCCCAAGCTCACGGCTTGGGTCGGTGTACCTGCGAACTTGTGTGAAGAGCAAATGCTGGACCATCAGCGAGTGACCAGTCACATCCAAAGCCTATGGCGGGAACGGCCGGGAAGCGCCCGGCCTGTGGGTGGGGAAAGGGTCGAGAAAAGATCAAAATTTTGGTTGCGAGGAAACCCTTACTTTGGAACCACTATCTTAGTGGCCTGGGCGCCTGGCCCTGTCTGCATTCTCAAGAATAGAGAGCACGCAGTCCCAGCCGTGGAATTCTGACGAGAAGCCTCTGCGATAGTCGCCCAATCGAGCCGTGAGGGTCACCGGGCTCAGTTCAGAGTACCCCACACATTGAAGGCAGGGCAGAACCTCCAAATGGGGAGCCCAGCCGAGGTTCACTCTTGAACCCGCACCCGCTGGAAAGGCCCTATCTAGTCCCATCAGTCAAAATAGGCACCGAGTTCACAAGCCGTGGACTCAAGTATACCTAAGGGGCCACCTCAGGGCTTATTACCCTTTGCCCACCTCGTCTCTCCTCCACGTCTGGGTCCCTCTGGGTCCGGTCGAAAGGGCCAAGATTCTCGGATGCCCCGCCTTCCCATCAACCCCCCCCCCCCCAGGCACGCAGTTCCTGTAGTCTCTGGGCGTGGGCTGTGCTTCCGTGGGTCCTCGAGCCCCCTTCCCTGCTGGGGACAAGACGGGAAAGGGTGCTTTGGGCGCCCGTGGGGTGGCTCGTGGGGTAGGTTTTCGATTATTAAGCGATCACTTTAGGAGAGCTATGGCCCCAGAACTATCCCTGGGGCGGAGAGAAGCCTATGTACTTAAGGGGAAGGGAGAGGGGCGCAGGATATTGGGCCAAGTCATTGTGCCCAACACTTCCTCTAAGAGCTGGGAGGGTGGGGAACCAGGAGACTATCTCCCCGGATGGGTAAAAGCAAGGTTTAGTCCTGGAGAGGAGGCGGGGTGCCAGGAGAAAACAGGGGTGCTTTCCGTCGGGGCTCAAGGTCGCGGACAGAGGATTCTACTGGCTAGAATGTGCTGGTAGATACGGGTGGGCCAAGGTGGTAAGGGAGGGCGGAGGGACGGGCGGGAAAAGGGCGCCTTGGGGCTTCTTCTTCCGGCGCCCTATAGAGCAGCCAACCGGAGGGAATGAGGGAGTGTGGGTCTTGACCCGACGGCTGCCTGGCTTTAGGGCTGGGGCTGTGGGCTGAAACTCTTCTGCCCCTAGCCTCCTGGATGATCATCAGTCTCTGGAGGCGCACCTGGAGAAACCTTTCAGAGACCCAGAGCCCTTCTTTCGGCCCCCCAACCCCTGAGCTCCCCGGTCCTTCTGCACCGCGCTTGACACTTGCGGGGGTCTGGGAGCCACCTCTGGAGACCCCCAGCGGGTCCCGGGGCCTCACATCGTCGTCTTGCACAGGAGCCCCTCGCCCCCGCGGAGTTACTCACCCGCTGCTTCTGTCTTGGTCCGCTGGCGTCGGACAGACGGCGGGGCAAGCTAGAGGCCTCGCAAGTCGGCGAGATGGGCGAATGGGCCGTAGACCGGGGGCGGGGACGGGGTGTCAAGGGGCGGCCCCTGCTTCGCCTGCAGCTCCTGGCGCTGTGGCTCCGACTCGCGCTCACGCTCGCACTTTTCCCCGAGCCGCGTGATGTCACAGGGAAGCAGCCAATCGTGGTGGGGACGCACCGCCCGCTCGGGCCGGCCACCCAGCGGCGACGCGCGGGGGTCACCACCTGGAGCGTCGGACATCCTTAATGCTTGCGCCCCTCCCGGGAATTCGCCCGCGACTCGGGGCTCCAGCACCGTGGGCACCGCCCACAGCCTCCAGGGCGGATTAGCCTCCGGCGCTGCCCTCCGGGGGAGGGGGTGAGGGGGGTTGTCCGCGTTGTCATGGGGACAAGGCGCCCCCTCGCGGGCTGGGAGGGAACAAGGCGGCCAAGTCTGGCTATGAGCCCCGCCTCCGCCCTAACCACACACTCCGGACCCCGAAGTGTTTTCGCGCCTCTCCATGGCTTCAGCCCCTCCATTGTCCTGCTTGAGGTTTAACCGAGGTATTGAGGGTTTGGTCCCAGCAGCAGGTGATGTGTGGCGGGGCGGATTCGGCCAACATAGTTCTGTCGGGGCAGAGGGCTGCTTGTTGGCCGCCGGGCAGTCAAAAGATTGGAGCCGTCGGGGACTGGCGAAGAGAATAAGAGGGCAGGCGAGCAGAAGACCTTGTCCCTCTCCAGGCCCGGAAAGGGGCGCGCACCAGTTGTGAGACCGAAAATGGCACGAGCCTCCTATCCAGCAGCGACACGAGGAATGAGTTCCTCGCTGCTGACGAGGGGGAAGCCAGGTGCCCAAGGTCACCCGGGACAGAAGAGACCCCCCCACACACACCGATCGGGGTCTTTCAGACTTGCTGCAACTGTGTTAGGCTAAGGCCCAAAGTAGACAGATTCAGCACCTCGGACAGCTCTGCAATGGCCTTTGCCTGCAGGTCGAGTTGCTGGTCCAGCAGCAGCGTTTCTTCCTGCCAGGGTTGGACGCAACTCTTCGCTCCTGGGCCCCGTCACCCACAAAGCTTCTTGAGTGTCAACAGCCAACCCTAAGCCAGCTGACTCCTTATCTTGGAAAAACAACCTGAGACCCGCCTCTCTTTTACCCTCCACAATAACCGGTAGGGACTGGGGGGGGGGGGAGTGGCGATGGCGGGAATGGCTTTGGAGAAACAAGAGTTAAAACAAGAGTTAGGGGTTGTGTGTG